>NW_009648451.1:1365967-1442892 GCF_000708025.1 Charadrius vociferus
AGAGGGCTCCGTGCCGCTGCGGTTGGCCGCCGCCACAGAGCGGGTGGCGCGGCCGCTCCAGCCCGCAGCGTCCCCCGCTGGTTTTGGTGTTTGGTTTGAAAGGCCCTTAATTCCTCAGACCTCTGGGTCGGAGGTGGGGGGTTCGTGTGTAACGGTACAAGTGACGGCCGCCCGGCGTGGTGGTGGTCTGCCTGCGGGCGGTTCAAATCGTATTTAAATTAGCCTTCTCGAGTGCAATGAACCGTCTACTGGAAAAAAAGTGGTTTCTGTCCCGTTAGCAGACACTGCGTGATCACATGTCAATTACTACCTAAGTTGCAATAGCTTTTGAATACAATTTCAGATTAACAACACTTTTCTTTAGAGAAGAAACGTGATGGCCAAGTGGAGAAGACATTTGCAAGTCTGCTAACAGCAGCCCTTGCTTGAGAAGTGTGAAAATGCCCTCTCTGCTGTAGAAACCTAGAAGAAAGCAGAGTTCTTTCCCCATGAGATCTTTCTCGGGTATTCTTACAGTTTAGTTCACACCAAAACAAGAAGGTCATGATACATACTAAAGCTCATAATAACCAGCTGCTGCAATGTTAATATCCATAAAAAAAAATATATTAAAACCTCTGAATACACTGGGAAGGTATGCCTTAATCCCAGTAGTTCAAGTTACCTCCCTTAAACACTACTACTTAACCACTAAGAGATGGGTCTCCCTGGAAAGACCAAAACACTCTGGTTGCGTTGTGCCACAAGTGGAAATGTTAAAAGACTTTGCAGCTCTTGTGGGCTTTGTATGCCAGCTTGGGCTGTGATCCTGCTCCTCTCAGGTGTCGTGAGAGGTTCTCTAAAATACGCTGTCATGAGGAATTCATCAGTCACAAATTAGCCTTTCGGATACTGCAAACTCCACTTTTAATCTGTGGCCTGGTGCTGTGGAAGAAGGTACATGAACACTGTAGAGGACAGCAGCTTTAAAGCTCAGGAGAGTCATGTGAAGCATGGAAGGGAACAAAACCAGAGCTAGTAATTTACAACATTGATGGAAGGATCTTCTACTGAGACCATGTCTGGACTAGTATACCGAGTACTGCTTGCAGCAAATGTTTTCAGAGTGCTACTGGTGCTGGTTGTTCTCCACCTGTAGCTGAGCTGCCATGTGTTTTGACTGTTCCAACAATATAAACAGGCATTCATTCTAGGTACAAAATGCCAGTAGCTATTCTTCCAAACGTTTGTTTTCCTGTAACATGTTTCCATCTGTGTTTTCAAAATAAATGAAAGCATCCAACCTTGTTTTAAAGTTGTTTGCAGAGGGAGTAACCAGAAAAGCTTCTCCATAATGAAAGAATAGAAATACAAATCAAAGGAAGTGAGGGTTTTTTTGTATGTCTAGGAATGAAATCTAAGCTTCGGGAGTCCTAACTGCCAAGAAAGATGTGACACTGTGACCTTTCTGTTAAGCCCTGTGGCTGTGAGCTGACCCTCTGTGGGAGTGTAGAAGCAGAGGAGGAAGAGTGGCAAATATTCTTTGCGGGTTTCTTTTTTTTTTCCAAGACCTGATGCTTCCTTTTCTCTCTTGCATCGGTTAGTCAATATAAAAGCATAATTTTTTTTTGTGCCTAAGAATTGCTTTTCTTTTGAGTAGCACTGTAAGAACACTGGTAAAGTTTTCAAGTAACCCCTCCCTCCCTCCAGATAAACATAACATTTATACCCCTACCAATCTATAACATTCCTGGGGAAATGCAGTAGAAACTTTCCTTGTCTGCTTTGGACGTTCCCAAAGGTAAAGCACAGACTGAACGCAAGTGTGTGCTCAATCCAGAACCAAACGCCTGTTTTAGGTCGAGTTTGTTTCACACTGTGTCCTTGCACCAGAGGCCCCCTCTCTGGGGCTCGCAGCGGCTGCTCGGGGCCTGTCTGCCCCAGAACCGAAGTGCCGTCCTCCTCTGCGGGAGCGCTGGCTGTATGACTGTTGAACTCTGGGGATCTGCAGATACTTTCTCTTCTTGGAGCTGAAAGCTCTGTGACAAGATATTGCAGGGTTGTGCGGGGAGTCGCTATGGAAGGCCGGGGCCTTTTGTGAGCATCACTATCAGCAGAAAGGCTATAATCAAGATGAGGACATAGTCTAAAAATACTTATATTCTGCTTTCACCCTGTTAACCAGCATATAGATTATATTTACATCCGTCACTGGTTTGGGTGTAAAAATCAGAGCGTTCATGAAGAGGGACATCACTTTAGAGCAGTCAGTAGGGTGTGGAGTATGTTTTGCTCTTTGCTTTGATGTTGTTTTTTCTGTCACACTTTGTCTAGAATTCATGTCTGAGGGAACTGGATTTATTAAATATTAATGAACTGGCTGAGCTGTGTAGAAAGGTGTGAGGTTTTAATCGTTTGCTTTGGTTTGGTCCCATTTGTTCACAAGGGTTACTGTTTTGCACTGTGGATTTAACCTAACTTTTCTATTATTTTTATTCTATTACGAATTAGCTGCATTTTTGCAGCTGTGCTGTAACTTTTAAGGACAATTGGAATGAAATGAAATGAAATGAAAACAGATGTTCGTTGCTATAATAACTTTCACTTTATGGAATTTACTGTCTTACAGGATTGCATCTGTACTTCTTTTAACCTTACGGTGTAGAGATGGTAGAACATCCTCTCCCTCAAACATATGCAATTTTTCCTCTCTTCAACCTCACTTTAGATTCAGACATACCCATATTTATTTAGAATTGTGCCTGTAATTGGAAGTACTGGTTATGATTCAGACTTCTTGTCACTTTTTTTCTTACAAAACCCTGATTTTAGTGTCTTATAGCTTTGCAGTCATTTGAAGTGTGTTGAGGCATATTACTTGTTTAGAATAAATAAGTACGTTTTAATTAGAATAAATTACTTGGATTATAATATGGTTTAATTTGTGCTGTTTGCTTAGCTTTACTTAGCATGAGTAACTAGATTTGCTGAGGCCTTTAGGCCGCGATAGAGTTATTTTTTGTAGTAATTGTCCTATCAGCTGGTACAGTGCTGCGTTTAGTCTTTTGGTATGGGGAAGATGTTGATATCACAGTCGTGTTTTGGCATTGTTTTTCCCAAGACTGGGACTCTTCAGTTCTCCGTGTTCTGCCAGTGAGTGCAGGTGCTCAAGGAGTGTAAACCAGAAGATAAGGAGGCTCCAACCCTCGGCTGAAACTGCAAATCAACAAGAGCCGGCCTGCCTGGACACAGAAAAAGAATCCAATAAGTTGTTAGAAGACCCCAGACCAAAAATCACCATTGGACTAAAAGACATGTGGACAGCACGTAAAGGACGCATGAGGGGCAGGTATATGGATCACAGGGGTATAATTGCCCAGGGATTTATTTGTTCGGCGTCCCTCTCTTTGGAGGCACCCAGCCCAGGCTGTCCTTGCTGCTGTACCTTTCAATTAAATTACTTATGTTGTAAAATCTGACGCCTGAGACTCTGCTACGGGAAACATAGGAGCGAACCTGAAGAAGGAGGAAGCGTGCCCAAGAGTAAGCGTGTGTCTGTGCGACACCATGAGTGGTGTGTGAATGCTTGGGCAGCAGCTTCTCCTTTAACAAAGTGGGAGAATAATTTCATAAGCTGACCAAAATGGTGGGGGTGGAGGGGGAATCTAAAAGTTCAGCTTTGCATTTGTGAGCTCACAAGACACATCTGCGACAGCGTATCTGGTTTTGTAGCCTTTATAAATACTAGGAAATTATATATGGGAGCAACAGTAGGTTGTTGTCAAGATTGTCTCCCAGATCATTCTGATTAATACATGCTGTGGAACAGCTGTGGCAGAAAACATGAATCACAGAAGGGAAACGCTGTGGGTTTTGAACCAACTTTCTGGTTTGGGGTGATTTGGTTAATGGTTTTCAGTTCTTGGGGTTGGTAATGCTGGCTAACTGTAAGGGCTATAGAAACATAGTCCTGTAACCTGGCTGCTTGTCTTAACTTTCTGCACCTAGATTTTTGGTTTGGTTGCAGAGTACGGATAATGTCAAATTAGGAAGTTTAAACAATAAATATGTTTAATGATCCAAGTGCCTCTGTTTTTTTGTGTTACCCTCAGTAGAAAAAAAAAAGAGTGAGCGAGCAGAGGTAACAGAGAAGAACACATAGTCCTTGTTTGCTGAAGATGAACATAGCCTTGGGGGCGTCAAAAAGCTTCTCTTCCTATCAAAAATTATTGAGTTGTTCAGGGAGGGTGGAGGTTTTTGTGCTTTGTTTTTCTTAGTGTTTTCTACTCCCTCTTCTTTATTCTGAAGTAAGCTTACTGCTGATCTTTTAGGCATATTGTAAAGCCCCCATCTGTGTTCCCAGGCTTTTGAGGAAGAATAGGGCAGCTGAGGGCTGGGGGAATATTGGGGTTGGGATTAGTACATAGCAAAGAGGTTTATTTTTTGCACGTAGAGGAAATTACTAAGATGGCTCATGTTGTTGATGTTAATTTGTCTTTTTTAATATATGTCTAGGCATCTAGAGCTTTTTATGTTTCCATAAATTTAAATAAACAAACCTACAGATATAAAAAACATTAATCTTGCTATTGTAGCTACATATAGTGGGTTATGTTTTCAAAAGTTGCAATTTGGACTCCCGCTTTTCATAAGTGGGTTAAGAACTTACATCCCCTTCAATAAATGAGTAAAACTGCAGGTTATTAAGGACCATTTGGAAAAGATGGTGGGTTTTTTTGTGTGTATGTTTCTAAGTACCCAATTAACCATTACGTTTCTGTGCTGCTTACAGGTTGTTCAAATATTTTAGCAATGGAAGGTACTCCCACCACCTACTAACTGGCATGTAACTATGTGAAGGGCAGTTATTAGCAGGGTACTGACTCCTTGTAGGCTCCCCACAGAATCAACTAAGAGAAGTTTCTCGCTGAATTCAGAACAAGGCTCATCCCCTTCTGGAAGAGTGCTTTACATTACATTGCCCATCCAGGGAACTAGGGACATGGCTTTTTTTAACTAAGCTGCTCAAATAAGGGCCTTATGTTAGACAGCATGATTACTTCCTCCTTCTCCCATCACCAAGGCTCAAATATGATGATTTTAAAAATAGGAATGTCACTTTCATCTCCATTCTTTTCCTGAAGACTGTATTGTACCTTTGCACCAGTTCATTTTCAAAAACGTGTGGAAGCCTGTTAGCTTCAGCCCTAACCACATCAATGGCTCTTAGCTACCACCCATTTGATTTGAATTATTGTACATAGATAAAGACAGCATTCCCTAAGAAAAGATTCACCTGATGTTTCACAACTTGAATCATTAGTCATAACTTCTATCACCTTCCTTGACACAGTGTTGTGTTTCTAAACTGTGAACAGTGGCGGTCCTTATGCCTTCCCGAGCCATGAGATATTCTGTGACTGCCTCGCTCCCAGCGTGGGCAAGAGCAGCTTTCAGCCTCCTCCGATCTGCAGTGACTCTGCTGCGTCACCAAGGCACAAAGAGCTCTTGCCCTGCCTTTCTTCCCCTGCACATAATCGCCATGCTATTCTTCAAGAGAAAAGAGTAAATGGGAACTAAAGGCAACTCGCCAGTTCCTTGTTTCGGTGGAGAGCCCCAGGATGGATCCCCAGCTTCAGTGTTCCTTTGTGGTAGTGAATTAGGACCAAGCAGCTCTAACAGAATGGAGGATTAGGACAGACACTATGGGCTTATCCCTCTAAAACGTTAATGTGCGTTCCCACCAGTGGTACCAAAGACTCCAGTGAGACTGTTTACCTGCTCAAATTGAAGTGAATGCCGAAGTAGATAGCTTCTACTGTGCATTGGAAAAGAGATGCTAAAATAGAGAAGAAATCCTTAAAGTCTGACTTTCTGAAGAATTAGAAAACCACATTTTCTCTGCATGGTTAGGAATAATCTGGGTGAACTTCATGTTCTTGGATATGAAGTTGTCCATTCACACAACCTGAGTTGGCATTTATTATATTCCTAAACACCCTTATGCTTAGTTTTCTGTTGTGAAATTTTATTTTTTGACTGCAACCACATTAAAGCAACATTTAGATATACTAAAAATTAAATGGCTTGACAGCATTACATATAGACTTGCTTTGAAGCTTTGATTACTAAAGTTTTGTTTAGAAGAAGGTCAGATAAGAAGGGTTACTGGGGCCATTCTTTAAAAGTAACTGATAAGGTTTTATTCACCGTATTTCTGCAATAACTAGCTTAAGAGATTTATTTTTTAAGCTTGGAGTATACTGTAAGATTTTCTGTGAACACAGAATTAAGGGGTTTTTAATCCTCATGGAAAGGAGATATCTTACTGGACACACGAACCCTAACCCGCCACTGAGAGGGAGAGTCATGAAGGGTAACTTAACAGACTGTGTTAAACTTCACCAACCACCTAAACAGATTGTGTAAAAACACTCATGGTGCTGTACGCATTTCTTTGCTTTTCTCGGTCATACACTTTGGAGTGCACTCTGCCATCAGGCCAGTATACGCAGCTCTCTGGAAGGCTGTGGAGCTGCGGAGGAGAGTGGAAACAGGGAGGGCTATTCCCAAACCACGGAGCTTCGGCGTGGGGTGGGCGGAGGTGCTGTCGGCAGCCGGAGTAACTCACACGCTGCAGTGTATTAACCTGTAGCAGCTACCGCCACGTTCCCTGTTACCTGCTGGCTTTTCTCTGAAAGCTTGGGGCTGCCCATTGCACCTGTGGGTTGTTTTTTGGTCCTGAAGCACTGCTGGTTACAGCATGGCGTATTCCAGTAATTGCCAGGCTGACTTTTCCTCCCTCCTAACCTCAGCTGGCAGGACAGGCACATCTACATAAAAACTTTCTGGGTGAGGGTTTCTAACCCATGAAAATTGTTTCCACTGTCACCACAAAACTCCATTTGCCACTCTTTGCCTTTATAATTCAGAAAATTTCTTTGTGCTATCAAAATTGCCTGATAGTGGTTTCAATCCGTCTCATTCTTTTCAATTAAGAGGTTACTAATTAAAAATTCCTCTTCATTAAGAAGTTTTAAATCACTTTTACAAAACCCACTTTTTATTAGTCAGAGGAAATCTATTTCTTGTCATGAAGTCTAAGGACCTAGTTTACAATTTAAATTTCCAAGTTACTTATGTTTTTGAAATATAAGAAGTTTCAGATATTTCTTACTTCCAATAAAACTAATGATAAAGAATAAATTAGAAAAGTAGAATGAAAATTTAGAAAAATTATTAAGCATTTATTTCCTTTTGACCTGTTTATTTTTCATTTTTTAAATATAAGCTAAAATTTATAAACAGAAAGGCATTAACAAAACCCTTTTTATTAAAAAAAGGAAGTAGAATGGGTTGACAACATTGGAGTTTTTCCCCAAGCTTTTCTTGAGTAAAGAAATTAATTGTAACAAACACTTTCTATAGTCTTACTGTTGGAAAAAAAACCAAACCAAAACCCAAACCCTTTCCAAAGAAAAATGTCTAGCCAGATATTCCTAATTAGCTTTGGGAGGAAGTGACTAGTTTGTTCATTTTCCAGATCAACAACTTTAAATAAAGCTAAGCAAAGCTGGTTTTGGTCCTGTAGCCAAAAAAACCCCCCAAATTTAATACATCAGGGATTAATTTGAAGGGCAAATGATGCCAAATTGAATGGAGTAGAGGAAACAGTTTCTATATGCAAAGTACACAGTTTGTTCCAACATGTTTTTACAGTTGGAGGAAGGTATTCCACTTAAATGTGTATTTTTGAGAGACGGAGATCAGGAAATAAGGAAAAATGATCAACTGCTGAAGCAAGAATCATAAGGAAATATAACTATATTTTTCTTTTTTAGCTTAATAATTACTAAGGGGACAGCTGAGCAGTACAGCAAATGTTCCCTCTCAGGAGCTGGATTAATTACACTGCACTTAACTACAGTGTAAACAGGATGCCATAATTTGTACTTCCCCCTTCTGTTCTAGGAGTTGAAGTGTGCTGGCGTGTTGTAAAATATCTGTCCCATCCCATTTCCCTGCTGGTTGTGTTGGGGGTTGATTAATGCAACAACTGATACATTTAAACCTATTTTTCTGCAGTATCTATTCATTTGGATAGCTTACCTGAGTTTCCAGCTACTGACTCATCTGTGTCACTTTATCTTCAAGTACTTATTCCTCTGCACTACAGCTCCCACTGATAACGTGCTGGTGTTGTGAAGTCTGAATACCACTGAAAAGCAGACTTCTTGGAGCACGGATTATTTGGAACTGGACAAGCAGAATTCAAAACATCCGAAGTGAATGGGCGCTTTCAAAAATTTTGATAATAAAACCCTTGGGAATCTTTCAGTGCTGTAGCAAAGTCTGACACCTTGAAGACTGACTCATACATGTTTTCAGAATACTGCAGAACAAGTCATTCTATTAAAAGTTATGCTTGTAATATACTGTGTCTTTATGTGATCTCATTTGGAAGTCTCAAAGGAACAGACAATTCCCCTAAATTAAACCTCATAGTCTTGAAGGCAGGCAGGTAGGTGAAGGACACCGTCTCAGTCCTATCATCCAACAGCTGAAGTGAAGTGACTTCTCCCTTAGTGTAAGCAGTATCAGATTCATCTCATTCACCTGGTGGCAAATACATTCCCATAAGTGATGGCGAAGTTTGGCCCAAAGGGTTCCAATGAGTGAAAGCAGCACAAGGCAAAGTGGCATCCTAAACCCAACTGAAAGTGAGTGTAAGAAGAAAATGTCTTTTTCCCTGATTTTGAAACAGTGGTTGGCAAACTACTAGGTAGTGTGTCTTCCTAGTTCTCACATTTCTGTAAGAAAAGATCCTGTAGTATTTCAGCAGTGAGTGAAGAACGATGTTGCTATGGTGACTTTTTGTTGCGTGGCAGGCAAATGTAATAATGAGTTGATTTGTTCGTAAGGTCTAACATATTAGCCAGTCTATATTTTGTAGGGCTTTTGGTAGTTTTAAGAAAGCTGATACAAAAGATTGCCTGATGAGAAAATTACTAAATTTGAGGAAAAGAGAAAAGGAGAAGTGGTGAAATACAGAGATATCATCTAAATGGAATACAGAATTCATCTAAATGGAATACAGAATTCTTCACCTGGCGAATTAATAGTTGCTGATGTTGAAAAGATGCCATCACCCAGCACTCCTCAAAGTCAACCCATTGATATACTTATAGTCTAGGATGGTTTTAACAAACTGAATACTTCATCATTAATTACATCAACATTCACATAAATTGAGTTTGTTCCAGAGCCACTTTGCAGGACTCAGTCAATTGATGAAGAGACACTGAAATAATTTTCCTGGGAAGAGGAAAACATGAAATAGGCTTTTCCTCTCATTTTACAGAAAGTAATATTTCCAAAGACACATATGAATGCTTTCTAAAGATTACTAACTACTACTTAGGCTGTGAGTCTGAAATCCTTAGACAGTAACAGATGTTTGCCAAGCCTGTGTGCTTCACTGAATTATTAACTGGTAACGATTTGTATGTTTTTCCTCATGAAAGGGCAGAGTTGTTATAATTACTTATCTAATGCTGCAAGTGCTCATGATTTGCAAAACCCCAGAAAGGCATTGTGCCTGCTCCACAGGGCTTCTCCTCACAGTGCACTGCAGGAGGGAGGCCAGAGGGCAAAGCACATCAGTGCAGATACACCAGCCAAGGGCTCATTAAAGACAGTAGTTTTGAGAAGAGACTTGAAGTCAGAAAGCACTTAGGGACAGTCCCGAAGCCCACTGAAGCGGATGGAAAGAAAGGTTGAATCTGACAATGAATAGCGTAAGTGGACTGAATGCACCGGAGTGTTAAAAGGAAGCAGAAAGCAGAGAGAAGGGAGAGAGCTATCCTCCGTGTAGGAGAATGGGAAGTCATTGTCTAAGACATGAGAAAAACAAGTGGAAAAATCTTAATGTTCCTAGTAACCTAGGAGTCACTAGCTCACCACCTTGCCACTGGAATTGAGATGAAGATATGTTGGTTTTAATTGCTCTTCACTGAAGTACTGGTTCTGCATTAATCTGTTGGCTATAATGTAATCACTCCCCTCTGTCATTTCCTGCAGCACTGTAATCTAATACCGCATAAGCATCTCACCATGTTCACATCCTCTATTGAATAATTGTGAGTTCAGTTTCATGATGCATATAGTCTGTTCAATCAGCCCGTAATTGCAACGATATCTGGAGGTATGGTTGATATACCTGTGTAATTATGTTTACTGTTAATAATGCAAATTGAATCTGTTGAGTTAGTCAAATCAGTCATTCTCACTTGCAAGCCGTAGTTTCTACAGATGATTTCTTCAGCTGCTGAGGGACTGTTTTTTCTAGTTCTACTTTGCTCATTCACGCAAAAGATACTCTTATTGAAAGATAACTTTGAAAATAAGAACCAAAGTCCCATTGTGGAAGTGGACAGCACTTATAATAGAGACTGTGCAGAAATCTTGTCAATCCAAAACAGCTAGAGAAGGCCTTGAGTTCTGTGGAATAATTGCGGCACTGGCATGCAGAGTGAGAAATGAGAAATGCATTAATTCCTTTTTGCTCTGGGTATTGCTTCATACAGATTTTTCTAATAATAGGCAGGGTGATGAATTCAGGAGCATTTGGAGATGCCAGTCTCCTCTGGAAAAGCATAGGAGCCATGCAGGTACTGTGGCTCTGAATCTCTATTTTATCTTCTACGAAGATATCTGTTGAAAAAGCTTTGTCTCTCCCTCACATAGATTGTCTGCCCCACCCCAATCCCATATAAAGTCAGCCTTAGCAAAAGTTTTCAGATATAGTTAGTGAAATTGTCCGTATTCCCTGCTGTAAAAATAGCTCTCTACTTCAGGTTCATTCTTTTTCATTCACTGCAGTTTCCTTCATACTGTATTACTCAAATGTTACCTCTGCCAGGATAATATGACATAGCTATGCTATGTACCCTTAACTGCATTTGAAACATGTAGAATCACCTGTTGTATCAGTGATTTCTTGAATGGCAACATGAAGAGGTTGTAATACTTTGGCAACAGGCTGATGTGCACCGTTCTTCACGTCAAAAGTATTACACCACATCAGTGCAAGGACTGCAACTGTCTGTGATCATTTGGTAGGATTTGTGTGTATCCCCTCTAAAACAAGAGGAAGGCTCTCACCAAAGATGTATAGAATTATACAAGTTAGATATGGAAGAGAGATTACTTTTTGCAGAATATGTTTCTCAGTCTGCAGAAAAAAATGATAGAACCTGTGAGAGTACCCCCAAGCTGAGTCTGAAGTGACCTATCTGGCACAGGCTACATTTGAATCAACAGCAAGATGCAAAATTCTCTAGTCCATTATCCTGCTTTCATCACTCTTAACACCTAAAGACAACTTTCTGCAGCAGCAGTATATTGCTGGTAGGTCTCACATCTAAATAATGATCCAGCCCACACATATTTATACATGAAATGTGGTCGCATCATGACACAATCGTGGCTTCAGGAACCTCACAGAAGTGTTTCAGTTAATTAAATATGAAACAGGGATAGTACGTACAACAACGTCAACATATTCTGCTGTCAGCTCTTGAAAGGAGAACTCTTTAGTTCATGGTAAACCAAACCTCCCCAGCCTGAGAATGAAAAAGGCAGATGCCCACTCAGAAACAATGGTCCTCTGCAAAGCTAAAAGAATTTCAGCTAAAAATGGTACATTAAACACGGTGCACCATTGGCAATAGTTATACAAGACTGTATCTATCACTGGATCTAAGAGTATAATTTAATTTAGAGAAATTAATATCTTCCTATGACTGATTGTACTTTCATTATCAACATCTGTCTTTGTGAGTGTATGTGCTCTATCCACCTGTGCTTCCCTGTGATCAGCTTTAGCAATAACATGGTGTTTACCATAGATCACCAAGATTCAGAGTAGAAATGGATTTGCCATTTCAAAAACTGCCTGATGTTGAGAGTCAGATTTAAGTTGTTTCTAATTAATTTCCTGGAGGTCTGGCTCCAAACTCAGCTCAGAGCTAAAAGTAAAATAAGTAGCATATTTCTCTCCTTCTCTCCCAAGCCCAGACTGTCACACAAGCCTTAGCTGACCTAGCATACATTTTATATTTGTGCTGTAGACAAAAAAAAACAAACAACCACAAACAAACCCAGATCTGGAAGTATCAAAGACAGGGTCTGCCTGTAAGATTAGTTTTATACTTTCATCAGACAAAGTTGAAAGACAAAAACATTGTTTTAACATGTATTTAGCTTACTAAAGTCACTGCCCAGAGGAAAAAAATGCTCAATTTGAAGAAAGATTAACAACTCAGTTCTTCTAGGTGTGCTAGGAGTGTGTATATGTGTGCAAAAGATAAGGTAGCTGTGCAACTCTGCATCCAGGGATGGAATTTGAGAAGGAGCTTATGGCAGGAAAAGTCGGGGAGGAAAGGTAGCAGTGCCCAGGCTATGTATTTCAAGGGAAATAGTGGAAAACAACTACCTGGACATTTCCAACTACATTAGTAGTATATTTGGTAGAAAACACACATTAAGAACAAATCATGCATTGTAAGAAAAAGTGCCACGACAACATGACAGTATTCCCCTGCAAATGCACATGTGATATTTTATGGTAAGAAGTAAAATTCATTAAACAGTTTAACATTTTTAGACTCTCCCTCTCATTCCAGTGATTCTCAAATCGAGCTTGCCAGCAGAGGTCTTCATGTGTATGGGTGCTCCTGTCTTCATGAAGAGAGGCACTTTTTGCTCTAGGTTATCTTCTTTTTCCCCTTTGTTACTCATTTATTGATTGCTGTTGCTCTTATTGGCAGTGCACATCTATGCAGTGGTCATACAATCTAAGTCAACAGTCTCCCTACCCAGAAAGGTCACAGCTGCAGGGAAAAATAAGTGATACTTATAGGCCAGTTTAGCTCAATCCTAGATACATAATAAAGGGAGAGACTAAACAATGACAGAATGGGATGTGATGATACAAATCACCAAGAAGGAAATATTTAACATTGCAAAACCCAATAATAAATAGAAAAGAAAAAAAGATCCCAGCAGTATTTAAATGTATGTCAGGATATATACATGGCAAGGGTTGAGAAGAATGAACAGTAGAAGAATATAACCACTAGGAAGTGGGAGGTAAATAGGAATACCAGGATGACAGAAGGAAGCCAAAGATAACATTACTTTACAGAAAAAGCTGTCCAGAGATGAGTCTGTGGAGTATTCTTCTACACAGAGTATTGGAACATGGACATTTAAATGGACAACAAGCCAGATGTTTGGGCATGCACCACTGGCAACGTCCCACCCTGGCCTTGAGCAGCTCTGGGTACAGAGGAGGAACTGTCTGCTTCCCAGCAGGATGGGGCACATCATTTCTCCCTGCTGAAGCCTGCTTTCTTGAGACCTCCCTGTCAACAGGAATTACTCACTTTGTGGTCTTTTCAGCTCAGGATGCTCCTTTTGTAAATAAAGAATTGGTCATACAGTGTGAGTAACATTTGAAAACGGATCTCTTGAGCATATTTAATACTGAATACAGCACTGTTGCAATGAAATAAAATCAGTTCAGCCTGCAACAGCTGGGAGCACTGCATGGTCTGTGTTGCACAGTCCCAGAGTTCTCCCCACTTTTCTGCATTTAGGTGGTTGTTGGAAACCATTTGTAGGTACTACATTATAGTTATTCTGGGCAACTGTATTGCCTATGGCTCTGTAAACTCCCTAAAAACAGTTATTAATGACTCTGACTACAGCTATTTACATAATGACTGTGGAGTTTTCTCAGGAAGTGCCCTCTGAATATGAAAATCTCTCCTCATGTTGCCTGTGTGGTCCCTCAGCTGTGACTGACTCCAAACATCACTTCAGGTTCTCATGCGGCGCAAAAGTGCACAAAGAATGAACTGTGAAAAACTGAGCTTTCAAGAGGTGGTGTTATTTTGTTTACACAAAATCCGTAAGTACCCCTCAAGGCACTCTCCCTGCATCCTCCTATCTCGCAGCTGGCCTGTGAGCCCACAGGTGTGGGGCTGTGGCCAGACAGAAGAGTCCCTGTCCAGCTGGTTGGAGTTGGCCCCAGTCACGCAGCAGCTTTGCTGGGGGAAGAGCCCTGATGGCTTCTGTGGAGCAGGGTTACAGACAACAGTCAAGGGGAACCTACCAAATTTGCTTAGTTCCTTAACAGCACCGTCAACCTGTTTCATAGTTCATTCTTCTGTCCAGTTTAAGCTTGGAAGTTTTAGGGTATTAGTAAGGACTTCAGTGCATTTTCCTACTAGGTCCAGGCTTTTGTCTGTTCAGAGTGGAGGACAGTTACTACTCGTAAATTAGAAGCGTGTTCAAGTTTGTGTTACAGCAATTAAGTGGGAACCATCACTGTTTCGCTAGAAGCTAGACAAGAACTCTCTCACATTGCTTTTGATTTCCACTGTTACCCCACGTCCAGTCTGCTCTGAATGTGACACTTTGTATGGAGATGAAATGGTTTCCTTCTCTACAATATGGGTGACAAATAACATTCTTTTGTCTCCTCATTACATCGCCTTGATAATGAGACAGTCTTTGCCTTTTTTTTTTCCCTGAAGCATCATTCTCTGGAGAAACACCTGAGTCCTTGGAAGTGAGCATCCCAACAAAGCGAGATCCCTGTGCAAGGACTTGGGTAAATGCAAACCGTATTATCTAAAACCAAATCGATTTCACAGCAGAAGTGGCTAAGCAGGGCACTTCTCTGAAACCTAGACACCAACAGTGTGTTCCCTGAAAGCCGGTAAGTCTCAGGAATATCAGAGTGAAAAATTTTCAAATTTTTATCCTGGTCTATGTTTTAAAGATGCCAGACTTCTATAATAGATAGTACACAGCGTATCTTAAACACAGCACACCACCTGTGAATCTTGTTCTGGAGGTCCTGACTTTTTCTATGCATTTCCCAGGGGAGCCCACACACTTAATTCAAGGTCATGATTTCCAAGAGATGGTAAGAGAAAGAATTCACAGTTATGTGATTCCAGAGGATTTTGGTGGGTGTTGGAAGCCCAACTTGGCATTTCCCCATTGGAGGATCTACATGGATGGCCTTTATCTCTATAGCAACAACAAATTGCCCTGTGCTAGTACAAATCATACTCAGGCAGAGGGGAAGTTGGCATGTTACTTTAAGTAATTATCATAACTAGCTAAAACTCTTAATATAAAATATCGGTTCTTTATCCAGAAAAATCTGTAGCCTGTATAGCTATGGTCCTTTTCTCTTATGCTTAGATCCCAAACTATTAATATGCTCTCTTTAAAATATAAGGAAATTTAAAAATAATCTAATATGACTCATTGCCTTGTAAAGAGACTCTCTTTTTATTAACTAACTGCAATCTGTGTTTCCCCAAGGTATTTGGAGCAGCTGATCTGTCCTTCACCTCATGACTAGGTTATTGGTTATATCACAACAGAATAAATGGTGTCAGAGTAAATGGTACACAAATAATGCATTTGTATAATGAATGGCAGCACTGCCAGTTAAGGCTTGTGTGGACTTCATTGAAAGTATGCAAATTGTTCAATATCTTAAGCAAGAAAAATTAGGAGCAGGAACCTCTAGAGCAGGAGGATTTACCAACCCAAGCAGATGTATGTTTCAGAGAACCTACTGCCAGTTAAAAAGTGATTGGCTATGTAATTACGGATATGATTATGAATATTAGATCAACAGGCTGACAATAATCATGGTAGCCAGATTTTAGTCTCTAGCAGAAATGAGATTAACAATTGAGGAGTCTTCTCATAGAGACTAACCAGATTTCCTGTACGACATAAGCATTCTTTATTAAGCTTGTCAAACGAAAAGGCCACAAGACATCCTGAAATAGCAGTTCTAAGAAAACTATCATTTCATCTATTTTTCTCTCCCTGAATAGGTCAATGTCTGATGTTCCTTTCAGTCTGTTCTATAGACTCTTCACACAGCGTGGAATGGAAGACAGGTTTGATGAGTGATCCAGACCTAGCCGGAAAGGTAGCAGATCTGGATCACTTCTAGGCAAGGTATCTCATCTGAATGTGGAGCAGGGCAACTCATGCAGGTACTGGACAAGCAGTGGGAGGCTGGTGCACGGGCTGTTCTGGGCAGCAGTCAGGTTTGAATTGCAGTGTCAGAAGTCAGCAGTGTCCCATACCAAGCAGGCAAAGGTTTTGGCTGAAGGCACTGCAGCCCCTGCGGAGGCAGCCAGCACCATTCACTTGAGTATCTGCATGTCCATAGCACCAGGTATCTTCTGTTCCTGATGGTTTGCGGAGTCCAAACATCTAGAAGGCCATATTGGCCACCTCCGTGTTATCCCTGGCACTGTGGAGAAGCTCTCAAGTCCTTTGTCTACGCAGCTAATTGACAATAAATCACCACTGTCTGAGCATGGATACAACACTCAGGACCAGAACTGGATTTGGTCATTAGGCTAATTCAAATGTCTGAAAACAAATGTACACTAGGGCTGATGTAAGAGTACACCTGAAGTAAGCAGTGGCCAGGGCTAAGAGTTCAGATGAAAGTCTAGGAGCAGCAATAATACAAATATTGGAAGTTTTCTCACTAAAAAAAGTGGAACTCTAATACAGGCCTGTAAATTCTTTTAGTTAGTATTAGGTGCATGGGACCAGAAACATTTCATGCTGCTTGAGGATTATGTTATTGAACAGCTATTGTTACAATTAGCCTTAATAGAAAAATACTCCTGAAAGCATATTTTATTTTTTTCTGAACTCTGCCTTTAGCTCAGTTATTCATTTCCTATCTAATTATCAAGTCATATTTCCTCTTCATTACAAATCCCCTGCTATTTTATTCCTTACAAAGAGCCAGTTGGAATTTTTACATTCCTATAGATAAATGCCTAACACGTAAATTGCTTCAGGAATTCACTTGGGGCAGTTTAAGCAAAGCTCATTAATTTACTTGCCTACACACTTCTCTGCAGCTGGGAGCGCAGGTGCACGCAAACACTGGTGACCCCATCTTATGAGGTGCTAGACACTCCTTTCCCTGCTTTCACTGCAACCAACCTGGTGCCGCCTGGCAAGCACCAGCACAGTGAGTACCTTCATTAGAAGCCTCTTCAGAGAAGGAAAATACCAAGGTAGTGTCGAGACTGGAGTTAGCATCAATACTGGTGTTTCTCCTGACTGCGGGATGGCACATTTGGGAACTTCACAAGGATTTGCAGGACTGATGTTGATCTGCCAGCCAGTGGATGCCATTTGACATTCTCCTTTCCACTGCTCACTCTCTCTCTCTCTCTAAGTTACACTGTCGGACTCCTATTCTTTGCTCCTTTTCCAAATTACTGGGACATGGGGTGTCTCTTTGTAGCTTCTGTTCCCTTATCTGTGTGGGAAATCCTTAAGCAGAAAAATCCGTGGAGGCTGAAAGGCTGTATGGAGATACTATGGCATGAAGTCCCCTGGACTTCTGCTACTGACTGCTTTTGGAAGCATGACTAGATCTTTGACCTGACCTGATGTGGCACAGCTTCATTAAGGCATCTTCCACGGATGTTTTTGTCTTAGCTTTTAGTGCATTGTAATATAGAGGCTGGCTTCTATACAGGAAAATTTTTAAAGGAGCATATATTTCTATCACAAATCTTTTCTTCTCTGCTTCATGAGAAATAAAAGCTCATTCCTAGCCACAGAAAGCATAGCACTATGCAATGAAGAATTCTTCTTGTTTCATTAAAAATTTTGTTTTAGGAAGTCTACAAGGGATCCATGTTCAGGTAGCACCTCTTTAGTAAAGGGATGCCCAGGAATGACCAAGCCCTGCCTTAAGAGGTCTCTGTTTTGCAGGCTGTTTCTGAGGAGCAGAAGGCAACTTGTGGGACAGGAGACGAAGTGTGTTCGCAGGGTTGGTTTTCTACAAAAAGCTTATACTAACACAGGAGAAATGAGGGAAAACAACCCCTGCCCATACCATGCAGGCTTGTGAGGGGGAGGACAATGGGCTAAAATAATCTAATCCTTTTCACCACTGGCACTGGTGGGTGAAGCATGTGCTCACTTAACTCACCAGAGTCTGCTCAGAGCAGAGCCACATTCCTGTCTCCGGGGCTGGCAGCCACAGCATCCATCTGTCCTGAGTCAGGCATGGACAGGGCTCGGCTGCCTCTGTTCTCAGGAAATTTAATTCTGGAGTCAAGCAAAACTTTACCTTGTGCATCAGAATCAAAAAGCTACCAAGCACATAACATATACCAACAAGATCAAAAAAGCTGGAAGGGGTCATGAAATCCAGTCCCTACGATCCCAGGCAGCCGCACAATAGGCATTTAGTTCACTGCATTCTCCAGAGCATCCCCTCTGCGCCGTAGCTCTGGGCTGGAAATATTTCCCCATATCCTGTGATAAGCATAACCTACCTGTACACACTACCAGAAGTCCACAAGACTGTAACATGCCGTGGCAAAAAGGCACAGGAGATATGGAGAGAGTCACCACAGCCTGAGGTCCCTGCAGCAGCGAGGCTTTATTGGGTGAACATGCCAATCTGATCTAGAAACTGATGGCAGCTCATCTACCCTTCAGTTTGGGTTTAAATCTACAGATTCTTCCTTTTGTCACATGGGGACAAGGAATTTCAGTGACTGTTTTCTCCTTGTAAATTGCATGGATGGTTTTATTACTGTGCCTGTTGCCATCTTTTTGCCTCTGCTTAGAAGCTGTCAAACAGCTCCTTACCCAAGCACTTCTGATTGCAAAGTCCTGATTGTTTGCTTGCATTTGATTTGGTTTCTTACACAAAGCCACAGCCAGAAACCACATCCACAAATGAGAGAACAGGGCCGTGTTGCTAATTAGCTCCCTGCCAATTCATCATATTTTACCAAGCCTAAGCTCCCGGCACAAGTGGCCACATGTTACACTCTAAATTTGCCCAAGAGATCAAATGGAAGCTGCAGTGGTTCTTTCTCAAAAAAGGGAAAATTAAAATTAAAGCATATGTCAAAGATGTTCTGAGGCCCTCTGTCGCACTTAACAGTACATTATTCCTATTGATTCATCTCGAGTGCATGAAGCACGCCTAAGCTGTGGCACGGAGTCAATATGAAGTCTGTCAGGAGGGAACTTGATCTGTGGAAAGACAAAATGATGGGCAGATGAGCATCAGCCCCCACATTCCCCAGCACTGCGAGCAAACCACAGGGGCACGTGTTGCCCAGGCAGCTAACACCGATCTTTTGGCAGGGGCTGTGCTAGAAGGCACATGTGTGGAGGGCAGAGAGCCTGGCACGAGCAGAAGTGCCTGTACAAATGGCCACCCAGAGGAAACTGTAAGACAGTGATGAAGCCCAACAGGGGCAGTGCTGACACTCCCAACCTTTCGGTTGCCTTTCTGCTTTATACATTAGCCCCACAGAGATCAGCCTGAGCTTCTCAGGTAACACGCTTTTTCCCACAGCTGGGGTCAGGACAGCCAGCTCTCTCCCTGCAGCGTCTGAGTGTCATCTTCCCATTAGGACGAAAAGCACAACTGTAGTAATACAAGGGCTTTTATATTTTGTTGACCCCTGACTTTGCAGCAGCTGCTGCTACTGTCAGAGCACCGAGGTGCAAACTCTGAGCTAGAGATGCAACCTGAAGGAATAACTCATCCCTGTAGAAACAACCTCCAAGCCTTCAGTGTGGAGTGAGACACGAAGGAAGGAGCATTCCACAGGAGAGCGGGTCCCAGGATTTTGTAGTAGAAGGTGTCGGTGCATCTGCCTGTCTGTGGGAGATGTGAGAGTGCTTTGGGGTTAACTGGGGTGAACCACCTTATGTCTTTTTCAGACCTCTAGAAATCACTCCAAGAAGTTAGCACAAGTACATCCCAGCAGGCATATGTGCCACTACTGCTCATGATGCCAGCTGGGGAGAGCATTTGGATTTGAAACACTGAGGAAGGACTGAACTGCATCACAAAACTGGGACAGCCATGCCGAGAACATCTTGCACCCCAGGTCCCCAGCCACTCTGCAACATCTGTTAATTCTCACGACATGCTGTGGTGTCGATTTTTATTGCTTTGTTTTTACACGAATAAACAGCTTGAAGAATAGGTTACTGATGCTGGAAAAACAGCTGTTTTGTATAATTTTACGAAGTTTGTACATCTCCTTAAACATTGGAGGAAATTTTACATACAGGTGCAGAGCTCTGGAGCTGGGGTGTGGACAAGAATGCCAAAAATGGATCAGCAGAGCACAAACATACACCCCCCACTCCACCTCCTCCACCCCCCCCAAAGTGTAGCTACATTGCAGTTGGTAGCTAATGGTGCAATCCATTGGCACAGTGTGGAGAATGGAGGCTTTTAGAAAGAGGATTTCCCTGCTCAAAGGCAAAAACACTCACTTAGATAACTAAAAAGAGCATTCATGTCAATCTGATGCCATTATGTTTAATGGAGCTGAATGTGTGACTTCTACTGAAATAAAATAGTCTTACAGCAGTGGGAGGAGAGAGAGATACACATTTCGCATTGTAGCAGCCTCATGGGAAGGAGAACAAGGCTATAGATGCTGCGAGCCTAATCACAGAACTGTGGTTATTTTGCGCATTGCAAAAGCGAACATGGGATTGATATTTACATAAATTCCCTGGGGGAGCTGAGCAAAAGCAGAGTGACTGGCTTCCCTGCCAGCACAGCCCAACAGGCATGCACATCTCTGGTTGCCTTTTCTTTCCTTCGTGATTTCTGTTTGCTTCCAGTGTCATTCCATTTCAGAGCCTTTGTAGTGCGGGTTTGGTAAGATTAACCTTCCCAGCACAACAACTTATCTCCTAAAATTTTGTAACTTTTAAAATGAATAGGTTAATAAATTGTTGTTTGGATCCTCTGGTCAGAGGGATAAGTATGAATTTCCCTTTTCCATTCCCACACACAGTCTACGTTAGACTAATGCACAGTGGAAAACTGGAAGCAGAGGAGAATGCTCCTCCTTCCCCTTAGCACATGGCCAGGGTCTCACTCTCTAGCTCCACACAGGATCTTGCAGTAGGGTAAGGTTTGACTCTTACTTTTCCCCACTGAAAGGTATCCAGCCAACACTGACCTTCTGGTCCCCATGGGGCAAGACTTGCTAGTATGAGTAACAGTTAGATCCACAAAGGATTTGTGTGCCCAAATTCACACAAATGGCCATAGCACGACAATACAGAAAGTCCAAGATGCTAAACTCTAAACACAGTTGTTACCCAGCCCTGGAGGAGCCTGAAGTAACTTCCATGGTTATGTCCTCAAAGTGGGTCCATAAGCAGCTACATTTTGGCTGAGCACCTGGCTTATACAGTGGGGCATTTAGATGCTGCTCCAGCTGTTTTGTCTGCAGGTGGAGCATATCTGATTGGGCTTGGGACAGAGTGGACCTGGGATCAACAGCACCTCCCAGCTACCCTCCAAATGTGGCAGTGGCTGCAGCACTTTGCACACATGCTGTTAACACTGGTTTGCCTTGGATGACAAACAGATGTGCTCTTTTTCTGCCTACCCCCAAAAGCATAAACAAATCTGTACTCGTAGAGGAGATGGCGGGGTAAGAACAGCTAAAACCAGCCTCTCGTATAAGTTACCCAAAATCCTGGTATTTATGGTATGCAGGTTACAGACATGCTGTTACTCCCCTAGATCAAAGTCCATCATAGCCCAATTAGCAATTGTGGCCTTGCTTTTAGTGCTGTGTACGTGGGCTACATCAGTAGTGATGTTGGTACAGGGCAGGAAACATCCCAAACCGAATGCAAAATAGACATTAGCCTCTGGTCGTCTTCCACGCGATTCACACCACTTTTGGAGGAACTAACATAGCTCCCATCTGGCTTGGTAGCATGGCTCACTACAATCACTTCTTCCTCGGTACATTTTTTCACCATACCATTCAAGTAAATTAGGGGATGCTAGATGATAATGTGACTGCCAGTCAGCTTTTTCTTTTCTGTTATAGTTATGGGTCTCCGTTCAGTTCCTTATTACTCAAGAAATCTTTGGGTTTTTATGACTATTTAATTAATCCCATTATTTTCTGAATTACAAATCACATTTTCAATGTCTCCATTTGTCAGGGTGGCAAACCACTCAATTAGTTTTACAGTACAGAATTCCCATAAGGTCTGATTATTATAGATCAGCTCTGCATCACTGTGTTGCATCTATCACTTGAGGCTCAATCATTTCAATAACCAGCAGGAAAAGAAAGCATTTTGTATTTAAATGACATCATATTGGTCCCAGTTCAACAGAGCATTTAAGCCCATGCATATGGGCTAGGAGGTCACCAGGACTCAGAATGTGTTTCAGCAAATGAATGATGCATTGCTGTGTCAAGGAAGGACCTGAAAGAGCTCAGCTGTATTAAAACAGTGTATCTGCCCCTTACAGAACACGCCACACAGGAGGGCTGCGATGCACCTCCAGCGAAGTTGCTTGTCTTACAAGTATTGCACAGATGCTCTCTGCAGGAGTTAGGGGATGCTGGTAGAGTCAGCAGCAGCATTTTCATCTGATTCATGTTTCTGAGGGTCTTGGCCCCAGATCAGTACAGCAAGAACACATGCTTAAATCCTGCTGCAGATAATTGGGCTGAAATCTGTGCCGACCTGAAGGTACACACTAGCTGGTATTGCTGCCTCCCACTGCAACCCTGCAGGGCTGTGTGATAGCTCTCCTGTACACGTCAGTGGGAAGTACTGGAGCCCTGTAGTGGCTCACTCCTACTCTAAGGCTGACATTCTTAACACATTTTTTTCAGAAAAATACTTGTTTCTTTGTGAGCTTCTGTTCAAAGAAGGAAGGGAGAGCCATTAAAAGCTGCTTTGTGTGTACCCTCCACAGCACTATTTTATCCAGTGAGGTGTACCATGGCAACTGCCAATGTGGATCTCAGGGTACAGGAGATCCACTGAGGACTGGCAAAGCCTGTGAAACCAAAATGTAGCAAGTGCCATTCAAAACCTGCATTTGACTGTGGCATCCTGTAAAAGGCTCAAAGGATGCCACCCAAATTAACTCACCCAAATTAACTTAATTTTATTAACAATTATAATCCTTGGAACTTATTCAGTACCTTGCAGTTAGTAGACTAAAATGCTATAATCAAATTAAAATCCCCAAATTTCTTTTCTACAGTATGGCCAAGTTACTGCAAAGCAAGATAGCATGTGAGTTTACAACGTGGAAGTGTTGGGCAGCTGGTTCCTCAACAGCAGGGTTTGAACTAAGTTGCAATCCCTGCAGGCTCAGCAGCTGTAGTGGAGAGCCATGTGGCTGCTTGTTCTACCCTAGCATACTCCCTGGTAACCCACCTGCTCTACACTGGCTGAGCTGTGAAGGAACAACTGTGATGCCCATGTCATGGGCACAAACCTGGGAATGGACTACCAGATCTCTTACCCAACCCTGCAACTCTCTGCTTTGGATCAAAGAGGACAGACATAAAAAGTTTTCTTCTGAGAGGATGAGAAAAATGTTTTTTGCTTTGGGTTTTTTTTTACTGTCTGTAATACGAAGTTCTAACTTTTTTTTTCTCAGGGAATGCCTCACTCAACCTTGCCAGGAGGTACTGCATCGGTATAGCATTATGAAATCAGCTTGTATTTGATAAGATGTCTCCAGTTCTTCAGACTGTGGGTAAATGTTCTATGAAGAAAGGAAACAGCACTTTTTTTTCCCTTCGCTTATTTATTAGTGGTATGACTTACCCTGGGCATAAAAGCAGATGACCCACTGGCATGAATACCTATTTAAACATTTAATCCGTATCAAGATGTAGGCCAGTCAGTGATTTCATCCCTATGGATCTCAGCTTGACCTTTCTTATGAAATCCTGTCAGCTCCAAGGATCACTGTGTACTTTGTCTGTGAGCTTGTTGCTCCCATGCGGTGTACTTGTGACTTGAAGATTACAGTCAGGTGCAGAAAATACTTATTTAACATGTTGTATCCTGAGCCAGATCCTGCAAGGACACCACATGCTCCCACATCTTGCCGAGATTCTCATTTTGTAAATCTCTCAATGGAATCATATGACAGCTGCAAATTTAGGAAAAAAAGCCTCGTCATTTGGATTCCACTGTGAGCCTTTTGCAGGTCTTGGCTTCATTGGTCTGACTTAACTCCCCTCATTTAATGAATCGGAGCATCCACTTCATAGAGGAGCCCTGGCACAGTGCTGCCAAAGCAGTGAGACGTATTTGGGAATAACCAGATAACCAGTTTTGATCAAAGTGCTCAGACTTCTGTTTAGTTACAGTCAACATGTCAGTGTGCTGCTCCTGCAGTTCTGAACAACCCCTTCTGGAGGGCTTTTGGTTTTGTCCAGGGACTTTCAAAACTAACCATTAAAGTCACAGCTACTATGAGAAGAGCTTGTGCCTTCGATGCTTCAAAACTAAGCACACTGATGAAATGCACTCTGCTGTTGAATCATGTAGGCTGTATTACCAGGGTTCCTCCCGGATGAGACTGCATTTCCTACTCTCTTCAGCTTTTGTATTTATTGGTCTTAAGAGTCTCAAAGCCTTCAAATCATCAGACAGAAACGCAAGAACCCATTGGAATGGAGTAGAAGTTAATATACTGTCTCAATAATTATACTCATTTGGGAAAACAATTTTTAATTACTTTCAGGTCCATAAAATCAATCAAAAGCATTTAATGCACAACTGCAGTGTATAAATGCTGTCTATTACCACTGCTTTTCTTCCACAGGTCTCAGTGCATACTACAAAAGTAAGCTACAGTAATCAATTCTACAGGTGAGGAAACTGAATTATAGAGAGCTTAAGTTACCTCTCTAAACCACTGCTCTGAACCAACATCATCCAGACAAAATCCAGCCTTTATAATTCAATATCTGATGCACCATAGTGCCTGAAGTACTAATCACATAGAAAAGCAATAGAGTTGCGCTCCAAGCCATGGATTTCATGTCTCAGTTTGGAGCCCCGCCTACCCATTTCCCAGACCTCGGGTGCATTGGTGTGTTTGTGTGCAGGTGTGCTGGAAGCTCCCAACTGAAGGCCGCTAAATGCAAAATGCAGTGCAGCGTGAGTGCTGAGGTCTGATTTTTCCAAGGTCCAAGGGAAAATGAGAATGAAACAGGTAGTCTGTGTCCTGATTTGGGTCTGCACATCTGAAAATGATCAATTAAAGCATCTAAAGGCTCAAGATTCATCTGGACTGAAAGTGAGCTGGGATCAGAAGATACATCTAAGGGTGTGGTTTTGCACATTCTCTGGCTCTGGCCTTTTGGTGAGGGGCCGCTAGGATTTCTGCTGCTCTGGTGAATAGACCTTTCTTTTCCCCAATGCTTGGAGTGTGGCCAAGAGCCCTCCCTTCCTCTGGCAGCAAGCTGCTCTTCCAGCCTGAGTGGTCTTGACAAGCTGTGTCCTGAGACAGCTTGCACTTCGACTGACTATGGTTTGAGGATCTCTAGAGCTGGAAATATTGTCTCATAATGCAGAATCAAGCATGAAGCAAATCACCGATCTGGTAAGAATTTACTCAAGTAGCTCAAGTTCCCTCAAAGTATTTTCACCAATAAATTTGCACTGGCAGGCTTGCTAACCCTGTATTTTCATCTCCATGAAGTCATGAAGCTGCTGTAAACTCCTTATTCTGTGCTGCAGCTAATTTAATAAAAATGCAGTTGCATGTATGTGTTGATCAGTCCAGGTCTGAAGTATTATTGTGTGATATATGGATCTACTGTTAATGATCACAGACCGTGATAGTGGGTATGATTACAAGAATACTTCCTACAGTCTCTTCCAGCTGCAAGGGTATTCAACAGCTAACCTGTTAAAATAGGTGAGCTATTATGAACTCAGATAACCACATAAAATATCACATATTGTTGCACCCTCATTGAGGAAAGAACTCAAATAACTCACAAAAGGGAACTGTGAAAAAGCCACATCATGTACATGGATTTATTCATTGTACAGTGGGAAGATAAACTCTCATCTGCTTTTATACTTCAAGCACAACAAGCCTCATTAGGAGTCCATACACAGCTCATAGCAAGCTATAGACTCAAAAAGAGTCGGTGTACATCAAGGGAGGTTCTAAAGGCCATTGTCAGTCAGCAAAGCTATAATTAATCATGATCATATTCTCTGGTGACTAATTGGGAATTAAATTATGATTTTATTCTTGTTTTTCAAACAAACCATGGCATCTTTAAATTGCTGAAGGAAAATACTAGCTGTGATCTTAAGTTATTGAAATGCACTGATAGAGTCTGGTATTTAGTGTTATAATTTCTGTGTTTGTTTGAAATCATTTACTGCCTATGGCTCACTCTTGAACAGATGGCAGAAATTTTTCTTTCTGAATGTTGCTCTGATGATGGAGGGTCAAGAACCCCTCAGTTACAGCAAACCATTGCAAAGGACAACAGCGACTGGAAAGTAAGTATTGTTGCTTTCCTTTCCTGCGGAGGCAACCAACCAACCAACCAACCAACCACTCTCTGCATGAGCCAGAGCGTGTGCTTACGGTGAGAGAGCCAGCCTCTGCCGCTGGCTGTGCACCTCTCTGCTTCCCCCTGTGGTACATGTGGAAGATGGAGGTACAGAGACAGTTAATGGGATAAATATGTTTTGGCTACACAAGATGTCGATTCCCAGGATATTGGCTTGATTAGAGACATCTTGTTGGACAACACTTGTTTTTACAATTGAAGATTAACGCAGTCAGTCACAATAAAACCTTGACTCAGTCACGAATATGCCCAAATATAGACCCTGAGAAAAGGATTCTAAGGCTTATAAAATGGGACCCAACAGATGACTCATTTGTGTATTTTTTAGAAAAAAATCGAACATTTCTGTTTAAAGAACATCCAGTATTCTTGGTATTGTAGGAAATAATTGCCTAGACAGGCCCAGTGGTTTGGATCAATGCAACAGCCATTATATCACTGGGTACGTTCCGTAATTATTCTATATTTAAACAGTGGCTAGAGTCTCACTCCCCTCCGTCCTGATCAAAGCTACCTGCATATAATGAGATCTCTCAAAGCCTCCCTTCTCCTACCATACATGCTGCCAGCAAGCCTTGTTGTACCTTTTCTCGCAAGCCCGAGAATGCTTGCTTTTTGCATCAAGTAAGTTTTCTGCCCAAACAGAACACAGCTGCTGCACTTTGGCCTCTCTCCTGAACCCACAGGAGGAGCTGCTGCTCTCACACCCTTCATCAATGCTACACCATCTCACCTGTGCAATTCAGCTCCTGCTCCTGCTGCCTCCCACTTTTCTTCACTGTACGAAATCTGACCCTGTGTCCCAGACTGCCTCCATTCCCTGTCTCACAAAACACAGGAGTTGGTATGCTTTTTGGACCATTGGCCTCACTTTTGTTCTCATGGTACATTTTAGGAGAGAGGTCTTCCTCAGCTAAGAGCCAAAAGGGATTTTGGCACTTGCTTATGATGCAGAGCCTGTGGCACATGTAGGCTGCTTCAGGGAACCGGCTGTGCCAGGAAGAACCTGTACGACTGATGCATTTTTTCCTCCCTGCACTGTGCCTTTCAGTGCAGGTCACTCTGTTCTTGTCTCAATACAAAGACCACAGCAGAAGAGGTCGCCATGCTGCTGTCACTCTTTCACCTCTCAGGACAGTGAGGGAAAAGAGTAAGAGGCAAAGCAAACCCAGTTTTTGCTGTGTCCCACCGAGGACGCTGTGCCTTGCAGGGTGCTGCCAGAGCAGCAGAAAGGCTGCTGCAGGCAAGGGCCTGAGTGGGCAAGCGGAGGTGCACGTATGGCAAACTAAGGGACCTGCCACTGTTAGAGGTCAAAGCACCTCACTGAAGGGAATGGGGTCGCTGCTGTCACCAGTGTACGGGATTTTGGTGTATTTGTCAGAGGACAAGACTTCCCCCTTTTAAAATTGCCATAGAACAAATCGCCTGCATGAAACAAGGGGTTTGGAGGCTTTACTCAGAAGGGGAAGATTTGCTTCTTGCCAAGCAGATATAGCTTTCACCTGCATCGCCTAATTAGCTTCTGTGTTGTTTCAGAACCTGATATATCCCATATCCGATAAAGTCATTCCTGTTTCCATGTCATGCTTCAATTGCCCCAGTTTGCAGGAAGTATTTGGATGTTAAATTTGATTTAAGCCATTATGTTTCATTTTTATTGAGAATCTTTGACTCACCATTTATTTAGCTGCTTCAGTTGCTTGTATGGCAGGTTGCCTATTGCCAAGGCATCTGAGCACCTCATCACCAGTTTAAAAATCGGCAGACTGACAAGCCCCAAATCCTGAGAGACAGGGCCAGATTTTACAGGGGGTGATTCATCTTTCAGTTGACAACTTCCAGCTGCTGATATTGGGCGGTTTAGTCCTCTGTATTGACAGCACAAATGTCTCAGCCCATCTTAGCAACTTTATGCGATATGAAGAGATAATGTCTAAACCAGCTGATCCCTGATGCGAAAGGGCCTGCCAGTGTTTATTGGTAATATCGTGAAGGCTACGTACGCACTCTAGCACCACTGATAGCCTTTGACGTCAGTGACACGGAGCAGAGGCAGAGGTGTCTCTGTGTGTCATTTTCTTCATCCATGGTATCAAGATTACAAATCAAGACTGAGTCTGAAGCATCTTGTAATGAAGCAGCATGGCCGGGAGCTGCAAGGAAGAGAATGCATGGTGCTTTTCTTACAGCCTCAGAGACCCAAAAATCAGCGAGTACGTTGTGGGAGATCCTGGGATTGATTTCTAATTATCCTGATGACAGTCTGCTCTCCAAACAGTGTTGCTGAGAGGCAGAATCATTTCACCAGACTGTAAAATGCATGAACAGCAGACAAGATTTATGACACATTGTGTGTGAGCAATGAAGTTGTTTTAGTAGTTACAAACATTGTCGGATACAATGAGTAACTGAGATTTTCCAAAATTAGGGTATTTTTTTAAAGTTATCCTTAGAAAGCCTCAGAACCATTAAAAAGAACTGCAAAATCAAATTAAGGACTTCAGAGTAGATTCACAAAGCATAGTTAATGTTAGTTTTAGACTATATAAAAAATGTAGATTCTCAAAATGAATGTTCTGTTACTACCCAGCCCTTGAGGACATATAAAACACATCCAGTAAACACACAGCCTATGGGCATGTGGGCAACAACCAAGGTCTGAGTGGCATCCAGCCTCTTCAAGCCTACGAACTGGTGGTACACAGAGTGCTCCCCAGCTCACACTGCTTGCAGAACCTTCATCCAACAAGCTAAGAGCATTACAATGTCAAAACACCACACATTTGGGAAAAGGTGCTATCATCCTTTTTGGGCAATGCTTAGGGCAGTCTCCATGAAGATTTGCTACATCCTATGACAGTGTACTTGCACAAGCTATCAAGCATATGGGAACATCGGCACCAAAACTGCCAAACACTCCTGAGGTGTTGTCTGGTGTTTCTGGTGATTCCTGCTCTCCTCACCAGCTGCTACAATGGCTATGCCAGAGCACCAGCCCCACATGGGGCTGCTCCTGCGCAGCTTCCTGTACCCACCAAACCTAACTTTTAAGACAAGGCTGACAAATAGGCATTAGGGCTGTGGATGCCGAGGGGAATTTGCAAGCTGCTATTCGTATATGTGCCTGCCCAAATACCGTCGAGAATCCGGGTGCAAGGCTGTCGCCTGCTCACAGGGCAACACACACCAATTCAGCCTCAAGAGTGAATGTCACAGAAGATAAAAAATCAAAGGATGACTGAATAGCAGGATCTGGTTTCTAAGAGTCTCATAAATTTTATAGCACAAGTGACTACTGACATAAACAGCTGCTGAGTTGTATAAATCCCTGTATAAATGTTTTACAGGATTGGGCCGCCAATTGCCTGCTTAGTGCCAAAAGACTTGCATGTCACACACTCTGACTTCTTTCTTGCACTTTTTAAAAAATTTCATAATTGTCTTTAAAATACATAGGAAGAAGATGCTTTAAAACTGTTTACATTACTATTTGAAGACATAGGAAGAAGATGCTTTAAAACTGTTTACATTACTATTTGAAGCAAAATTAATATTAAATGTGTGCAGGATGATGAAATCGAGCAGAAAATAACCCTGATTTTGGATTAATTAATTTCCTAATACCTTCAGTTAGGGAGGGAAAAGCCAATTATTTGTGTTCTACAACCTTTTATAGTGTTTTATTCAAAATCCAATTCAATCACAGCTACATGCAGGCACACAGTCTCTATAGAAGCTTGATTATTGCTAGCAAAAATTGAAAATCCGTTCAACTAGTTATTCCTAGCATAGCAGTATAATTTTTTTTTTTTAAGTCCTAGCTCAAGGATATTAAAGTTACCACAGGGAAACGTAGTTTTATTGGATAACTAACCAAAACCAACTAAAGTGATTTTCTGCCTCTGGACCTGCCTACTTGCCTTCCTTAAATTAACAGCTTCTCAACTCAAATCAAAATACTTCCTAGTGTAAAAGCCACCTGTCCTGTTTATTCACACCTAGCAGGGTGAATAGTTCGCTTAGTAGGCTCAAAAGAAAATCACTGTAAGCATCATCTGCATCTGGACAAAGTTTGCCCCAGGGCGCTCTGAAAATCTTTCCTGTCTATGTCTTTCTGAGTCACAATGCGCCCAACACAGCCAGATTGCCCTACCTCCTCCATGGCTTGTCTGCTGCTGGGACAGGGGTTTTTATGCAGTAGGGTCTGGATGCAGCAGAAGGAGCAAGGATCCTTCCTGAAGCCATGGAGCAGAGGAACAGGTTTGCCTAACCTTTCAGAGCGGGAGGAGGCCTTTCCACCTCTTGGAGGTGTTCACAAACCGAAGAGTAACTCATGAAGTGAGGCTGGGGACAGCTTTCAATATCCTCAAAAAGCTGGGATGTTCACCTGAACAATTCAGAACTTGGGAGCCTACAAGACAGAGATGGGCAGCATTCAGTGTAACGTTGTTCTCCACAACATGGTCTCCTTTACTCTTTTCTTCCAAACCTCTTTTCTCTTTCCAAACCTAAAGTACAAATCATGAGGAAAATATAGTACAGGGAGGCAGGAGGGACAGCTGCCTGCCAGGAATCAGGATAGGAGAGGCCTTGCTTGGGAACAGGAGCCAGCTCCCTTTACATACAAGGAAAATCAAGGAATATCTCAAGTTGGAAGGGACCCATAAGGATCACCAAGTCCAGAGTCCAGCTCTCTGCTCCTCACAGAACTACTTAGAACTGAATCATATGACTAAGAGCATCATCCAGATGCTCCTTGAGGTCTGACAGGCTTGGTGCTATGACCACTTCCCTGGGGAGCCTGTTCCAGTGGCCGACCACCCTCTTAGTGAAGACGATCTTTCCTAATGTTCAATCTGAACTTCCTCTGATGCAGCTTCAGTCCATTTTCTCATGTCCTATCACTGGTCCCTAGAGAGAGATCAGCACCTCCCCCTCTGCTGCCCCCCTTGAGGAAGTAGTAGACTGCTGTGAGGTCACCCCTCAGCCTTCTCTGCTCCAAGCTGAAGAAGTCAAGTGACCTCAGCCACTCCTCATAAGTCTTGCCCTTGAGGCCTTGCACCATCTTTGTCACCCTCCTCTGGACACACTCTCATAGTTTGATGTCCTTTTCATATTGAGGGGCCCAAAACTGCACACAGAACTCAAGGTGGGGCTGCACCAGCGTGATGTCGAGCGGGACAATCACCTCCCTTGACTGGCTAGCTATGCTGTGCTGGATACACCCCAGGACACGGTTGGCCCTTTGGGCTGCCAGGGCACACTCTTGACTCATATTCAACTTGCCATCAACCCAAACCCCCAGATCTCGTTCTGTGGGGCTGCTCTCCAGCCTCTCATCTCCCAATTTGTATGTATAAGCAGGATTACCCTATCCCAGGTGCAGAATCCAGCTAAATTTCATACGGTGAATCAGAACTGAATGAAAATTGCGTCAGAGACAGGGTTTACCATCAAAATGCAGGAAAAGGGGCCTGGTATAATTCCACATTTTCACCACTGAAGAGATCAGAGTTAGTACTCCCTTTTCTGGGATGAGCGCTACAGATGTCATGGGTTGTTTCTGAATAGCGCATCGCAGAAGCAGCCAGGACCTGAGGGCAGAGGTATCAAGAGGGGTCAGGCTGGGCCTCCCTCACCCAAAGTTCTCTGGAAATAGCATCATGAGGCTGTCTGTCTCACTGAGAGCAAAGGTAGCTGTTGCTCAAACAGGACAGTCCTGCATTGCAGAAATAATTCTAAGACCATTATTTTATACTTTCCTTTGAATACAAGAAAATATGCTCATCAGATGTCAGGAGTGATTATGTTAATTAAATGAATGATTAGGTCAGATCAATGATTGCAAAGCCTCACAGCAGCTTACTGATTAAATGGAATAAATTTTCCACCTAATTTTCCTCCATTCAGGTTCAAAACATAGCTAATATTTTATGTAACTAAAGTCCTTAAACTGAGACATTTGGAACCTAGCCAAATATCTTTAAATTAGACGAGATTAACTAACAGTATTCTAGTACAGTTTTGGAGTGCCAAGTTTATACTGGACAAGGAGCTGTGCTTGTAACATTAACAGTGTGCAGAATACTTCACAATGCTACATAGCTTGCCCTACACTGCAGAGCTCCTGTTTGTGATGGTACATAGCTAAGACAGTTTGGGAACCCCTGATGTAAAATTAAGGACTTGAAGTCCAGAGTAACAGCCTGTAACACTAATGATGCTCATTAACACTTCTCACTCATCATTTTGCCTACAGTAAACTATGACATACTGCAAACATGGAATTAAATTTTAATGAACCAGTGCCAAAACCTCCCCCTTCCCACATGTTAAAATGGGAAAGCTGAAGTGGTAAGCACTGACTATATAGTTGCTGGAGCTCAGGGGAAATATGTAACAGCATGTCTTTCCCAGAGACTGTCACATGAGCTTAAATTCTCCTCGTTCAACTTAACATTAGTCATCTGCCAATTTCATTACCCACGAGTAAAACTTGTAATTGTATGTGTAGTTAAGGCAGTAATATAAGGAGACTTTATAGCATAGAACAAATAATGCAGTATTGAACTACAAGTATTTTTACCAAGAACTTTTTATGACAAGAGCCAAAGCTGAGAAAACTTGCTTGAAACCAAGTACTGATGGCAAACTGACTGCAGCACACCAACATCGCGAGTGTCTGTGCCAAAGCAATCTAGTGCTGCTTTGGAGTGTCTCATACTACAACGTCAGCTTTTCAGCCCCTAAATTACCCATACAGTATGTATATGTGTACACATTTCTGTACTTCTTGACAGTGCTCAGAAGCTACCTATTTGGGTTTTTTACTACTCCAGTACTCCAGGGTAACACTGGGCAACACAGTTTTTGTTCTGTAGCAGGTTACGTACAGGTTCCTCCAGGAGCAATAGACACCTTCACATCCCTCTGAATGGGTCACCTGCACCCTTTTCCTATGGGTGAAGCAGTGTCCTATGGCTTTGCCATACAGCTTTGTAGTGCAAAGAACAGTTTTTAAGCTGAACATTTTGCAGGTTCAAGTCCCACTTGCATGTGACCCTGGGCAGCTCATAGGTGTGCTGAAGGCACTGTTCACAGCCATAGAGAAGGATGCTTCTTTCCCCTCTCAAATGCTGTGGTGGCAACTGGTACCAAGAAACCAAACCAGGGGGCAGTGTATAAACTTCAAAATCGAGTTCCTGCTTTTCGTAGCCACTTGCAAGATTACATAAATCAGTAAGTATATATTGCTGCTTCCCCTTACACTTGAATCAAATGGTTTCATGCCCACCATATAAATTTTAGGCCTGCTACCACCTCTAAATGAACTGAACTGGGGCAGAACAGGAACCTGCAGAGATCACTGCTTCAAAGCAATAAAACTATCCTTTGGATGAAGGATGTGCATCTGTTATACTATGAGAAATCAGAAAGCAATAACTGAAATCCACAGTACAGTCAGACATCTTAAAATGAAATCATTAATAATTTAGTCAGAGTTCATAAAACTTAGAAGGATGCTTTATCAGAAGACAGTGAAATATCTTTGTTCTTTTTACTACTGCTGTGATCACCTTACTGAAGTAGTATCATGTGTCATCTTGCTTCATAAGAAAAATGAGTACTTTGCCACCAGTTTTACAAAGTGTGTAGCTGCAAGGGATACAGGTGTTTACATAGGTGTAACAAAATAATTTATTAGAAATGAAAAATGTGTTTTCCCTGTAAATTTGGAGGATGGGGAAACAGGCAAATCAGTGAGACTTTTCTTGGCCAGCTAGAATATCGTATGATGAGAGTGAAGATGGTTCAGTGCTTAAAGTCTTGGAGAGTTTTGATCAGAAACTTTTTCCACAGAAACATCCCGATTTAAGTAGCACTAGCCTTAGTCTCCACTGCTTTTTTCTTAAGCACTTGGTGTAGATGTTTAAAATGTCACAGTCAACCCATAAAACTTCAATGCATTATTTCTTTTACACAGAACAAAGAAAGATAGTAACATCCATCTGAACAGGACCATTCAATATTAGACATGACAATTTTCTAAGCAATATAAAATGTATTGTTTCTGGACAAGTGAAATACATTATAGACAAGTTTCCCAGATAAGCAGATTATTTCATAGTTATCCATTAATAGAATTCAGACAGTCTTCTCGAAGGCATCTTGCACTGGTTGCTGCCAGACACAGATTTGAATATGCCATTCATCTGATCCAGTATTATAGTCTTCTCCCCCCATAAAGATAAATGAAAGCCCTAGTTGTTTATTCTGGGGGTTTTATGGGGAGTGGGTGTGTAGAATGAGACAAGGAGTTGGAGGATTTATGGTTTTGAAGTTTTTTGCCTCTGGATGATCCCTACCACCTCTTAATTTCAAATGAATTACATTTCTAATAGAAATAGTTTAACTGCACTTCAGGGAAAAAAGAGAAAATCATCACCAAATCCAAAGTATTTCAACCCTTAAAGTCATTGGAATTTGGAATTTAGGTACAGCAAAATAAAAGAAAATTATTACATTGTGATAACATTTTCCCTATGCAAGTCTTGACATTCTTTAAAACATTGATTCTGAGAGGCATTATTTTAAAAAAGAGACGGACATGACAACAGATTTTGAAACCAGACACGCATATGTTGGAATTGGATGGGATCATCATGCCCAGGATGCCTTTATACAGCTTAATTGAGTAACAACAGAAGCAAAGCTATGACAGGCACCATCACTGGCTGCACAAGCCTGCCAGAAAACTTTCATGTTAACTCTTGCATCTAGAGCATGCCACAATGTTTATACTGAAATTGTTACTCAGACTCACTGGACTGAGGGGGAAGGGGGTCACTAGAGTGACTGCAATGACAGAATTGGTAGCAAGTCTCAGAATCAGTGAACTGCAGCCCTTCAAGCCTGATGTCATCATGTCCAGGAGTGAATGAAAGAAAAGACAAAGCACAGACAAAATGTAAATCAGCTTTTTTTCACCTTTCAATAACTAGCTGAGGAAGAATTTGGAAAGAAGCAATGGATCTGAAGAATCAGAGGTGTGAGGTATCCCATCTGTTGGAGCATAACCTAATTACCAGACGACAGGCTACTCTAGGGTAGGTCTTTTTCTCCCTCTTTTTTATTGCAGCTGTATTACATATTAGTATTTGTATAGACTATTTAAACAGTCACAGTGCAATAACTTGACCTCTTAGGTAACCTAGCAGATTTTCAGACCTTGCTCCTGTGGAAATAAGTGTCTATATATGAAAACTAGACTGTCAGTAAGATACTCCTTGGAGAAGGAAGAAAACAGCTTGAACACTCAGGTACAGGTGCAACTTGAAGCTAGGTCTCTTGCAAGCTGAGTATATACTGCAACCATAGGAGCTATAGGATCACTATCAAGGCTAGTGATAAGAAAGGGTTTGGGTTTTTTTATTGCTCAGTTGTGACCATTTGGCCAACATCTGAATTTTATGACCGAGACAATTAAAATCGGTATTTTTTTCTTGTCAATGTACTGTTCTGTTACACTCCCATTACCTGAGAAGGTAATTAAGGAAATAAGTGAAGTAGCAAGCAATAGATCACCGTGATACCAGGAGTTGGCTCTGAGGAGAGGCAGGCTCAGGAAAAGGGTTCCCGCCCAGTTGGAGCTGTACGGTCAGAGCACAAACACAGCTGCAGAGGTGCCCAAATGGAAAATGAAGCTGGTGGGGTTGAAGGCTGCATATGACAAACGAGGGCAGTGTAACACACCTTGGTGCTGGGACCATGACATTTAAGTCTGGCATAGTGACTTCCTAGTTGATACGGGGGGGATAGAGAAAGAATTGGAAGTTACATGGTGAGAGCAGAGCTGGACTAAAGGGCTGTTGCAGATCTAGTCTGTAGTTGGCAAGGGCAGGGAAGGTTTGTTTAGTTCTGCATAATCCCTAGCTCAAGAATGTCTCACTAAGCCTGAGTGTTGCAGGTGTCTCCACATCCATTATGAAAGGTTGGCATAAGCGTAGAGCACTTGAAGGAGAAAAGGAGATGGCACATCTGTCCATTGGAGCAAAATGGAACTTGAGCAGACAGCTGCTGCTGTTTCACCACAGTTAGCAGAAAAAAGCGTCTCCAAGTGACATCAGAGAAGAAATATTGTTGTTCAGTAAAACAGATTTTCAAACTCATAGCCCACGGTTAACACAGGCTACTTGGAACTATGTAGCACTCGCCACCATACTTCAGCTGCCTATATATGAATGCATATTTGAAGAGTTCAGCTAGTTAATGGGACATCCATAAGCAAGAGGAAGGCAACAGTTTCTTCTGAAGTGTTTGTCTGAGGAGCAGAGAACACAAGTGAGTGATTTAGTAAGAGATGGAATAAACTCCCTCCCCTTATGGGCCCCATTTTGTAATTGTCAGAGCCAAGCCGCTCTCTGACGGCCCAAAGTACCATTGTGTCTTTTTCTCTAAACTCAGATAATTTCTGCCAAGAAGATATTCGGTTGAGCCACTTGAGATTGATGAGATTTCTGAGTCTTGTCAGGAAGAGAAGTAGCTGCTATACTTGGTGAACTGAAATTGCAGGGTCTTACTTTGATAAGCAAAGACAGTCCAGGCTGCTGGGGAAAAAGATTAATTTCTATAGCTCATTGGCCTCAAAATGCTTCATTAATAAATATAGTTTTGAATTTCACTTGTTTCATATTCAGAGGAGATGGTCTAGCAAGGCCTAAGGATGTTTAGCCAGTCCCTGTCTTTACCACAACACGTGCACTAGTGTAATGATTAGCACAGAGCCACTTGGCTGTTTCAAGTACTGATCCTTGCAGACATGACCTTTACTTTTAATGTCTTATAAGGATTTTCCTCTTCCCTCCCCACAACCCAACACCCAGACCCTTGTCTAGCATCCCTACCCATAGCCCAGTATGTCTGCTAGAACTGGAGTTCGATCTAATTTCTCTCAGACGGATCAGTTTGTTGGCTTGAATGATTCCTCACCAAATATAAGCACAGGCCACTCCAGAGAAACACCAGTAAGTATGATGCAAATACAGAATACTTAATACACTTTATCCAAGTATGGATTTAACCTATTACTGCACATGGTTAAATTTAATTCTCCTGCCTGAGAAGAGTGAGGTAGAGTGGACTGAAAGCCAATGTTCTCAGAAGAGATAATCTCCAGTGACAACAAAAGAAAAATGTCTTAAATACATCAGGGAACCACAAGCACTGTGGTGCGTTATTAAAGCAAGTGCTAGTAACGTGTCTAAACCAACTTGTCAAGAAGCAGAATATCTACAAATTACTTTGCAGCTTTGTGACATAGTGTAAGAATATTAGAGCTATTATAGAGCAAAGCTATTTTTAAAAAAATGTGTGCTTAAAGTAGTGCTGCTTTGGGGATAATTGTGAAAGTACAGTAAGTGTCTGATTATATACTTAATGGCCAGATACAGGTATTCTTTTAATATTGGAAAGTATGTTTGGTTTGCTTTCACATTTTTGTTGCAAGTGGAATTGCTTGACTTTGTGCTATATTGCTAAAGCTGGAGCAAAGTTAACTCATACTGCTTGAATGAAAAGTAAGCATTTTTGAAGTAGGATGATGGGATTTTTGTCCACTGGCACTAAGAAATTTCAGATGACCATGACATGCTGTATGGTGATAACCACAAAGTGCTAGGTGGACACAGGTTTCTTAAAAGGCCTGCAGTTAAATGAAGTTGTCATCCATTTTTCTACTACAGATGCTTCTGTTACTTCTGTCTCCAGGACATGAAATGGTAGAGTAAGCAATTTTAAGTATTTTTACCATAGAACTTGTCTGCTACCAAGTCAAACAATTCTGAAGGTTTGGAGGACAGCTACACAGAAGTAAAACCAGTGAACGCATGGAAAAGGATTATGCAAGGTGAACATATTAAGATTGTTTTAGAGCTAATACAAGGCACACACATACATGCAAAAGATAAATCATGCAGTTTTCAAAGGAAGTTTAGCTGAATATGTCTCCGTGATGTATCTCAATCATTCCTCTTGCACAGTCTGGGCTATGAGCTTAAACTGGGATTTCAGTTCAGGCTCATTTCCTAGACTGCTACAGATACAATATGAAAAAAAAAAGCATTGCCTTACACAGTGCTGCTGTTTAATCTATTTAGTATTATCATTCTCTTAACATTTGGCTATCATCCCAGGAAAAGCACATAGATAAGGGAAACATTTTCAAAATAAACGAAGAAGAGAAGCCTTGGAGGAGTTGATTCAAATAAGCTAAACTGGACTCTTAGCTGCAGGAGTCTTAGAAAATCCACTTGCATAAATTCAAGGAACTTTAATATCTAGGAACAAGCTGATGTTTTTACTGTAGGTGTGACAGTAGCATGTGCAAATAAATCCACTGCTAGTTTTTAAATTAGATATCTGGACAACAACAGCAGTGAAAACACAAGCCTAAACACATTAGCAAATTGCCTGTACATACAGTAACTGCATGGGCAGAATCCCTAGACACTTCGTGCTCTGGTTCTCAGCTCTCAATAAAACCCAGGTTGCCAGCTCTTTACTCTGCTGTTATTCCTACTGCAGTCATGCCTGAAACTTCTTATCTGAACATACTCCAGATATCCTCAGTGTTGTTACTTTTAGTTACTTCTTCTTGGAGGGCAAGAAAAAATATCCATGATTTTAAACTGTGTGCTTATAGACTTGCAAATATGTGCACTCCAAAACTACATAGACATCCTCACCTGTAAAATTGGCAACTCCAAAGAAAAATACTAGATTTTGTCTAAGGCAAAAGACAAGGTAAAAATCACATTACTCTATATAACTTTTTCCTGTAGCTGTTCCCAGAGAAGACAGAATAAAGTATTCTGTATTTTCTGTAAATAAAGAATAGAAAGGAGAAAAATGTTTCCTTGCTCTTTTTGAAGTCATCTGTCCCATCACAAATTCCATTTAAACAGGCTACAATAACCCTGGTGTAATAATCAGGGAGAAATGGAACCTTCAATCATCTCCTCTTCAAACCAACATTTTAATTTAGAAGCAGAAGACTGCAGTACAGGAAGATATGGAAACTCATTCTCCTCCTGTACATCAGATAATTAATTCATAAGGGTGCTACATCTGCTATATGCAGTGGGAAGAGGGAGTGCCATAAATGCAGAGGAAACTGCCAGTGTACTAAGTAGCAAATTTCCATAAATGTCCACACATTTCTATCAATCTGCATATGCAGACTTCCTCCGAGCACAGCTTGTGACGTTCAGATCAAAAATAATGGTCAAGAAAGGTAAATGAGACCACTTATATTTATTTTCATCAGCAACAAGTGGTTTTAAATTATCACAGTGGCACTGCCATGCTACGAAAACCTCCGAGTCAATCAGGAAGTAATCAGTAAATTGTGGGAGTCTTAAAAGTAAAAAAGATGACAAGTTTAGCAGGAAGGTCCAGGAAACTTGACATGAAGGACAATTCTCTTCCCAGATGCTCTCAGTATCGGTAAAAACAAATCCATTCTCAAAAGTTAGTTTCATCTATTTGAATACCCCTTAGAGTAAGGATAAGGCTTTCAGACATTAGAGTAACCAGGCAATGTAGAAAACATACAAGCTGAAAAAAAGCCATCCAAAATCTGCCTCGTTACTTCATTAGGACTATACTAAGAAGGACTAAGAGAAACCAGTCACCCAAATAAATGTCAGAAGTAACACTTTTAATTGGAAAAAAAAAATGACAGAACTTGTGGTTATTTCATCGGAAGGCTGAGATTCTTAGAACTGAAAAGACCAAAAAAACCCCAACAACCGAGGTTACTCATTAAAGGAAGCCAAGTTAGAATGCAAATAAATGAAGAATACAAAAACTATTGCATAGCCTCTTTTATTATCTTCCGTTATCATGCTAGTGCACTGGCTGTGTCTGAAGATCTAATATTTTGGATAAGCTTTCAATTCCAACTCTAAAGTTCATGGGAATTTATGAAGATTCAGTGTCTGGAAGGCAGGATCCTAAACTTGGTATTTGAACATACCAAAAAGAGTAAAGGGGCAGAGCATGAATCTTCAATAGCTGTAGCTTCCCAGAAGCTCCTCTAGCCTTGTTGGTATTGAGATGAGGAAAGGTAATGTCAGGTAATGACAAGCTAGCATCATGTACTCAAAGCTATTAACATTATAGAAGCCTGCTGCTCAATGTAAAGCACAACACATTCTTAACAAAGTACTTGTGGGTTGGTATCGATTGCACTGGAAATGAGGAACAGGGAGAGGAAATGAAAATAATATTAAGTTCAAAGCTACTGAAAGCCAATGAATGAAGAACAACCACATTCACACCGACGTTTACATGCATTTGTCTAGTCTCAGCTTGGTAAGTACTTAACAGGCCTGCTCCATCATCAGTCCATCATGCCACAGACAGTGTGCTATAGTCAAGATGAAAATAGAGCTTTTTTTTTTTTTTTTCCAGCTAGCACAGCAGAGTCTTTCACCACGTCAGCTATTCACAAAAATAGATCACATATAATTTTATGTCTTAGAACAAACCCTCTCTTGGTCAAAACCAAATGGCAGTGGAGTAATGCCTCCGCTGTGGCATTAATTATTGCCTTTCCTCTGTATAATTGTACTAGGAAGATAAAGAAATTGAAGGTGTGAAACGTGCTGAGTGGAGGCTATGGGACTGAGCTCTTCTGTGACCCATGCTGCAGCGCTGGTCCCCCAGCTTTCCCCTCGCTGTGCATCAGTGGCACAACCAGAGACGGGGCCTGAGACCTACACTTACCTCCCGGTTTTCTTCAAAAGGAAGTGGTGGCACAAGTGAAGGGATTGATGTGCGCTGTTCTGCACCAAGCCTCAAGCAAAGCCTGGTGTGGAGGAAAGGGCGACCTGAACTGTGGGACATACTAGGGAGAGCTCTTGTCCCACCACAACCTCAACAATGACGACAGCAGTATCAGAGAGGTTAGTTTTCAGATAAACAAGTACCCTTAACAGATCTCCTCACCAGTTTGCCTAATTTTTCTTTGAAATAATTTGATTTTTTTCATCAGTTACTAATTGGAGAACTTTTCAGACGTGTAGTAACGTTTCTCTAAGACAGACATAAACCAAAGAAAGCAGTCCGTGACCCCGTGACTAAAACACTAACCTGGGATATAGGAGTCTGCTCTTTAGAAGAACAAAAATCAGGTTGGATCATTTGTTTCCAACAGGGATTTCAATCTGAATATTTGTCCTCTACTTACACAAAGCCAATGCATTTTTCTTCAGCATTTGTTATCTTATACCAAGCAAAGCAGGAGAGGCCTTCAGGAATCTGTAAAACACAAACCCCAGGTTAGGCTCTCTGAAAAATGTAGATCATTTCCTTCCCACATGGGAACTGCATTCTCCCCCAACTCACCACTGATACCATATTTGTCAGGAGCACAAACTCAGCCATAAGAATAACTTCTGAAAAAATAGAACTGAAGACATAAAAATCATCTTAACTATAGCGAGTGAGTTTCAATGAGGAGAAACATCTGCCTTTTGGCAAACAGCATGCGTGGACTTGATACATCGCATAAGAAGGGACAAGCGTCTCATTTAGCTATTCGCTGAGACCATGAGAGCATTTTGACAAGCTGTGCTAACATACTAATAGACAGGGTTAGAGACACTCTCACACAAAACAGCCCAGGTCTGTGACAGGCAAATTAAATTAGAGAGCATTTAATTGGCAGGCTCTCATTTCAGCAGTGAGTGCTGACTGTCTCTCCTGCCACAGGACATGGTGGGGCCTCGCAGCGCTGTGAGGGAGCAGCCATGTCATGCTGCACCACACCAAGCAAATGGCTGGTGAGATGGGGGGAATCACTGGTGGGCCTTCTCTGGCAAACCAAAACAAAGATGAAGCAAACCATGATCATCATTGTGATCTTGCTGTGCCTTGAGAAGCTCCTGCCTAAAATGGCTGTTCCTCAGCTCTGCCAGCTGAGACACATGCCTAGGGCCAGGCCTGGCTGCCTGAGCCAGAGCCCTCATCCTCACCAGGCCAAACCCCACATCAGTCAAGGCACTAAGAGCCTCACTGGCCCTGACCAGCCTCTCCCACCCTGCCCATGGCCCAGGGCCCCATGTCAGCCCCCCCAGTCTGTCAGCCCCTGCCCCAGTGACACCACAGCAGGGCTGCTCTACAGCTCCCCAGAGCCCTGCCCAGCCACAGGCCCATGTCCAGGCCCAGCCATTGCCTGACCCAGCCATCCCAGGGCTGTATCCAACCCCATTTTCCCTCAGTAGGTTCTGATCCAGACCCACCTCACCCTCATCAGGTCTCCAACAGGGATCTGTGATGGTCCCTCACAAGCTTGGTTTTCTCCCCAGCCCTCCCTGCTGAGCACAGCCCCACAGGACACAAGCCAAGGCACACAGCTCCACCTAGGGATCCTCTCACCTGGTCAGCTTTTGTCCTGACCACCTGCTGCCTCCCCCAAATGGCTGGCAGCTGTGAGGGGGAAGAACAGGGCCTGCATGGGGGGCTGCTATGGGGGCCAGGCTGGGTCCTTGTCATACAGCAGGAGCAACAGAAAGCCCTCTCACTTGAAATGCTCGGGATCTCTGCCTATACAGCAGCCTTTTGACCTCTGCAAACACTTCCTTTTAGTGTTGCAAAGTGCTAAATCCCAACTTCACCCCAAACCACCAGCCGTAAGTTTCTGTGCCTTGTAGCAGTGCTGCTCACTCTGCCCTTACACCCTCTGAAAAGGTGTTTGGGAAAAAAACCAATATGTTTCGTAACGTCTCCTGGCTTCTAGTATTAAGCAAGTAGTCATTTTGGTCAGTGTTACCTGAAAAAAAATTAATCCACGCACGTACGATAACATTGCTATCTTTTATTGAATAGAAAAATATCAGTATCTTAATTTTTAAATAACTTACAAACCATTTTTGGGCACGAAAATAAATGGATTGCATGCTATTAATACTCTCATAGCTTCTCATTTGTGGGAGCCAAACTCGGTGACGATAGTGCTTTTATACGGTCAGATTTTATACTTCCTTATTGCTTTCAGCATGCTGCGCCAATCTTTCTAATAGCTGGTCAATAACTGAATCTCTGTCAACAAGAAAGTGTCATCAACTGAATAGGTAATTAAAAAAATAGTGTGAAAATAACTTCAAAAGTCTTGAATCTCATAAAATGTGAGTTTTGAATGACATATTATCACAGTTACCTATCTTCATTGAACATTAGCCTAATCCCTGATGCTAAGCTTATGTACCAATTCCCAACCTCTGCAAAAAGCAAATAGCTGTTAAAGTAGAATATGATGACGGAATACAAGACTTAAAATGCAATCTACATGGTTCATACAGCTACATATATTAGCCACACTAGTATTCATTTCCTTACAGGTCTTTTAACGTAAATGTACTTCTACACTGTACCCCTACTGTTCTTCTAATATCTGACTGCTGCAAAAATCAGAAATGTGGGCACTCCAAAAGGCTTTCGAGAGAGCAGTACGTTATTTTAATGGGAAAGAGCTGGCCTAATATTTAGGCCCCACATTGCCAAAGGCCAAGTCCTTCTTTGATGTAAATCTGTCAGTTTACCCCCACCTGAAAAATCTGTTCGTGTAACTGCTTCGCCCTTCAACAGTTCACAGCACTTACCAAAGCTGAAAAGGAACGTAGTAGTTTGCATTCATTTGTAACAAACCTGTTGCTTTCCTGAGCATTCATCAGTGGAGAAGAAAATCTTTAAATATATGATATGGTTGCAGCATATAAACATACATTTTGCTTTTTCAAGAAATATTCTGTTACAGGACCTATGTTGCTTTTAGCACAGATATATTTCTAAAGTAATTCTGCTTTGCTCACGTATTTCCTGAGCAGTAGCATGGGAAATGGTGTTTAAGAGAACTGCAGAGGCTTATTGGTCTGGTTACAAGTCCTTAATGCCACTTGCTAAAGAGAAAAGTGTAAAACTTTCATATGCATTTTTTATAAAAATTTATGTTTTGCAGGAGAGGGCTATTTTTTCTTAACATTATCTGCCTGGAAGAATGGCAATTCAGAAGCATTATTTTATATCAGATAGGACAATTATTTTTTAAGTAAACATCTTTTTTTAAAATCTGCTGCATTCTTTACATGATTATTGTTCTGCTTTAACTAAACACAATCTTGAAAGTGCATGTTTTTTCCTTTTATTTGCCTTTTTTTGGTATTTTATTCCAATTCAATCCTTTTTAAATCTTTCAATAGCATTAACCAGATGGGTCCCAATAATTATTCTGTTCCTCTTATTCTGCAAGTGGTAACTCTGCTGGGCGCCTGGGGTCTCGTGTGAGACATGTGAGCCTTGATCCTGTTGTATCTGCACAGGAGGGAACAGTTGCCCTTCTGAGCACCCGGGGGACCTTATGCTGAAGGACTGCCTTTTCTCAGTCATGCCCTGTGTCCCTTCATTTTCCTCTTCTTTCCAGTCACAGCAAGACTTACACTTCTTTCATGACTCAGATCTGCAAATAGTCCTGACTTTTTGTTTTCTTATGTGCATGCTTTGGAAAGAAGCATTTAGGGACCTCTGATTTTAATACTTTTAATTGTTTTTCCTTGGGCTTTATTTTTTTACTTTTGTAATCATCTTTTTGCCAAACTATTACAATAATAACCAGGATGAGGACATATATTGGATCTATATAGCACAATAATACATCTTCTTAATACATTTTAATATGCTACTTATTTTACACTTGCTTTGCACCTTGAGCATATGTCATCATTCTGCTGCCTTTGGAGATACAGACAATAGCTTTTTTACTTGTCTCGATAAATATCATTCAGAACCCATTGCATGTGGTTTAATGTTTTCCCTTTAAAATAGAATATACTCAAGAGGTTTGTGGTATTACATCTGCTAATAACACAGTGTTTCTGGAGTGCCTCAGAGTTATCTCTAGCTGTATGTATGTGAAATATTATTCTTTGTTCAGATTTTCCCCTGACCCTGAAATATTCTGATATTCTTTCCTGGAATACTCTGATTCTGGTTAGTTATTAGAGTATTTGTGCTGGCAGCTGGACTGAGTCAGATGCAGATTCCGTTCCCTCTACCACAATACCTGTTTAGTATTAGAGGTTTGTCACGGTCACAGCCTCCTGCTTACACTTTTTCTTGGTAATGAGCTGGGAGCACAACTGTTTGGACTCTTTGGAAGCATTCAAGGCTAGGTTGGATGGGGCTTTGAGCAACCTGGTTTAGTGGAAGGTGTCCATGCCCATGGCAGGGGGGTTGGAACTAGATGATCTTTCACGTCTCTTCCAACTCTAACCATTCTATGATTCTATGATTTGAACCCCTGGGTTATTTTCAACTGCATTTGATGCAGGGGTAGAAATATGAATGATATTAAATTTCTACAAATTTTGTGAGTAGAAGTGCCGAGGAGAGAAGTGTGCCTGAGGGAAGAGACAGCTGTTACCTGGCCTGTTAGCAACCTGCCCAGCCACAGCCAGCTTAGGATGCACTGGCCAGGGGACAATGAGGAGACAGGGGTATTAAAAATGTGGAAAATAATTTGGGTATCATAGTGGGCTTGCTATGGCGACAGGAAGGAGCTGAGACTATCTGAATATTGGATATTGGATATCCAATAGGGGTATTGGATTAGGGTGTCATTGGTCATAGAAAGAAAGGGGCTGGATTGCTTTGCTGGTCGTATAGGGAATATGTGGATGTTACAGTTATTTCAGGGAACAAGTATAGGGGACATCAGACATAAATTTGTATGCAAACAGGTATTGTTAGTTCTGCTGCTCACAGGGAAACTTGCTTATGGTGATTTTTGCTAGCTATCTTAGTAGAGAGGCTTTTTAAGTAAAGGGACGTCTGAGCAGAATCTTACAATTTCATCCTAAAGCTCTCCCCAAACTGCCCACCCCTGTGAGCATCTGCCCCAGCAATGTGCAGGGAGTCCGGCACCCGAACCGCTGGCTGGGCAGCAAAACCTCTGTTGGACACCGGGCAGACAGCCCGAGGCACAGCCTTTTTCTACTGCTGCCGTGCCTGAATACAGGGCTACAGGTGGGCGCCCTGGGACACGCTGCCTGGGAGACCCCCAGCACGGGTGGCTACCTGGCTGGCCAGCCTGCTCTCCGGGAAAATCAGAGCTGGATAACCATGAAAACAAACCGCTAGAGTGGGGAAATGCCTCGCTATTGCAAACAGCAACGCTTGAGGGATGGGGCTGAGCACTCCTTTGAACCTTCCAGGCATGGAGGGGCCCCAGTTCAGTGTGCGGAGCAGGAAGCGTCTGGTGGCCATGTACAGGTCGAAGGAGGCATTTGGGGTGACGCAACCACATTGCCCACTTTCTGTGGAGCTGTGGTATAAGGGGACTGTCAAAGCAGGCTGGTGTTGGAAACATAGATGCTGTTTTAAAGTGGCCTATGGAACCTGACTGAAAATAAGTCTAATTTGAAGCTCAGTCACCTACGTCATCTAAGTCTTTTGGAAATGTTATTATTTGGGAGTAACCTGGTCTGTTTAAGATACTTAAGTCCTTCTCTTCCCTTTGGAAGAATACTCTGTTCTTGTAATAATAACATAAACATACTTTGATTATCACATATTCCACTGCTGCAGCTCACCATGGCAATAGGATTACCAGGATGCTGCATGCAGCAGGCTCTTCTGCTTACACAGTTAGGAGCAACTTCTTGAAAAAGCAGCCCTAAAACTTTCCCACTTTACCACGCATCTGAAAGGAGACCAGTGCTTCCCTTTCAAAAGTCCCAACCTACAATCAGTCCTCATCAACATCCAGTGTTACTTCCTAAGGGTAGTAAGAAGATGAGGAGTATATTGAGTGAGTTCTTATAATTTTCCTCTCTGCGGTCCTGTTCTACGTTGCTGCCGCTGTTTGCTATTATGATTAACTTACGTTTGCTTCTGGAGGCCCCATTTAGCTCTGTACTGTTCTGGGCTGGAAACTGCTTCTTGCAGTTATTACCGTTGCCAAACAGTCGTGATAAAACTCCCCTCATGTGCCCATTCAAAGTTTATCAAAATCAAGAGAGTGATAGCTTTACTGTATTGACCTGCTTCCTACAAAGCGGATTTTGTATATTTGATGTGTAACTCTCCAGGGTTCAGAGCGGGAGCAGCACGACTTCCCTCCAGGAAGCCTTAGCTCAGGCCAACTTCCCTGCAAGGAAGATTTCCTTATGATGGGTATCTGATGGGAACGCAAAGTACATTTTATGCCTTTTTTTTTCTGTCAGACAAACATTTGCAAGTGGACCATGACCAAGATGCCTTAGACAAATGAATAACGAACTCCCACACATTCAGCACATTCATTATAAATCCACAAGGTTTGTTTCGGGATTGAAGCAAGGAAGTTTTGATGATCACGGTCACACGGCTCTATTCCTACTGTCCTCACAGGGATCAATGTTTCAAAAAGATAATCAACAGCCTGACACATCAAGGGAAAATCATTCTTGAAAAACCTTTTCGTCACACCAAAAAAAAGTTGTTCTGTGTTTCAGTACTTTTGGCCAATCAGGTTAAATATGTCTAGCGTAATCTCACATAAAATAGGATTTGATGAACAAACTTAAATTGAAATTGAACTCATATTTCTAGAAAAATATTCTGTGCTGATGTTTGCCTTTTTTTTTTTTTAATGGATTTTAATCAGTAGAACAGAAATACACGGTGTGGAGGAAAAAACCAACCTAAATCCTACCACGTATTGCCAAAATACTTCTGTATTTTTCAGATTGAATTCTTCCAGGTAATCTTTCAAGTAGTTTCATCTACTTCTGTAGCTCTGGGAACACACTTATTTTATAAGATATAACTGTAAAAGGACAGAGTGGAGTTTTGTGTTGGAGACTTCGTAAATCAAGATTTCCTTTTGTTTGATTTTAGCTGCTTTTTACCCTACAAATCAGTTGTGCAAATTCACTTGGATCTGAAAGCTGAATCTTTTCTGGCTCATATCTCACGACCTGGAATAAAAATACTGCAATTGCAGCTTACTGTCATTTACACTTGATGAAACTAACACAAGTTGAGTGCAAAATTGATTGGGAAACAGTATTCAGACAACAGTATGTACAGACTGATAGTTTAGTTTCAAACTGAAAGAAAGTATCTACTGCGTTCTGCAAGACTTGCTCTGGGTCAATATGTTGGACTTGGAAGATGGAATAGACAACATAATTTTTAAGTCTGAAGATGATCCCAGGCAGTCAGAGGTGGCAAAGATACTGAAGGACTAGGATTCAAACTGATAAGGATATGGGAAAGGGATCTGAAAAAATAGAAGCAATTCAACAACCATACATGTAAGATGGTACATAGGAAGACTGGAGGTACTGTGTAGACTGGAGGCACTATAGTTAAAGTAACAGTTTTGCAAAAAAGAATTTGGCATTAATAGCACATAACAAGCTGAAGATGAATATCAACAGTGTTTTAAAAGAGCAAGCACCAGCCTAGAACCCAAGTGAATAGGATGTAATATGTAAGATGTGGAAAATAATCATGCTACTCCATGCTCTATTAATAAAATATTTTCTGTGTCACTGTATCTGATTTTGAGCACCAAACTTCAAAGGGAAAAAAAAAAAAGTGGTTCAAGCAGGTTCTGGGGCACAGTAGAGCAACTATAGAAAATATCATGTATGGAAAGGGACTTTTCTAGTCTGGGGTAGCAAAGACAGAGAGGAGATATTGTAAAAAATACCTTCCTTTGGAAAAGGGAGGGAATATTCTGTTCTCTGCATGGCTGCAATGCAAACAATGTGCGTCGGCTGTAGCGAAGGAGATGATTGAAATCAAGCATTTGGGAAAATGTTTAAAAGTAAAATTAATGATGCTCTGCAATAGGTTGCCTGAGACAACTGGAATCTCTAACCCTGGAAATTCATTAAGAGCACGACAAAGTTCTCCATTTTCTTATCGTCATAGACTCTGGTCTGCAGATACTAATTCTTGCTATTGCACAGACCTGTTAGATAGTGTCAAACAAGGACCAAATCTTCTGCAAATATGGTGACACATTTCTATAGTTTCAGTTGTTTAAGCACAGGGCCTTTAAACCTTGGGCAGCCAAAGAAGGTAACAAAGCTCAGGGCAGCTAGCAAAGCAGCTGATTGAGCTATAAATAAAAAAGTTAAAATACTGGCAGATTAAAGGGATCTTTTTTTTAGCGAAGCTAGAATATCGAAACACTCTCTTCCGTGCTTTGCAGGAACTGGCATTTCAGGAATTTGTAGAAAGGTCAGAAAATCTTACTGCTGATATGAAACAATTTCTCAATCAAAGACAACTAGTTCTACTAAAAGCTAGATACATTATGAGACAAAAGCACAGGCCTGTGATCACTGGACTGCATGAAGCTGTCTTCCCTTCGGGTCTGTGCTGCGAGTCTGGGGAGCTATAAGCTCTGTTTGACACTTTCTCAGCTGACAAGACATTCAGAACATCATTCTCTCTTTGTGCCTCACTTTCTTTTCCTCCTGACCTGCTTTGTGTGGCCTTTCTTATATCTAACAGGTTGCAAGCCTGCCTCTCAGACTTTTTCTCAGGTAGGGTGCTAACATTTATCAGAAGGTGTAGGAAGTCAGTTCTGTGTGAAACCTCTCCCCCTTTGGCAATTCTGTTTCAAACTGGCCAATGTTTAAAACAGAGCAGAGGCGCACAGACACACATGTACACTCTGCTCCCATGCACTTTGTTTCCACAAGGCATCAGGCAAAAATGCTTTAGGAACATCTTATTAGTGCCTCTGGTACTGGTGGGAAAAAGTCTACTCAAAGGCCAGTGAAATCATGGCCAAGAAGCTTATGAATTAAAAATCTTTAACTTCTATGCCGCGATTGTGTTTTATAGCAGCCACAAAGATTAGTCCTTACCAAAGGAAGAAAACTAAAGTCAAGACCATTGTTTCCCTAATACGTAGGGAAGTCTAGAGTGTTACTGGTTGCTACTATGCTCACAGAGCAATGCAGACCCATTCATTTATAAAAAATATAGTAAGCCAAAAGCAATAAATATTGATACCGTGAAGCTGAATCAACTCATCAGCCTTTGAAGGCTTTGAACATAAGCATCCATGCAAATTGCAGGCCAACTGGATGTACAAAAAGAGGCAGAATTTCCCTTCCAGCTGCCAAGGAGTAAAAGACGCTTCTGCTGCTCTCCATCCAAGTACCTGTATGTGATACTTTAATTCCAACTTCCTAAAACCTGTCTTGCTACTTTCAGTGGAAGTAGGAATGAAAAATAATAAAAGCACATCTTTATCATTACATTTAATTGATGAGGTACGGCTCTAAATCCACACTGAATAAAGAGGTGTTTGTTTTACAAAAATTCTTTTTTGACAGTGAGTCCACTTTCAACTGCAATATTCAACAGCGACAAACCCTGTGGTATATTTGGCTAGGAGAAGGATTTGATGAACGGAGACAAAGATGAATGGAAAGAAACAAAGGAGGGAAGAGGATCTTGCAGGTATGGACTGAGGGAAGAAAGTTGAAGGAAAGAACAAGCTGACACAAGCAGTCAGCACAGAGCAAAGCCTGCCCTTGCAGAACTACAGGAAGTTTCAGGGAAAATGTGGTATTTGTCAGAGTTTTCCTGCTGAGGAAATGAGCAATTACCAAAAATTCTTAAAGATAATAATCTGGATACTATCAATTTTAAATAAATCTTCCTTGTAAGTAGATTATTATTTTATAAACCAAACAATGGCCCCCGGATAATAAACTGCTGCAGAACACAATACTGCATGAGTAGAATTAGCATTTGCAATGGTAAAAGTAGTGGTAGAAGTAAACCAAAAGGCTAGTCAACATTTCTTTGGATTACTTTGTAAAGTGAAATTAGTTCTTGTGAAAAATGACAGACAAAGAGCCCGGCAGCAAAGTCTCCATTGGTATCAGTGGAGCAGAATCAGTTCCTGAGCCAAGAATGCAGCGAAATCCGATGTGCAGAGCCAAACCAAGATGCTATGGGTTGCTTGCCAAAGGGGTAATACCCCTGCCTAGGAGCCTAGGGCTGACAGACTGACTGACCTTTTCAGTCCTTGCCGTCTCTAATAAGACTGCCAACAATAATGATACCTAGGGATCAAAATACCCATCTGCTATGTATTAGGCTGAGAAAAGCAGCTGCCCAGATGCTATTTACAAAGAAATGTGTCTAACTTAGAGCTAAGCGTTTGCCCAAATGCAATAGCTGCAGAGGAAGGGCTGTGACTTCCTCTTGGTATGGGGTGGTGGTCAATATTTCATGAGAAGGGCACTTTCAACACACTGAGAAGAGAGTGCTACAGACAAGAAGCAGCATCACCCAGCAAATTACAGATGGGCAAGAACTAGCTGGACCGGGTTTGGAGACTAGATGGTATCCAGAGGCCTCTTCCAGAGTACATTATTCTGTGAATTTCTGAACTGGTGTTTCTGGACAGCATTGTCTCAGTTTACTTCTGGTCCTGTACACTAGATGCAGACAATATGACACCCAGAGGTTAATAGCCAGCAATTGCTGCTACTGCAGCAATATGGACTGTACTGGTCACAGAGTGTCTCCCTGACCATTGCAGAGATGTGAGCAATGGTGAGCCCAGCCTTTTTAACTAACAGACTTAGCACAGCACCCACTATTCAGACCATCAGCTTGTTTCCAGCGTTTAGAACAGATGAACAATACAGCTTTAAAGTTCTTTGATTTGAACTGTGACTATTCACCAAGAAGACCAAACCTCTTTGGTGAGCTGGAGAAATTAAACTCTGACACAGTTAGCAAAAAGAGGAGGATTTTAGCAGCTCCAAGCAGTACATGTAAAGGTTATGTAAGACTATTTTAATTCTTCTTCATGTGCATCTTTTTCTTCTAAAGATATCAAAACGCAAGGTTAATTTTTCTCAGATAAGACCACAAACAGAAAACACTGACAGTGTTCTATTGCTCTGAAAGGGGGAAAAGCTTTGAAAGACATTTCAAAAGAAAAAGTTGAAAACTAGGCCACCTTGCCTCTCTCTGGGAGCTTCCGCACGGACACCTAGTAGGAAATCCATTTGGAATCCAGAAACTGGCACACTTGCTTGGAAAGAGAGCCTGTTAATTTTAATTTTAATCAAACTTTCCCTTTATAAAAAGCTAGGCAGCCTGAGGAAAAGGATATTTAATTTTAAACAAATCCCACTAGCATGCTTCTCAAAATCTTTGTAAATTTATATTCTTTATTCTATTATTGCGAATTATTTAAAATAATGAAAACTATAGGCAAATACTAGAGTGAAACTGTAGAAAAACAATATATAAATTAGTGTATCTATTCCACAAGATTGTTCTTACATTTAGCAATGCTTCTAAAAGTCTGCAGTGACAGGGTTTTTCTCTGGTTTGAAGTGAAGCAGCTCTACAAACATAAGCCATATCTAAAATCTTCTGACTACTTGGATCTCAGGTGTCATTCTTTGAGTTTACATTGTGTTTCTCTTGACTCTGATAAAAAATAGGACTGTATTGGTCCACTTAGATGAGCAATGGCTTTAATTTTCCTAGTGAAATGTGATCTTTTAGGCAGTAAGCACAGAGTATTGCATGGGCATTGTTCACAAGAGATGTTTGGAAAACAGGGAAGAGGGAAGGGTTTGTATTCTTATTTCCTGGATTAAGCAAAACAGTACTGTGAAAGGTCTCAAATAGTCAGATTGTACTGGTCTATTTGGCAGTATTTTCAGCCCGGGGAAAGACAACACTTTGTGAATCTCTGCAGCTTGTACATGAAATTGTACAAAAGAACTTCACTACTTCTTGAAGAGTCCAAGGAATTAAAGCATTAGCCAAATGTTAGTAACCTAACTCAAAACAACAGACGATGCAAACTGTATTGATTGAAATGCTGACCCTTCTCTCAGGTAAGGCTCACTGAGCAGCTGTTCCCAGAGTGGGGACATCGGCAGGTCATAGCAAACAGTTCCACTTCTACAGCCGTTGGAGAGGAGTCATCCAAACAACTTAATACCCTCCACCTCCCGAGGAACTGTATTCAAATATAATGTTAATCAGAAAGCTGCTTCCCCCACTTGACCTCTTTCTCTTGATTAATTCAGTCTGAGAAATGGAGCTGGTTTGGTTTTCATGCCCAGCCCAACCTTCTCTTTGTTATTCAATTTATAAATGTGTCAAATATAATTAAAACCAGCAGAGGCCAAGATTAAATCAAACAAACTGTAAACATTGCTTGTGCTATTTGGTTGATGCAAAGCTTTCACTATAAAAGGCTTTTAAATAAATGAATTCAGATTACTGTGCTGCAGCACTGAAACCTTGCTCCAAGTGTTCGAACTTTTCAGGGACACTGTCAGGTCAGCTTAGATTCAAAACTTAAAACATGGCTGGGATTTTGAAATTGCCTAAGGGAATTAGGTACCTGACTTCTACTGAAAGTCAATGAACAATGGGAAGTGAATTGACTTTCCGCAGGAATTAGATGCCTTTGAAACACCTATTCATGTCCTTCTAAACCGAGGACCATGTTCTTCATAGAGATAAATTAATGTAACTCCTTTGACACCTACATACCCAGCAAAGCATCCAATACACAAATTTTACAAAACCTACAACTAGCGAAAAAAAACCCCAAAGCTACCTTACGTATTTGATTGTATTTTGGTTAGCACTAAATATTTCCTTTCAATGTGCAATAACTGTATTGTACAATAATGATATTCTTAAGGGGTGGCATAACTATAAGCCCAACTTCCAGGAGATTAGTCCATTAAGGACTTTCAGTTTCAGTCTGCCAGGCTGCAACTTGCAGCTTAACCCACTGATTTTAGGGGTACTCCTGACCTGTTGAGTGCAGATTCAGAGCCTCAGTACATCAAACATTTTCCCCAAAACATTTTTGGATTAAAAACCCCACACCTTTATGTCATTAGCCATCATGCAAATTCATAGCAGGCAATGGGGAAACTCAGAAATTTTGAAAGCAAGTTTCTGTCTTGTTGACTGAGATTTTAGTGCTAAGCAGTATGACATTAAAATTTAGATTACACAGCTTTGAAAATATTTGACACTATTGACACTATTACCTTTAATTCCTCATCACTACTTTAAAAAGTCATGCAAGGAATGCGATGTTGTCTGTATTTTTATTGTATCTTATTTTCACGCAGGATGGGCATTTGTTACTCCTTTGCTAAATTCTGGGAGGTTTTGGCATGTGAATGGTTATATCTCCACATGGTTTATGACTTTAATAAGCTGATGCTACATTATGAACTGAGCTTTTTGGGATTTCTCTGTCCAATGCCTTAGAAAAAACAACTGTCGTAGTACCATTGGACTGGAGTCAGAAATTTCCCTTTCCGATCTAAAAAGTCTTTTTATCCCCAAATATTCTCTAAGAATTTTACTGGTCTCCTATGTACAGCTACCTCATTCAATGTTCAGCGTGACTTCTAGAGGGGGAGCTCAATGACAAAGTCATAGGTCTTTTGGGGACAGGATGACATCATGATACAAGATGGCACAGTCACAGAATGTACTGGTCCTTAATCTCTGAAACAGCAATTCACATCTGAACAGAGATGATTAGACAAAATTAGTGCACTTATTCCCTCTTTATCTTCAGTGGACATGAAATCAGACCACAAAACTGCTGCAGAGAGCCTTGCAACTGGCAGGCTCGGGTCATGAGGAAGCCAGTGCTTGAGAGAGTAGAAGGTCAGGACTGATCAATGAAGGCAGAGCTAGTGCACACCAAAGATCTCATACAGCCACGCGCAACCTGTTTGATCAAGACTACACATTAGTCTCTTGCTTTCATAACCACAGATGTTTTCAGATCTATTGAAAATAGCTGATAAAGATTCCCCTGTGGCGATGAGTAAGCGAGGCCTGGTATCACAGAGAATGGAAAGGAGCAACATAACTGTCTCATGTCTTGGGAGCAGTTGAAACTACCTGAAGACCATCTTAATGATCTGCTACTGGGATGTGTCATATTCTGAAAGCTAAATAATCTCTGTTGAATTGACTATACAGATTGTAATGTTTTATCTATTTTCATCAGTGTATGTTTTTCTCCCCTTCGATTTGCTTTCCCACCTATTTGCTACGAATATTGCACTGTGTTTAGACTTCCATAATCAAATTTTGAAAACTAATTAGATATAGAAGGATTTAAAAATCCTATATGGAAGCCAGATCCTTCATTAATGATGACACAGAACTGTATAATAAATGAACTAAAGAAACTTGTATGTTTTAGTTATTTGTCTAAGGTGATAACGTGCATTGCTTCAATCATCTGGAAAAGGGAGAAGTGTTAAGTAACTTCTCTTGTGTTCAGTGCTCAGCAAAATCTGACATTTGCAACTATGAGTTACTAATTGTCATAAATGGAGAAGTAAGCTGCAGTTTTCAAGACCGTGGCTGTTCTGCCCAGAATGTCAGCCCTGCTTAAGCAGTAAGTCGAGTCCTAAACTCTTTCTGCTAGTTGGCAGCATGAGGAACACTTCTGTAACAATGAGATCTTGGGGTTACAAGCAGTGAACAGAGGCATTGCTGAATAAATTTGGAAAGAAGGCTTCAGAGCAGTACTTTTCTCTTTTTATATCCAAGTAGTTTTATTCAGGGAAGTTGAGACAAAGAAGGTCTTGGGGAAAAAAAAAAAAAAGTGTAACAATGTAATGGATCTTGGGTACTATAATATCATCTAAAATAACTGAGTGCCAATTTTTGCTAATACGTAACCTGCCCCCAGAAAAAAGAATGCTTTTCTCACCAAAGTAAGGGTCTGGGAGCTGATTAGGATTTAACGTGGATGCAAATATGAAGAGATACTACTAGGGATCACTGCTGCACAGCTGAGTTGGTACCAGAATTTGGACTAATGGCTTCAGCTTGAAGCTCTCCTTGTAACTAAGGACAGCAGTTTCAACTTTTCTTCAGGACGTTTTAGCTGTAATATGTCAAAAAGAGCTTGCAATACTTTTCAATAGTTAAGTACAGTTGTTTAATCTAATATCTGGCTTTACCTTGTTATAAGAAAGGATTCCAAGAGGGATGTTTTTGTTTTCAAATTCAAATATTGCTTAAAGTGAGTATTAAAATGTTATCCTACAGTATTAGGAACCTAAATAAAAAGAACTTTTGGACAAAATGAAGAAAAAGGATATGATATTAATGAATCAAAATTAAACTGAAGAGGCTATCTGCATTGTTCCAAATGAGAGAAACTAAGAACTGCATACTGGTGTTTTAAATTCCCTAAAATTATCGTATTCTGCAGGGTTTTCTAGCTGTGAAAAACCATTTAATCCTGATGCATGTACTGTTCTCTTCAGGGGGAATTGGATCAGGTCCTTTGTGACCAATTCTGCGTATTTACACTCTCACATACTGTTTAGCTTTAATGCATTGCACAGTTAAAGGAGAATAGGGAATTCAGCTCAGTCTTCCTTAAATTCTTGCTAGACTTTATGTTAATTTAATCCCTTATTTCTCCAGTTACCTAATACAAAATCACAGTCATTACAGATCACCTTGTTTCCTGTTTTCATATTCTTCTCACTGTTATTATTCTTCACATTGAAGTCTCCTTTCTAGTCATAATGAACACTCAGAGCATTTCATTGAGAAAAATGAGGAGTTAAACACTTTCTATTTCCCTAATCAAGACCCTGTCATTATCATCACTGAAAGCCAGAAAAACAGTTGAAGAATGACAGAATTACATGAAAGGTAAAAAGGACACTGCCAAAGGGATTTTGTGATTGTAGTCACTTATAATAATACACTGAATGTTGGCATGGCAATCTAATTGCGTACTAAAGCCCGTTGTGTAAACTCAGTTACTAGTTGCATTACATAATGCTGATCCTCAATTGCATCAGTCACAATTCAGCGTAATACGAATAGAAATTTGGAAAAGTCTCTGATTTTTATTGTGGAATAATTCATGCAACTCATCAGCATGGCAGTTTCCAATTTAATTTTGTATTTTTGAAACAGAAAGCCACAGTGATTCAATTCTAGAAGAAAAAGTATCCTAGAAAAAAATCACGTTTTGCAAATGGAGAGAAGAAAACAAAAGTAGGACAAATTTTTATTCTATCACTTTTGACAGTATCCTTTTAAATGGAAGACTAAATTAAATTCTAAAGGCCAAATTGTCTTCTCATTCACATCACAATACCTCCAGCGTAGTCCTACCAACTTTCATAGAATTACTCCAGATTCACACAAATATTAATGGCAGCAGAAGCTGGCTTTTCAAGCCGAGCTATTTCACAACAGGAATACATTTTAAGAAGTGATATATAAAAGAAAATAGTTTGGGGTTTTTTTTACTCCATTAAATTAGATCTGCAGTATGACAGGAAAAGGCTGATTCCTCTTCTGGTCTCAGATAAGCTACTTTCAGAAAACAGGTATGAGGAGAGTAAGACAGAAAGCTCAGAACAATCATCGAATTAAGAATGTGTTCAGTAGACACACTTGGTTTCTTCCCATACCGCAGATTTCTTAACCTGAAATCTGTATTTCACATAAATGGAGAACAAGACATGGAAAATTGATCTGAAAGCTACATCAAATTTCTCCTGCAGTGACCTGTTTGAGAAACAGAAGGAAGGGGAAGAAGGAAGGCTGAGAACGGTGCAATTCAAAGAGCAAAGACATTAAGTGATAGCTCCAAAAAAGTGTCAGAGGTCTTCCAACAGGAGGTATGCTGTTCACATCCATCCCACCCTCTGGCAACACTCTCTCCCTAGCTATTTCCACTTGATTCACATTGTTTCTATACTTGTTGAAATGGTTCACACTGTTTCACTGTTATTATTTTACCTATCCACACTTGTCTCTGCCAGTCTGTTATTCATAATTGCCAGGGCTCCAACTCCACCAGAGAATCCATTTTGCTTTGAATTAGAGCTCATTTGCCTCGGATAGCCATTAGCAGTTTCCGACAGCTGTTTCTGCATGATGGCCAGTGAGACTTTATTGGAGGCTAGGAAGTCTTTCATGGAGATCATCTCGCCTGACAGCCGGCGTCCATCTGTGTCGCTTTCATTGACAGCATCAGTCTCGATGGAGATGTTTCTCCGGCTGCGCACATTTCCCGGCATTACCACATTCCTCCGTGAACGAAATAATTTTCTTTGGCATCTGTGGCAGCACCTGCAGTCCAGCTTCTTTAATATCCAGTTTATGGATTGTTTGATGACAATAGAGATCACGTTAAATAAGGAATAGATGCAGCACACCCCCATGAGTATGAAGACAAAATTGCCAAAGCGGTAAAGGCCTTGGCTCTCATATTTGATGTTCTGGCTACTGACCAGATCACCGAAACCGATGGTACTGAAGGCCACGAAGCAGAAGTAAAGCGAGTCAAAGTAGCTCCACCCTTCAATCGGTGTGTACATTGCAGAGGCACAGCAGGAAATGATGAGCGATGTTACACATAAAATCAGCATGACGTAGTACACGGAGGGCTTCCAGCCTGCCAGGCTGTCCACCTCAGAGGTTCCCGAGCCCCGCCGGCCATTGTGAGGGAGGACCCCTTTCCTCTTCAGCTGTCTTTCATGACAGGACTTCATGACGTAGGCTATGACAGTGATCAAGCGCTCCAGGAACAGGTTAAAGAACAAAATGGTCCCTGCACATCCTATAAGGCCATAAAATATCAGAAAAATTTTGCCTCCAACGGTGGCTGGGGTGGTCATGCCAAACCCTGGAAGACAAAACAGAACAGTTGAAAAAAATAAACCTCTAGTTATCATGTCAGGAATTTTGTCACATGCAAGACTGAAGAACTGGAAGCAAATCCCTGTGGTACAGCTCAGCTCTGGAAAAAGGCAAGGACAGTCTCCCCAGCTGTTACCCACTGGTGCTTGACCATGCCGCAGCAGTAAGGGGAAGGAAACTCATGCCAGCATTTCCTCTAGAATCAGAATTAAACAGAAAGACGAAGAAAATGCACTGGAAAGAAAAGAGAGTTTAGTGGAGGTCTGAATTTTGGTCTGGTTGCTAGGCTCGCTCCGTCCCCCTTTGTGCCTCAGATCACTTCCAGGCTTCGGGGTTATTGCACCCGCTTTCTTCTCTCTGGTGCTGTTCTGCACCATGGGTCTGACCCAGGGGTGGCTCTTGCCTTGCAAGAGTCCATCCCCACCACATCTTTGTAACCCAAGGTGAAATTTTTATGGGCCTCACTTAGTTCTTCCTGTAAGCGTGACTGGCACATCAGCCAGCAGCCAGCACCCACTGCAGCCTGGCTGGGGAAGCCCAGGCTGCGAGCACATACTGGAGGAGGCAGCCCCTCACAGGGTCAGCCAGCCCCTCGTGGGGGTCCCCAGCAGACATCAGAGTTGCCCTGTGTCTCACCCTGGTGTCAGTCACCCATTAGCAGCCTTCTTTTAAATCAGCATTGCTGAAGTCTTCCTATTTCTCTGTGGCCCACTCCACAGCTCAAGTCTGTATGTGAGTCTTAACAAAAGTCTCCTCTGGTCTTGTCCCCTGTTGTGGGATTTCTCAGGTCAGAGGTGCTTCAGTCTTCTCTCAAATACCTCCCTTCCTAAAGCCTGCAAATAGTAATTTTGTTTTGGTTAAAACTGTTGAAATCTTGCTTTAATAAGATATTACTAAAGAATAAACAGCATGTCCAGAACATCATTGAGCAAATTGAAGTAATACTCATGATAAATAACTTTGCTGCTGTTTTATTAGGATTAATAAAACTGACTAATTAAGCCAAAACAATCTTGCTGAGAGGATAGAAAAATCATGTTGAACACAAGAGACGGTTATTTGTTTCCCTGTCTTTGTAATTGTGAGATGCTAATTATGAAATAAAGACATTGGGCTCTGGGAAATAAAGGAAATCATATTCAGTGTGATATGCTTGTCCTTGGAAGACCGACAACTGCAGCGTGAGGAGACCATGTTTCCAACAGTGCTGACCTGCACTCATCGTCTCTTCACTGGAACCTGCTACCAGCACAGATTCCTCTCTAACGCTGCTCCTGCTTCACACAGCCCTCGCCCTCACCCCTCCTGCACGACCCCCTCGGAATGACAGCCCTAAGCGTGGGCTCTCCGGGGTCGTCAGGTCTTTGCCTGCATCCACAGCCAAACTGCAACATCCAGAGGACCTACAAGAGGCTCAAGCCTCCTCATGAAATTTCTGTGCTAGAGAGAGCTGGACTGCAGCGCTGTGCTGTGGGGAACAGCACCATGAGACAAACCACATAGACAAAACATTCTTTGTGACAAGAACTTTTGCTGTTGTTCCCCTTGACACACAACTATTTCCACTCACTTTCTACCTTCCTCTTCTGCTCCATGACCTGATCCCTCTGTAATCCTAGTTGTGATCCTTATTTTCTGTGCAGTCTGGCTTATATGCAAGTCATGACCTCCACCCTGTGGACAGACCCGTAAAAACCAATGGATAAGGAGAATATCTTGGCAGCTGGTGGGATCTGACCCAAGCAGCAGGTGGGGATGGAGGTGGGGGCTGTCATGTCCCTGGCCCACCCTGCGCTTTGAAGAAGAGAAGCGGCTGGGCAGGGGCGGAAAGAAGGGGAGCCTCTGGCACAAGGCGAAGGGCGGTGAGCAGCGGCATGCATCTCCCACAGCATAAAGCAAACGCCCGGGGAAGAGAAAGGTAGTTCAGGCTCACACCTCCAGCATGGCATTACACCTCTGGGATGCTTCCCACAGGCCCTTCTTGGTGGGATCCTGCTGCTGGCATCACGGCCAGAGCCTGAGCGCCTCAGGTTCGTTGGTTCAGTTGACTGGATTTTGTCTCTGAGCTCAGTTCTGCGTAGGTAAAAACCCACTAGCAAAGGCTTCACAAAGGCACCCGTTGGGGATTGGGCTAGATAACCTTTAAAGGTCCCTTCCAATCCAAACTATTCTATGATTCTATGGATCCATGATTTTGAAACAGGCATAACGGGAAATGCACGATGAGCTATAAATATCAGAAGATGCAGAACATTGATCCAGAGAGGCAGTGAGGCTCTAATGGTGTCTCCACCCCTTGTCAGCTCTTCCTCTTCAGCAGAGGCACTGTTTTGACCTCCTGGAGTAAATGCAATACTTTTTTTCATTTTTCTATTTATAAATCTCAATATGTAGCAATCAATGCTATCATTTCCAAAGAAGTATTAAAATGAAAAACCTAAATGCAGTGTAAAGATATTAACAAGTATATTTTCCTTCAAAGATCCTTTGTCAAAAATGAGCTATAAGCTTTTAGTTACAGAAATAATTTCGGTTCTTGAAATGTCTCGTATTTCCATGTATTGGGACACGCTATGCCTGGTTAACTTTGACTATCACAGTATTACACCTGGGATTAATTTGGGATGCTGTATTATAGAGTAGGACTTGTTTGACAGTAAGTACATTTTTCTCCAACTGGACTCCTGAAATGTTTGAAATATTCATAAATCCAAGTAAATTTCGAGAATTGTTTCAGCCAAGAAATGCAGGAGGGCAAAATTGTAAAAGGCTGAAACAGTTGAAATGAAACTAAATGTTCTCCTTTGTCATTTTTGTGATAAAACTTTTCATTTCAAAATATCAATTGGTCAAAAAAAATCAGTTGGAAGTAAAAAGAATGGAAAAAAATACTTTGAAAAATCTTTCAGATTTTTAAAGTTTCATAATCTTAAAATGGAACACAACATTTAACTAATGATTGAATCAAACCTATGAAAAATTTCATTATATTTTATCTTTCTGAAAGACCTAAAAGAAACTGTTCCTATGCAACTTCAGGTCAAGTTTTTTTCCTATTTTTTCCCGCTGCCCATCAAACTAGAAATGCACTGCATGTTAATCTGTACTAAAAAGTGAGTTCTTTCAAAAACCCTTTTCATACAACAGCCCTGCAAACACCAGCTGGAAGTAAACTGTATTCCTTAGTGGGATCTGCCTCTTTTTTCCCCAAAAATTTCTGTAAGGAAAAATGTGGCTCATTCGTGGACAAAAAGGTATGGCAATAGGATTTGCTCTTGTTTTAGTAAAATTACTGATGATCTTGTGCTGTGCAAACACAGAGGATCTACATATAAGTGAATTCTGTTCATGAGGGCAGTGAAAGCTCTCACAACAAAACTCGCCCCTGTAACCTAAGGACACCGAAATAAGGCTGCTGCCTGTGTGCTGGGATCACACACATTACTCGAGCATCAGAGAAGCCATGAGCGGTTCTCTCTGAAAGCAAAGACAACCCTTAGCCCAGCAATGTCTGTCCTGGCGGCATCTATGTCCATAACTCCTGGAGGCATGGACATATCTCCACATGTCCCCTCTGCGTCCTGGACCTGGTCAGGGCTTGCGGTTGCTCTTTTGCATGGGAAGACATAAGCGAAGGCTGGTACAGAGCTGGTCGACATCTCCACGTGAACCTGGGACATGCACCCAGACCTGGCAGCTGCACAGTGCACCTGTGTTCCCCCACCAAGACACAGCATTAGTGCCTCACCATATATTTTCCAGAAGATTGATGAGACAATAGCAAAAGCAGTATTTATCCCCTCTCTTCTGCTTCAGATACTCTACAGGGCAAGGGACTAAAAAACATCAATTCTCAGAAAATGGAGCTTTTGGTATTGCCATTGTCAAATCAACCATCCAAATGCATACCGCAGTTGTGTACCTAAGCCTTCCTAGTCGCTTGGCTTTTCTTACAGCAAAAGTGATGGGTTTAGAAGCCACTGCCATATTTTTGCTTTCCACCTATTGCAGGCGTAGTCATCCCCATTCTGGCTGCCAGGTGAGGGGTGCCAGCTGCCCTGGGGTTAGAGACCTCGGGTGAGCAGGACCAAGCTGCAAGGACACAGAATAGCCATACCGGGTCAGACTGCTGTCTTTGGCAGTGAATATAAGAAATGTAAGCAAGTATGAATAGGGAAGAAGATATGAACAGAGTGATTTTTATATGGGATGTCCTCCAGCTTGCAGAAATCAGCAGTTTAGAGACTTTGAGGACATCACGTTTAACAATTTGATCATCAATATTGTCAACTCCCTTTTAAAATCATGTATACTGTTGGTCTCCATTAAACCTGAGGCAGTAAGTTCCACAATGTAATTATGCTTTCTGGAAAATAAGTCTTTGTCTAACGTGCTGCCTGACAATTCATTTCAAGCTTCCTACTTGTTGCAGTTAGCTGTAGTAATCATCATTCTCCACGCACATTCTCCCTTCACCTTCCCCCTTCTGATTTTACAGACTTCTATTATTTCCTTCTTTTTCATTTCTTCCCCAGTCTGAGGACGTCTATCACATTTAATCTCTAGTTTTCAGTCTATGACATACTTCTAACCAGCCCTATTACCCTTCTTGTTTCTTTTCTACCTTAATAGTCTTTCAAAGATAAAGGAGCAGGACTAGAACTATATACAGTATTTGCAATGCAAAAGTACTTTGAATTTCTGCAGGACATACTGATGTGTTGTGCTTTGCTCTCTTTTTCATAGGAATTGCTGTGTGTCTTTTTACTTGCTATTGACACTGAACTGATATTTTCAGCAACCCTTGATGGCTGTCTTGGAGCTCTTCAATGGCTGGCTGTAGTTACAGCTATCTTTTTCCACGTGTGTTACTTTGCATTTGTCACCACTGAATCTCATCTAAATTTTTTACTTTTTTGTTCAGTAATATGAGATTCTTCAACAGTTCATTACAGTCAGGTTTACAGATGTCTATCCTGAATACTTCTCTGTCCTAAGGAAATGTTACCTATTCATTTATCTCTTTTCTTATATTGTTTATGACTGTTGAAATGCACAGGTGTCAGCAAAGAGCCTCAAAGACCCTTCTGAGCAGAGAGCTGAGCTTCCATTTTGAAAGCTGAATATTGATACCTAGACTTTTCTTCTATTCTTGTTAAAACAGTTATTTATCAACGATAGGACTCCACTTTTCATCCCACTAGAGTTTTATTTCTTTATTTCTACCTGGAGGCTTTAATGAAGACATTTGTGAAAAAGCTTTTTGAATGTCCAGGTACGCTGTAATTTCTGAGAGATGAGACCTCCCTCCGCAAAAGCTGCATCACATTTTTGAATGTCACAACTAATTATATTCTTGTTTACACTTTCCTAATGTGCCTCTATGGGAGACAGACTTGCTGGCCTGTGGTTTACAGGAACATCTTTGCTGCCTTTTCTATAAATGGTTGTAACATTTGCTATCTTTTGTTCTTGCACCAAACCTGATTTTAGGCTATAAACCACAAATAGTTAAGCAGCCGTTTCATGTTTGAGTCCTTTTATAAGTCCTGCATGAAAAACTTCAGTCCTGGCAGTTTGAAGGATATTACTCAAACATGAGAAATAGAAGAGAAACCAACAGACAAATATATAGAGGGGAAATGACTTAGGGAGCAATTAGAGGAGCAGTCTGATCCGTACAGCCTAACAGTGAAAGAGAAACAAGTTAAATTGGCAGACTGGGAAGCAAATACAGAATGAAATTATGAAATCATATAAAAGAGGAAATAAAAGCAGTGGCTGACACTTGGAGATTATTTGAAAAAACAAGATTGCTTCTTGTGATGAAGAAATAAAAACAGGAAACAACTGCAGGAAAAAAACCACTCGTGACTTTTTTTATGGTATGAGAGAATGCTGATGAAATTTAGTGAACTTTATTTTACAAGTTGGGTGACATTTCCTGAAAAAGAGTAATTTCAAGTAGAAATCAAGATTATAGTTAATCAAGTGGGAATCAGATCATTCTGAGTTTGGAAAATTGAATGTTTTTAAGGTACTGAAAAGTGTTTCTATTGATTTGTTAGATATGTCTGCAGATATGGCACTATATTATCACCACTGATGCATGACAAATCCTAACTTTACCAGCCCAGCAATGAAAAAGGGCTTCTTAGTAAAAAAAATCAGATTTCTATTCTGAAATCAGTATGATACAATTTGCCTGTGTCCCATGATCCACTGACTACTATAAACTGCTGTTATCTTTCACGGAATCACGGAATCACAGAATCTTAAGAGTAGGAAGGGACCTCTAGAGATCATCTAGTCCAACTCCCCTGCTAAAGCAGGATTGCCCAGAGCACATTACTCAGGACTGCATCCAGGCGGGTTTTGAAAATCTCCAGAGAAGGAGACTCCACAACCTCCCTGGGCAGCCTGTGCCAGTGCTCTGTCACCCTAACTGTAAAGAAGTTTTTTTCTTGTATTTGAATGGAAATTCCTATGTACCAACTTGCACCCATTGCCCCTTGTCCTGTCACTGGGAACCACTGAAAAGAGTCTGGCTCCATCTTCCTTCAACCCACCCCTTAGATACTTGTACGCAATAATAAGGTCTGCCCTCAGCCTTCTCTTCTCCAGGCTAAAGAGTCCCAGCAATATTTCCTAATATTCGGCTGAACTGAGCAACTAAATTCCTTGTAGCTTCAATTTTCCTTCAACTATTGTGGTTTCAGTTTTTTGATCTATTGCTTCAGCAATAATTCAGATTTGTTTGCTGAATATTCACACTAATTCTGAATTTCTCTGCAGCGGAGCCACACTTTCAGAGGTTGGAAGGAATTTAAATGCCAGATACAGTCAGTAGAAGTTTTCTAAAGCAGTGCACACCTCCTACGCGAAATAATTTTGCAGATTTTGTCTTGGCAGCAAAACTTCTAATATGAAGTGCATAGTGCACTGTAAAGTGCTTTAAAACCCACCTATGTGTTCAGGTTATATTGTGTGCATATTCCAAGAGGATACAGTTTACTTATACAAAAGAACAATTAAAAAGTGTAAACACACTGATAGTATAATATAATCATGCTTCATGATTTCCTGAAGCAAGTGCTGGGTATAACCAAAGAAAAGCAAGCAGCTGTAATTCCTATCAATAGACAGTTTGATAAGAAGAACTGAGGTCTAACAGGAAGTTCTCCTAAAGCAGAAGGTAAATAATGACTAACATTAAGCAAATATTGATCTCAATCTAACAACAGTTACATGCTTATATTGAAATCCAAGGAAACAGGCATCAACTTTCTATAATTAAGCAACTTTAAAAAAAATATCTAGTTTCTCTACTTTTTTTCCTCATCACCTTGATTTATCAGCCTCTGAAAATCTAGAAAAGAATTAAAACAGGCGCCAGCCTCCGAAAGCCAGACCCCTGTGAGCAGGCTGTGCAGCCGTCCCCCCCAGCCGTTCTCACTCTGCCCGGGTGCCCCAGCCCCATCACATCCCCGTTCCCCAGACACAGCCAAGGGACACAGCCCAGGGGACTCATGCCACCCATGTCCTGGCATGTCACACACACACAGGGCCTCAGGGATTCCAGCTGCCTGCTGCAGGCCAGTTTTAGGTCATTTCATCTTTTCTGTTGTAAACTACTCCAGCACTACCAATTGCTCTAAGTGTTTCTCCTGGATCATTACCTACACTGATGTCCGTCTGCCTGGTGGTACGTGGTTCAGCACATGTTTTAATTCTGGATGTCCTGACATTCGCAGGTTACATTAATGAAACCTTCAGTTTTCATTTCCTGGTATGCTTGACACCGTGACAGAGTGTGAGAAACAGTTCACCAATCCTAATCCTTCATGAATGAAGCCTGGAGCACCAAGTATAACGTGTGTAGGAAGACTAGGACCAGACACATAGATTTTACTGTTAATTTTCGATCACGAGCTTGGGTCTTTCTACTGTTCTGCAAAACATCTCTCTTTCTGAGAGGTTTTCTTTCCTTTTTGAATGCGTGCAGTTTGCTGCTCCTGCCTTTCCCACAAAGAGGAAGTGGGTAGAAAAAGGACGCAACACTATAGCAACAATAATGAATCATTGTGATGTTAAAAATATAAATATCATTACAAAACAGCTTTGCAGTTTAACCTACAATCAGAGCTCTTTGTCGGTGATGTTGTGGCTGTATTCCTAATGCATTTTCTATTTATTTGATTTAATCTTTTCCTTTTTTTCTCTATCAGCCCTACTTTGGTCATGACTCACTGGGGAAATGATGAATTTCACTAGTGGAACAGTCACTGGAAAATGAGTGAGGATCATCCCAGGTGAAAACCAAGCTAAATAGGACCAAGACTTTCAACTGCAGTGAAAAGATCATCAAGCAAACAGTAATTAGGAAAGAGAAATATAGAAAGTCTTAGATACCTGTAAAGATGCTGACCCTCCGTCCCTCAGAAGCATTCTGCACTGAGCTATCTACGTAAGGATATTTTGTGCTTCTAAAAGAGAGGCAGAAGAAACAACTCTAAGAGAAGTGGTACTTCAAAGACTTCACCTAGAAAATGTCCTGTACTGTGTACTGTTCCTACAGTGTGCAGACATTAATAATTTGGCAAAATTCACTTCTGCCATGATGGCCTGTGCTGGTGCTGTCAGAACACAAGTAGCCCTAGGAAAACTCCAGTTCTGCTGGAGTAATTGTCACCCATAGGAACTCTCGTAGGAAGAGCTAAAGCACTCTCAAATCATGTCACATCGCTTCCCTTATGACACTGCTATGTCAGGAAGCTTGTAAGAGAGTCCTGTTCTGGAAAGCAATGGGGACATTAAGTCCTTCCCAGGAAGAGAAGAAAAAGACACATTTCTGTGAAAACTTGCACTGTGTAAGAGAAGACGTCCATGGAAGCAGACACAGTGCTGTCACAGCGACCCGACAGCAGTAAACTTGGACTTGAGTCCAATTTCTGCTATGAAAAAAAAGTCTAGTGTGGTTCAAGTGAATGCAGAAAATCACACGCATGCATGGATGCACACCCCTCCGATTTCCCATCAGTGGAAGCTCGGCATCTGAACAGCGTGACTGTCTGGTGAGACACAATTACATTCATACATGTTGTCTGAACCATTCATTTCAACATCTTGACCCTTTCTCTGACTACGAGGGGAGAATGAGCTGGCTGCATCCTGAAACTCTCCTTTACTGCAACGATTATTTGACAAAATATTATTTTATCAGGGACAGCCCGGTGTGTGGTAGGTGTGTGGTAGCTTTTATTTCATTGGCAATGTTATTTTCTCGTGCAGATGGCTACATGGCGGAGAAGAGCTCAGCCTGCCCAGGAAGGCAGGGGATGTATGGCTATAACAGCGCTCCGTTGTGCTATGTGCTCTTCTGTTTCCAGATCTGCCTGCCCAAGTAAGCTCTGGGCATCCTAAGCACTCTGTAGAACTGTAAAAGCTGGAAATGTCTCCAGGGCTATTTGAGCTGAGTCATATCCACAGATACATCGCTTCACTGTGTGACCGGCTGCTTGGTGACCTGGGACCCTGCCATGAGTGCCACTGCTGCTGCTTCCTTCTGCACCGGTCTGCACCCACAACGTCGTGCTCTGTCAGGCTGAGACATGTAACCTTCTGCAGAGCTCCTAGCAGGGTTAAGTCCATTCATAAAGGGCAATATTGATGTTGAAACTAATGATATGAGATGTTTTGATGAAACAATAAGTACAGTTACCCAAGTGCAACCTACACTTGGGTTTTTTTCCCTCTCTAACTTGTTTGGAGAGTTCTCAAACCTGGCAGACAGCGGTCTTGCTGCTGTTTCACTGAGGCTAAAGGACAGGAGGGAGATGCTGCTTTGAGGACCGCACAAGTCCCATGCTCAGTCTGTCCCACCGTGGGGATATAAGAGACTTGTGTAAGAGATTGCGTGCAACATTCCTTTCCCTCTGAGAAAAGCCTTCTGAGAACCCAACCTTGTAACACAGATGTTGGTTAGTGTCACACTGAGTGTGTGAATGGGACTTTGAGGGTAGAAATAGCAAAATCCTGGGCCTTTCATTGATTTGTTCTTGGAGAGCATAAGCAAAGCTGGTTTGTGTCAGTGTCTGTGAGGCAAGGTCTGTATTTAACACAGCTGACAGTGAGTCACTGTTAAAACCAGAGGGGAGAGCTGGGTACCCATTACTGCCCTTCTTCTCTCGTTTCAGGTATATAAACTGCATGTTATGCCTTGAACAGAAACCTGGCTTAAGAAAAGCTTCCAGTGTTCAGAAATCTAAAAGAAAAAAGTAAAAAAAAAATGCTAAAGGGACAACACTGGCTGCAAAATATAATAAAAATTCATTTTTAATAGACAACATCTTTATGGGTCTGTTGATACCTCTGTTATAAAGTCTGTGTAGCCCTTAAATAATACATAACTCCTTGGAAGACAACCTCTATAACTTTCATTCTTGTAAGTTTCTAGTATAATATAATTTATGGGAACTCTGCCATTCTGCTTTATGTAATTAAGGTTATATTTTATTTAAGGTTCATTCGAGGTCTTGTGTAAGAAATGTACACAGCCTTGTTACAGCTCCTGTGCTATCATAAATTCAATGTATAAATATTTTACACCTAACTTCTGTTTTCCCTTTGTAATTTTTATGTCGTTTTTGAAGCCTGAGGTGCTATGCCCAGTGCCTTTCCATCATCCCTAGATAGATTTGGAAGTCTGTACAACTTTTGTGTTACTATAGGGATAGAACAGGGCTCACTTTTGAAAACACCTTATTATTATTTTCAAACTTTTTTGGTGACTTGTTGAACAGTCAATTAAAGGTCTGTGTAGTTTTAATTTTGGTCTTAAGACATAGAAACTTTTATCTGATTAAATAATCTAAATTTTATTAACACGTTGGTATTGAATATTTAATTAAATATCAATATTCCATATGAAAAGGTACTTGAGCTCTATATATGGGTGCAACACCACATCTGGTCCAGCCTGACCACTTCTCAGAGCCAGCCATCGATTGTTTGGCAGGCTCAAAATGGCAGAATAATATCGATAATTCTGCTAGGGCTGCAAGAGTGTCCGAGTGCTCAATTAAATCCAGCCTCCTACTTTCCAGCCCCTGGGAAGGCAGTAAGGGTTCAGTCCCCACAGCTGTTTGCAAATGCATTGCAGAGGCCATCTGCCTCCTCTCTCCTCCACAGACACGTCTGGCCCCGATGGTGACACCAACCTCCCCCGGGGAGAGTGCTCAGAGCCCTCTTTGGGTGCAAACCTGCACGTGCGCCACCCCAAGATGACCTGACACCCAGTGCCAAAATGTGTTTAGCGGCTTATACCTTGGTACGGGTACTGTAATAATGGCAAGCGTTAGTTCTGTGTAAAGTGGCCAAGAGCCCTACGGCTGCTGTCTGAACCTGTTGGGAACCAGATTTTAGCTATTTCTTCCTAGAGGAATGAAAGCCCCACATTTTACAATAAAAAAATAAAGCTCTATGTGATGCCTTCATCAAAGAGGGATGCTAAAGGAGCAGTGTTTCTCTTGTTCAAAGTAATTAAATTAAAATTAATCAGATATTGCTACGTGCTGGAGGGATGCCCCGCCTGTGCCTCAAGGGGAGGGTATGCCTGTTCGTCCAGCCCGACTGCACCAAAACCAGGGGACTCATCTGACCCTGCCACTAACCCAATGCATTGCAGAAGTCCTCTCCTCGGGGTGGATGCCAACACGCCCCACAGAGATTGGCAAAACTGTGGCAAATAGGTGTGACTCAAGTTCTCACTACAGCAAAGTGATAATGTTTAACACTAAGGGAGTGAAAATATTCAAATGGTCATAACTTTTCTGGATAATATACTATCAAACATTGCATAAAGAACATATTTAAAGAAGTGTGCTTTATTTAATCATAATACACAAAATATGCACTTTTCTTAAAGATTTTCCTTAAAATTCTAATAGCTACAACATCCTCAGCTCCCAGCTATACACAAATTTATCCAACGAACAATAAGGAAATACGGTAGAACAAACTGATCCTTTCCATAGTTTAAAAATGCCATGGATGAGGAGGCAGTTCATATAATGCAGTAAGAAACTGAGGTATCCCTAGTTCAATCCCTGCTAAAAACCACCATAAAAATAACAAATCAAAATTTTAATCACAATTGGAATATTTTCAATTTGAATGCCAAAGGCATACGCTTGTGGATTTAAGGTCATTGACAGGGAAAAACAGTAAGTCAGATTTGCAATGTCTATTTGGTTAACGTTTAGCACCAAAAGAAGTCCTCCTAGAGACATATTTATAGCAAAAATGCCTCAAAAAATCGGTCTTTTCCTACTGATCCCGGAAGGGCATGGTCAGAAGACAGGAAGATACAGTATACACTGTATATATGAAGTGTCTGTGATGTACTGAAGAATCAAAACCAGACCCAAAGGTCTTAAGTATGAGTGAAACAAGGATTAAAAATATGACAGACTCAGGGAACATGAATGGATTTATATATATACAAAACTGGAAAATATATGAAATTATATCTGCCTCAGATAAGCATCTGTTTGTATGATGAATACATGTATCTGTACGTGAACCTTTTTTTCTGTTGAATAGTCTACCTTACTAACAATAAGCAGTAACTTCAAGCCATAATTCATCTTGGCAGGATAATACTTTGAATCATGAATGTAATTAACACAGTTTCAAGGGCTTGTTTTCAGTCAGTCAGTCTGTGTAAACATAATAACTTCAGCTATTAAGGAATAGGAACATAATGTTGTGTACTAATTAAGCTATAGGTTCATCTACACTAAAATTTTCCTTTTAAATAGTACAACTCTGCCTGTATCTTCAGAGTTTTCAAAGGTTAGTCTAAATTTGCTTATTGTGATTTTAACTCTTGGCATGTACACACAAAGTATCTTATTTTTCCTGGAGGAAAAAAATGTTTCTGTGTCTCCTGGAGGGTATTTTTCATGTAATACTGTAGGAAAGGTACATATGTCTGTAGCTTCTGTGATTTGCTCTCTCAGTCCGATGTGTATTGATACAGCTTTTCTCTGGAGTACAGTTTAGTGTTTCTTCTTATTTAGGGGTAAAACTATGGAAAGAAAGGCCCAATTTTTTTTTTTTTTGAAAAAAAAAAGAAAAACCAAGTGGGAAAATGTGGTGTCTGTTTGTATCCTCTTGATAACATGAGCCTGGGGAAAGTCTGTTAGTGGCATTTTAGTGAAGGGGATTTTGTAAAATCAATGCTCTTCCCTGGCTTTAAATACCAACACAATGAGAGGAATTTTATGCAACAGTGTCACTTGCAGTTCAACTACAGAAAGACCTCAGCTCTGAGTGTTAAGGTCAAAAAAGGAAGGGAAGGGAAGGGAAGGAAGAGAGGAGAGGAGAGGAGAGGAGAGGAGAGGAGAGGAGAGGAGAGGAGAGGAGAGGAGAGGAGAGGAGAGGAGAGGAGAGGAGAGGAGAGGAGAGGAGAGGAGAGGAGAGGAGAGGAGAGGAGAGGAGAGGAGAGGAGAGGAGAGGAGAGGAGAGGAGAGGAGAGGAGAGGAGAGGAGAGGAGAGGAGAGGAGAGGAGAGGAGAGGAGAGGAGAGGAGAGGAGAGGAGAGGAGAGCTTTAACTGAAGTACCACCTATTTAGTTCATAGTGTATTCTGCCAGAGGGAGAAGAAATGCACAAATAACTCCAAATGCAACATACTTGGTTCATTTTAAAACCCTTGAAAAAATGACAAAGTCAAGTCCTGGCTCTTTCTTGAAGTTCTGAAGATGTCACCTGTACTGGTAATAGGTTTAAATGGTTCTAACTCATCATTCACAGTGCCGAACAGCACGTTTTACTTTGGAAAAGAAGCACATAATTAAATAATAGGATTTCTCAGGACTTTAAGTGACCAGTGCCGTGGCTAACTGTGTGAAAATAAATCCGAAAGTTTTGAGGCCATTTATCAAATCCTTTCTGCACTAAAAGGACTCTGTGAAGTCTTTTGTCTCTCTATAATGGCCTCCTGGAAGCCATGTCCAAACCAGTTTGCCATACATGAAAAGGAAATAGTGCTTTGATACAGCATATAATGCACATACTGAAAAACAGGTGCAAAAGCCTGTGTCACAAAGGAATCTCTTTTAAAATAAAAAGCCTGTCAGTGAAATAGTTGAAGAGAGGGAGTTTACCAGACTTCCATTAGAGGCTCATTTTCTTCTGAAAACAAGGCTTGTGAACTACATAGAAAAAAATTTATTTTTTTTTTCACCCAACCAGGAGCTGAAGAAATTAATGGTTTCAAAGTTACAGCAACTTTCTTAACTGGTAGAGAAATAAGTGACATTCTCCAAACGACAGTTTTAAATCAATGGGGAAAGATTAAGCTTTTATGTTGTTTTCAAAAAATTCCAACGTACATAATGCAGAATGATACAGACAGAGAAAAATGATCATGTTTCAACAGAATAGGCAGATCATAACCGCCAAACTCCCACAAGTGCAAAATAAGAAAAAAAAAAACCAAAACCAAAACAACCACCATGCTGTTGTTGGGAGTGTAGATGGTTTGAATATATACTAATGTAAAAATGCTACAAGACCAAGGTAGCTGGTCCAGTATGAAAATATTTTGTGAGGTAGCAAAAGGGAGCTGCGGACCAATGGTTAGTAATTATTCCAACACGCTCAGTTTCCTCGCGGCTATTAGAGCTCCTGGGGTGTTGATACTTTAATGAAAACTATGGCTGACTTAGTGATGCCGTATTTTGCTGTGTGCTGAGCATTTCCCCTTCCAGGATGTCTGGGAACACCTCTGAAAATCTGTATCACAGACACTGGATTTGACCAAAAAACATCACTGTCCCTTCCTCTCTGCCCTCCTAGAAAGTGAAAATTGGCTAAAATATTTTTTGCTCAGTATATAATTTTTTACTACATTTTAAAGTTGGCTTTGAATGAAATTTTGCTTAAAAAAATATTATGATGAATGTTTTCTTAGAAGCAACTAAAGCAAAACTAACAAAAAATAATACCAACCACCAGCTGTCTTGTACTCCCAAGAGCAATGTTTTACTTAGGAACATGACAATTACGTTCTTTACCAGATGAATGTCTGGGCTTGCTAAAACATGTTTTTAGCTAATCTTGACATGTTTATGACTTTATGATTTAGCTTTTACAAAACGCACCACTAAAATTCCTTTTTAACAGAAGCACTGAAATAACAAGCTTTAAATATATTCAAATGATAAATCCTTCTGGTTGAGGTAAGAAAAAAACATCCAGTGTTATCCATGAGTAAGAGGTGTTTTAAGTAACCAGTTCAAAACATAGCATAAAATCCACTCTTACTGGAACATTTAATGACTATTCTGGAACAGCAGATACTGTTCAGGGAGAGAGGAATGAAGATGTCCTGACAAGTGAACAGCAAATTGAACCCCATCCGTCTCTGTGAATGTGCATTGACGGATGAGTCCAAGGACATTAAGATACCCTGCCACCCCAAGGAAATTTCTTTTGTGTAATACCTGTTAATTGCCATGTAACAGCAATGGTGAGGGTAAGGTGTAATCAGACTGACGATCTGAATACATTCAGATAACTTTTGGCTAGCAATGGCAGCTGTTTCATATGCATGTTATAGCTGATTCATGTGCTCTTCCTTGTATCTCCTGACCTCGAACTTTGGTTTTGAGCATCAGGATCTTTTCAACATCCACTTACAAGCCTCACAACTGACAGCAATATCTTTACAGCTGAAGATGTTTTAGCAGATTTTCTACCAAAGACATAACTTTCCAAAAACTTGACACCTAGCTTTGACAACTACCTCAAGAATTGCACTGCTGGTAACTGGTCCAGCTGCTTGAACATCTGCATGTCGTTACCATATAGCCCATGCAGTATTTTCCAGTGAGGAAGGCCTAGCAATACCTTCACCTCCTTCCCAAACCCTGGTGTGGATGCAACCTGTTGTTTACCACATTTGGTTAGATCTTCACTAACTAAGAAGATGAGCTTATTGGAAGTCATACGAATTTCCCCTTCCAAGTCATTTAGCAAATTTGTCTTCAAAAAGACCTGGTTGTTGCTCAGATAACCCAGAAACTCAATTTTTTTTCTACGGCAATGAGTTTTACTTATTTCTTAAATCCTGTATCCTAGTGTCCACTTCTGCTCTTTTGTGTCACCAGATATATTTCTAAAATAAGCCAACAGAAAATTGTTAGGTGAAGTACTGTTGCTTAAGTTAAGCATGTCTTACAAACACACTGCATGAGCAGTAGAGGCCACAGAAAAAATCAGAAAAGGAATAGCAATATTGTGTTTAAAAAAGTATCATTTATACAATTCCCAGGGGGAAAAAAAAAGTCAAACAGGATTGCTGATCAGCCTCTGTAATGCTTATGATGCTGGTCTGCCAGGCAACAAACTGGAGCACAACCAGTTTGGAACAGGCACACCCTTTAGAGCCACAGGGCAAAACCACACGGGTGCTAAAGGGATTTCTTTTATCCAGAAACTTCCCTCTTTTGCCCTAGCATCTTCTGAGACTTTCCTTAATGGCAGGTATAACACCTTAAAGAATTCAGAAAAACTCGTGTGTCAGCATCTTCTTAGCCCAGATCTTTCATGTTATTCAGAAAAGATAGGGCAAATTGATGCATTATATCCTTGGCTATTTTGGAGATGCTGGTTTTTACATGTTTCCCACTCTTAAAACAGCTATAACAATGAAAGGAAGCACTGATAATTCCCACCGAACACAGCAGTTCCAGACAGCACAGGTGGAGGACATGTCCATCCTCTACTTTGCAGTAGGTTTCCACACAGTATAATCCCCATAGATTTTTAGGATCTCGAGTCTTTGGGTTTTAAAATCTTAGTGCACTGCAGCAACGTTGCTAAAGTAAGTGGAGATGTGCCTGTTCTGCTCTTTTCTGAATGGTGATTGTGTCAGGGTCATGTTTACTTACAAACACAATGCAGTTTGCCATAAGAGTTTGTCATGCAGTCTAGTAATGCATTTATTGTTTATTCTGTAGATGGGGAGGCAATGCAGTAGGATATATAAAATAATCCTCTATAAGTGGTTGTTACTTGATTATGTACAGAAACAACCAGTTTAAATCTGTATTCATTTTTACTGAAGATGTTGGATAATCCCAACGAACAAAATCAATAGATAATACTAAACTATTAGCTAGCAACCCATTGTATAAAAAGCATCCCAGGATTGAAATCTAGCCTCATGATCTCTGGGTTTTCTTTCATGTATATAATAATGCAGAGTTGAAAGGCTTCCCCACAACTGTTGTACTTATTGGATCATCCAAAGTAATTAATTAAGAAGCACTTTTAAATGGCCTTTTCTTCTCAGCTGGAACATTTTAATGCCTGTCCTATTTGGGGCTAAGTAATTCTTCCTTCAGAAACAAGAACTGTTTTATAATCATTATACCTGTATTCAGGGCTCAATCTCTTGCTTAAGATACCATTCATGATGAACAGTTCAGCAGTAAACATCTGTTCACAACCCTTTCAAATACACACCTGATTGTAGGAAGAAGCCCCAAATGATCTGCCTTTGAAAATGGGTTACAGACAGGGCAAACCATCCTCATGGACTCTTTCCTTTCTCTCCAAACATT
>NW_009648451.1:1442937-1493107 GCF_000708025.1 Charadrius vociferus
AAAAATCTTACTAATCTTATTAATGAAAATTACAGATCTTATTAAAATCTTATTACACTAATTAAAATACAAATTTTGTATTAAAACCCCCAACAAAACTCTTCTTAGCAAAAGGTGCTGTGGATCAGAAAATGCATCTACATCCTAAAAGTTAAGCTTTGTTTTCTTTCTGTTATTGATGAAGCAAAAGCTTTTAACAAATTGCTTCACAGGTTATTAAAAATGCCCCCTCTCTGTTTAAAAATTCTGGCACATATATCTTCTTCTAAAAAGGCTTTGAAGAACTTGGGTTCTTCAGCAACTCTTCTATCTTTCAGACCTAAGGACTGAGTTACTTAGAGAAAACTTCTAAGATTTCACCCAAAATTTCAAACTGTGTTCGGTGACCTGCCACCTTAGCTGCCTATCACTGAAGATCCTTATCTGAAACACTTTTCTTTTTAAGTGTATTTGTGCTGGTGCTTACAGTGGAAGCCTCCTGGCTTGGGAACTGAGCTGTTATCTACCTACTGTTGTAATATGTGCTTTTTGGCTGCTTGTAAAGAAAAAACATTCACGACTTTAAAATTCCCACTTCATCTGAGGAATGGTACATTTTCTTTAAAAATTCTTTCTGTATAAACATATCTGGATCAGAAATGTTGTTTGCTAGTGAATATATATTGGTTACACAGATTATAAAAATATTAAATAATAACAAAAAATTATTAAGTAATAAGATAATATATAGTGTTTCACAGCTGCTTGATAAAAGCAACCTCCTTCCAAACCATGGTAATATAGTGTTTGAGATGATTGTCATATCATTTATTTCATACTCCGAGTGTCCTTTTAAACACCTTTATCAGGCATGACCAATGATGGAGGGTGAACACTATATTCACTTTGGCAGGACGGCCAGTGCGCAGTTTCTGAAAGGCTTTAAAAGTCATCATTCAGCTACTGAGAATGAAGAGAAGAAATAATAATAATTCACAGCTGCTGCTTTCATAGTTGATTAATTGCTCTTCCAGGTGCACGCTGCCTTTCACTTTTAGCCCCTTTTGCTGTTTGTTACCTATTCGCCTGTGCCTCCGTTCCTTGGTTCAAGCCATTATACGGATTCAGCAAAACATTTCTTCAACAAGGGTTCAGACCAAGAGCGGTCTTTCCCCTTCCCGTCTGGGTAGCTGTCACTGATCGATGGAGGTAAAGTGATGAATTGTTTTTAGGAACTGCTTTCTAGACATCCATGTTTCCACATTATGTTCCAGCTCCTGACGAGGATAATTTGTCCTTCTGTTTGAAAACGGCTCCTTTTGAGTACAACCCCAGCCTGAGCAGCCCACTGCTGCCTTCTCTTCCGAGTGACCACACAAGGAAGGCAAAGTTTGCCAACTGCAAAATGTTTGTGTCCTTATCTAGAACTTACAAAAATGCATTTTCTCATCTCCTGTAAACCAAATCTAATCCTTATTCCTACCTAAAAGACTATTTAAAGACAGAACAATGCACTTGGCATTCCTACGTCGTTTCTTATCACTGCGCATAAGGTCTCACACCCAAAGAGTTCTTATATTCTAGATAAAAAACGTAATGTGATAGATACACACTTCCCAGATTTAATTTAATAGAAACATCAATGTCATGAGAAAGGTAAGTGAATTAAATGGGAAGACAGATCATAGGTCAATACACCTATATGCATGTGCAAACCCTTCCCCAAAAACTTACTGGCGGTAAGTAAGAGAAGCTAGTTAAATCTTTCAATTCAACAAGAAGCTTTGGCATTAGAAAATATTTGCTCTGTGTTAATCTGAATGCCAAGGAGAATTCTGAATTATTAGTAGTTCCTTTCACATTTGCAGCCCTTTCATTATTGAAACACTTCCATATAAATTGTCCTTGCCATCTCCTCCCCGTCCTTGCAAGAAACACCCTTCCATTTCAGTAGGATGAATGTCAGAGGGAGTTAATCAAATCGGATCTAATCAGTTTAGGCTGAAAATATGTTAAATGCTTGAATTTAGTTGCTCATTACTTTTATTTCCAATAGGCAGGAAAATCCAGTCACCCAAGCAGTAATTACACAGCAGTTTTAGCCAGATTTCTGTACCCTTTGTATGTGACGTCGTAACAGAGAAATTCTCTGGGCAATCAGATTTTGGCCTTGATACAAACCGTATTCTACAAATTAGACATAAACCTATTAAATAAATGGTATTATATTGGTTTTGCAGCACTAACAGTGAGGTAAAAGTTGATCCATAGCACTGGGATTCATTGGGAGCTACCTATTTATAATAAAAATATCTTAGTAGAGAGAAGCATAAATGCTAAAAATAGAATGGTTACTTTTGCCAGCATTTTATTTTGTTTAGAAATTGAGGTTTTGCCTGCTGCTATTGACATGAAATTCCTGGAAATTGCTACTCACATCTTAGGAGGTGAAGTTTTACCATTAATTTTTGTGATGGCAGCAGATATATCACAGAAACAAACTATGGAAAGCAAAGGAAACGCGTAGACTGGGAACCATATATACTGATGTTGCATCTCTTGTCTTTCCCTAGGTTCGTATAATCTTGCCAAGATCATTCAGCTCCCTAAAAGCTGACAGCTGATTCTGAGGAATGACTGCAAAAGCTACATGACACCCAATGATGATTTGATGACGATGTGTAAAGCAAGATAGGTAAGTTCAAAGATAAGTTTGCAATTGTATAAAAATTATCTGTCTCAATATGTAGCAACTCAGCTTCGGGCTGACACATACCAACCTCCTCTCTGCAGTAAATAAAGAAACAGAATAAAACAAAGAAGAATTTGACTTCAATAACCAAATTCTGGGTAACTGATGAAGATGCCAAAAAGGGTCCAAAGCCAGAAAATAATCAGTTTCGTTCCTTCCCCTCTCAGGGAAGGAACAATGTGTGATGGTACGTCCTGCAAAGGAATAAACGGAACTGTTTTGAAGAGAAAAAGCCAAAGGCTGTCAGCAGAAGAAAGGTCTTCAAGTCCCCAGACAATGGGCATTTCTGGGGGGCAGAAGGAGATATGTTCCTCTAGAGGAGAAGCCACGATGAGGAAAGAGGTCTAAATTAAAAGGCGAAGGATACTGGAAAGATAGTCCACCTTAGCAAACAGATATTTCAGCTCAGTTTGAATATTTCTTCTGCTCTTCAGAGAAAGCTGTGGTTGATTTAGAATATTTGAAGAGTTTATGTGCGATGTGCTTCACCGTGTGATCCTGGAGAGGTAAAACACATGTCAGAGATTCCTAGGGCCAGAGCTCTGGGAAGGGTGGTGCTTACGCTGATCTTACGGGATCAGTATCAGTCCTGGAAGCCATGGAAGCCGAATAGTGAGATCTATGAAATGGAAAAAATCAGTCCTCTCCTAGAAATGTGCTAAAGAGATCAAAAAGGTTTTAAACTCAAACTCAGGAAGCTAAAGCCCAGGAAGTTGGGTGTAAGCACAGAAATTTGGTGAGAACGCAAAGGAGGTCATGTAAAGAGGGATTACACAAATTGATGATTTTTCTTGGGGGAAAAAAAAAAAAAGAAAAAAGCACATAACGTTTTCATTAACTTTCTCTGGACATCAACACAGCTGGGAATTTACTTGCTGAAGTAAAAAGTCCTGTGCTGTGAAGAGCACCTAGCAGTTGGATGTATGTCAAAGAACTACTGGAAGAAGACAAGAGGATATATTGATTGTAAAGTAAATCTTTGAATACTTACCAAGAACCAAAGCAAAAATCGTACATCAGTACCTAAAGTGCGCTTCATGAAAAATTTAGGTGACAAAGTCTAAGAAAGAAATGCTCAAAACTCCAGGTATTGAAAAGTCTGCAGGTAATTATGTTCCCTCTCCCGACACTTCTCTAGATGCTTAGTTTTGCTTGTGTGTGCCTGTAGATGCTGTTACCTCCAATGGCCTGAGCATTTCTGGGATGCAGAGGCGAGGCAGTCCTCTGCTGAGGTACCCGCAGCGCTTGAATGACTGGCTGTACTCTAACCATGGCTAACGTGCAGCAGCAGGACTGCGTTTAGCATGGAACACAACAGCTATTGCCGCTTCCACTTAACCCAGCAGGCAATGTCTGCCTGTTATGGGAAGTCCGAGATTTGGATTCAGCCCTGTTGACATTGCTCCCTTGTGCAGGGCAGCGGGGTGGAAGCAGCGTACACAGACTTTGTGTAAATCATGGGTTGTGGTTTGGGCCAGACTGGCCACTGAGGCGAATGACAGATGCTCTCCCCTCATCTCTCTCTTCAAGGAGAGGAGGGAGAGAGAAAAAAAGACTTATGAGTTTAGAAAAAAACTAAACTACTTCAATGAAAATATTAACAAATTAATAAAAGATTTTAAAAAAGAAAATCATAAAATCTATACAATACATACAAAACCGTATCAAGCTGCCAGGATGATGATTACATCACCAGCAGGCATGGGGAAAGTCTCAGACTGGACTCAGTGATCAGATCGGGATCGCAGGCAGATGAACAGAGTCCTCCTTGGACACCAGCCATTGAAGAAAGACACTGACCTCTTTGATCCCTCAGCTTTTATACTGAGCATGATGTAGATGGGATGGAATACCTCGTTGGTCAGCTTTGGGTCACCTGTCCCGTCCGCTCCTCCCGACAGGTGCGACCCCTCTATGCTCTTCTACTTCCGACCCTCCAACAGGGCAAATAACAATAGCTGGCCTGGGGTGTTATACCAATATGTAGAAGCAAGAGCGTATCTGCATACCATTTCTTGGCATAAATTACAAATAATCAGGTCTTATCACTGTGAGAATGAACAGAGTCTCCACAGTAAGATGTTAATTTCAGAGACATCAGTTAGTTAGAAGAGGCTTAGCTAAAAAGTAAAATTACCGAACAGAAAACTGGTTCTGTTTTACCTCAGACCAGGACAGCACAGTATGGGATTCCCCTCCATGCTGGGAGGAGCGAAGCTGGCGTTAGGCAGCACAGCATCCCAGTCAGGCTGCTTGCCAGCACTCCCTGCACAGCTGCAGCTCCTTCTTCCTCTGCCTGCACTTAGTCTCGGAGCACACACGGACAGGGAGCCCCTACTCATGCTGCTTGAGAGGAGTGATGGAGTGGCTGCTGCAGGCAAACCCGTACACTCCTCCTGCACATTGCCAGCCCCCAGTAATCAAACTCCACAGGTTTTGCTGGTGAGTAGGTGCTGGCGGAGGAGGTTCTCTAGATAAATTCAGCTCCTTGTGTTACCACATTTAAACTGACCTTTATAGCACTACGAGAAATGTGTCGGGCTCCTGACATCCACTGAACCTGTCTTGAATTTAAGGTGCCATCAGATACACCTGCACACCAACTAGATAGCTTTCATGAAGAGCAGCATGCCAGGTGTCTCCATGGACTTTAGAGCAAGCCAAGAACAGGGAGAGGAATAAATCACAATTGCTCTAACAAATTATGAAGTTGTACACCTGATTAGAGGACTGGAAACAATATTACAAAAAAAAAAATAATCATCAAATATCTACTTGAAAATATGTCTGCTCAGACTCTAACTCAGAGTTTTGTTTTAGATGTCAGAACTACAGACAAAGCCTCATAAACATTCTGCTCTAAATGTTACTTCACATCCAAACTATTTTCCTTCCTATATTCCTTCTTTACTAGATATCAATGTGTCCATCAGAACCTTCAAAGTGCAGCCGGCTTAGTTCTTTATTTTTTATCATTATGCCACAGTCAGCAAAAATATAGAAGAGAAATTCTGTACATTGATATAGACAGGATATCTTCTGAATGTGCCGATTCCCTAGAAATCATTACTGGGACCAGTTTTATTTACTATCTTCACCAATGACCAGGAGAAGGGAGTGCACTGCGAAACCCCCAGGTTTGTAGATGACACGAAGTTTGTTTAGGTAATCAGATGCCACTGACAGCAAGGAAGGATTTCACACAACAGAGTGAGTTTGCAGAAAGGCAGCAGATGAACTTCAGGGTAGAAATGCAGGGAAACACAGCAAGGGAAAAAGAACCTAAACCATGCCTATACAATGCTGAGCTCAGACCTGGCCATTTCACCACGGGAAGATCTTGGGAGTTCACCATTGACATTTCTCTGAAATTACTGGCCCAATGTGCAGCAGCACTCGGGGGGGATGGACGACAAAACCAAAAACAACAAAAAAAGCCAAAAAAGAGCACTAAAAACAGAAATGAGGGCATCATATGGCTGCTATGTAAGAATCTTGGTGTAAACATCTTGAACTGCATTCAGTTCTGGTCTCCACATCTCAAGAAGGAGATACTGGAGTTAAAGAAGGTACAAAGAAGGATGACTAAAGTGATTAAGGGAATGGAGTAGCTTTTTTATGAGGAAAGAACTTCTCTATCGAGAGAGTAATGGTCTGAGGCTGGATATGATTAAAGGTTGCAAAATCCATGCAGTAGAAAAGCGGAGTTGGGGTATGGTATTGACTAGATCCTGAAATACCAGAACTTCCACATCATTCAACGAAACAAGTAAGAAACTGCTTTAAAACTTAAAGAAAGTTCTTCTTTACATGAAGGGTTTCGAATGTCTAGAATCTGCCTCTGAAGGAGACTATACAGGCAGACAATATGAGCAAACTCAAAAAAGAGTTGGACAAATTCACAGAGAAAGGGTCCATGAGCAGAGAATAATTGGAACGGGTCAGAACATACCTTCTAACATCCACATCCAATGACTGTGGATGCTGAGGGAGTACAAGGGAAATGGATCTATGACTTTGACCAGGCTCACATCCCCAGATGGCATCACCTCCCGCTGCTGTTGGAACATGACACGGGACTAAAGGGACCATTGGTCCGGCTTTGTTGGGAATTTATTGTGTTTCTATAGGAGCCTTGCTTCCCTTCTTGCAAACCCTTCAGGGTTTGCGTATTACTCCAACTCTGCTGAAAATTTGGCAGAAAAGTTCCTTCTGTCCTTCCTCCCACGTTCTCCTTTAGTTTTGTGTTAGATATCACATTTCTACTGCGTTCCATTTGCAAAAGTATTAATTCAAGCTCAGAATATCATTTTTACCTTGCTTCATTACTTAATAAAGCATGTATCAGAAAATATCTACGAATATGCTATGAACATCTCAGAAACATCTAATTAATCAGCTTCCAGTGTTTCACAGAGATCAAACATGATATACTTACTGACACAATAAAAAACAACACTGAGATGAGGGAGGCTGGGCTGACTGACATCACGCACGTGATTAAATTTTGGGTACCTCCTCCCAAACAAGTTTTGATGCAATAACTAATCTGTTTTCATAAAATTATTAAGGTACATTAGCAAGCCAAGATTATTTTACTGCATGTCAATTTAAATTTGAGTACAAGATTATATGGCTAAAAATAGTTTGAATTGCAAATCACTGCAGTGTTTCCACACATTATTAAGGTACATATTTCCCTTCAGCACAGAATAATCATGACTACACGTATCCCAGTTTTTGTTCACAACTCAATTAAGAAAATACACAGTGCTGTGTAGATGACCGCCTACATCTCTTGCCATGGTTGAGTCCTTGGAGCTTGTGAGGAAGAGGATGTGCAGTTCTTGCACTCTTGTCTCTCCACAGAACATTCACAATGTCAGTTGAAGACTTTGCTATTTTTACCTTGAAACAATTGAGTCTGAGATCTCTGATGATTCAGGCAAAGACGGCATTTGCTTTGCAGCCCGTTCAGCATGAGGAACAGTAACTGCTTTTCTCAGGGACTTTGCTCATTGCAGGTTTATTGAAAGCATTGATGCCTATGGTATTCACTAACTTTGGCACATGACAAAATGCAAATTAAAAAAAACCAAACTGCCACCTTTTATATAGCCCCATAAAAAGCAAATGATAAAAATCTGAGTTTATCCTTTTAAGGAGACTGTACAGTTATGCTTGTTATACTACAAATGAATACTGCTTTACCTGTTCTACTCAGATTAGTAAATTCTGAGTCTTTATTATGGCATCCTCCAATTAATTCTGTTTTAAATAGGCTGAAGTGACTGCTTATAAAGTCAGTGGTGTGAGGGCAGTAATTCAGCACAGTCACAACTTAATGATGTGATCAAGTGTGAGGAAATGACAGATTTATTCCAGTGCTGTACGAGTAGGCACATGCTAAAGCAGCCTGCTCCAGGATCAGGTCTTCCACAATGTAACGACAGCGACTGGTAGAGTATAGATGTCTTTTAAAATGAAACATCCTTCACTGCTTCGGCTTGTAAGATGCTAGTACATCATTTAAAAACTTCTGAATTCCTCATTTTACACAACCTTTTGTTGCAGCAATACTCCCTCTGGAGTGAGGCAAAGCATGCAGCACTGCCTGTACTGATTCCCCAACAGCTGGATCAGGCATACAAACAACTCGGCAGGCTGAATTAATTCAAAAACTTAAAACATGGGTTGACTGCTTTGAGTAGGAAGGTATCTGTGAGTATTTGAGCTTTTCCACCCACTGCACTGACTAAGGAAAATCTAGGTTACCACTATCGTTTCCATAAGGTTCTCCAGGATTTACACACCTACTATGTATTTTCCAAGTGTCTCTAAAACACATGCTTTACATAACAAATAGAAATTCACTTTCAGTTTGAAAATCTATAATATACTTCTGTATACCATGTTTATTACAGATCTGCCACATACGCTTCTTTTCTAGTTTGTATTTGGACATGAGAGCAGCCATAGCTGTAAGAACAGAAATAATAAACTCCCTCCTATTAAGATAAATTCCGTATAATGCACCCCAAATAAGAAAAGGCAGGCATTATTAACCTTGAGGGGCAAGCTTGAGGACTTTGAAGCTTCAATGCCCAGTTTTGAGCTGCACCACTATTCTGAGCTACAACATAGTGACTTCAGCGTTTTTCACTCTGAGATGTCGCTGCGTTGAGCCTTGCTAAATGCTGTTGCAGTTTCGCTATTTCAGCAAATGGAAATTGTGTAATCTGATGGGTTAAAAGCTACAGAGCCATGGCTTCACACAACTGGCAGGTGGTGGCATATGTTGGGGAAGCAGAAAAGAAAGAGGATGCAGAAGGAGCTTGGTGTGAGGATAAATGACCTGATGTAGAGAGCTTAGATCTGAGTCCAAACATCCCAACATTAAGGTTGGAAAAGACTGGGACTTGGATCTCCAGAACACAGACTTGACAGATGCTGCCTCCATATCAGCACCGGGTATCTTCTACCAAATTCTTTATACTTTCAGGTGATGGCAAATTTGAGTGCAGGACTCCAGGGCAAGTGGGTCCCACCTACCAAGTTCTGTCTGAGCCCTGTTGCTCCAGTTATGCCAGCATTGCCAGCATAAACTGACAAAAAAAATGTAGCTTTCTCAATTCACACAGAAATTTGATCAGCATTTATCTCAGTGGCAATGGCAGCAGAAGCAGCTCTTGCCCACTTCACCCTGGCGTTGGCTTTCTTGTCATGCCAGTGCAATTGTCTGTGGCTATATATTGATCCAGAGGAGAGGTTAAAAATAACCCTTTTGTCAGAGCATTTTTAACTAGATGAGTTCCTTTATCCAGCTAGCTGCACAGCACCACAAGAAGCGGGTAGGTGGGAGAGAGGAGGTCGTGCTGGGTATTGGACGTGGAAGGGATTCGGGGCTACGGGTGCAGCGCCGCCTCTGAAGAAAGATGCACAACATTAGGGATGTGGTGTTTCCACCAGACCACCTCCTGTTGAGTAAATGATTCATCAAATGCTTTTGGTTTTGGATATGCTGTCCTCTAATTCCTGGAAACTGTTGTGTTCTGAAGGTAGGTTTCCTTTGGTCCCAGCTCAACAGGGCGGGCACGGAGAGCTGAGCTCCTCCAGTGCAGTGCTGCTGCTGGCACTGGCAGAGCTCCCCTCCGGAGGACTAGAGAGATAGCACCGGGGGCCTTTTCAAATGGGTGTTGCTATGGGCAACTGTACATAGGAGAATGTAGGCAGAGAAAGCCAGAGGGATGAAGTAGAAACAACAGCCTAGCAGGAACAACTCTCAGAGCGGGTATAAATGCTGATATAACGACTGCTTGAAGTCTGCCAGCAATTGCAAAAAATCACAGCCAACACACCAACGGGCTGAAAGTTATCACTCCCAGCAGCAGGTAAGTTTTCATGCTTCCTAAAATGAGGGTGTAGAGGTGCCTGTTCCTCTGAGGACAGAGAGATAATGGAGAGGTGCAGAGACTCAGCAACGTAGTCAGCTCTGTACCGTCCTCTGCTGTCTTCTCTCCTCTCATGAAAGATGAGGAGGAGCTGACACCTGTGGAAGGAGAGTTGCCCATCGTGATCAATTTCCTACCTTCCTCACATCTAGCTGGGCACAATTTTTTTAAATTTATTCTTATTTTGGAACCATCAAGGAAATTCATGTTTAGTTTCTCTAAAGGTACTCGTAGAGTGTCGGACAGGCACCTGTATGTGCCAGTTTAATCTGTGTAGTTTAGCTGCCCACGAAAAGGGCAGGTAACCTTCTGTGCAACCCTCCATTGAAGAAAAATGCTTTCCATTAACACAGAAAGTAGAAGAAACAGGTACTACAGACCTGAGTTTAAAAGCTGACTTCCACCTCCAGTTGCTTTGCAATTGCGTTTAGGAGTCTAAGATGGACAACTCCATGCATGCCACCAATGCCTCAGCTTTGGTAACCTTGCCAAGACTGTACAGCAGCAAGCCAGAAAGCTCTGTGAAACCAAGATATCAGGTATGTCAACGCTACTGCTGGAAACCCATGACAGAACTCTTTTTCCGCTGTGTCCCCCAGTCTACCTTCCCCTGCTGCCCTGGTCTCACCCTCGGTTACGGGCCCAGGGGTGCCAGGAGTGCAATACTGCCTCTTCCATCTCAAAGGCCACCTGTACAACCAAGTAATTGATTTCTCTTAATTTAATATTCCATCCTGTTGCTGTTGCCTTTCTCTTCCCAGATCTGAGATAAAGCATTACCTTGCTCGCCTGTTTTACTTTGCCTTAGGCACCCCGCTGACAAAGGTCCAGCCAGCTCAGGAGGAGGGGGCTGAACAAGGACATTACACAGCTAGGCTCCTTCGGGACACACTTGTCCAGACGAGGCTCCATCCACCTCTGTTTTATATGACGGTGGTTCGACTAAATCAACCTTTTTTTCAAATACCGCAAATTACTCACTTTTTAACCCAAACCCAAATAATACTAAAGTCTCCTGGGATCTCATTCAGCCAAACATTATTCATGCACAGCTTTGAGTTTCACACGTTATGACATTCGTTTCTGAGGCAAGAAATCAATTGCAAAGATATACAAGAACTTATCCTGAAATTTGCAAGCAGCTTTTAAATTTCTATCATTTATTTTAGTCTTCTATTTCCCAGAGGATAGAAGCAAGCTCTATGAAGAAGTAATAGTGAAATAGTCATTGCCAGTTTATATTTCAGTGCCATTTTTTTTTTTTCAGTGAAGGATGATTTTATCCAAGCCCAACTTTAATAAACTGAACTAAATCATATCAGAAACTGTCACATCTTCAGGTCTCCAATTATTTTCTAGCATCATTAAACAGGTCCAGTAAGAAGTCTGCTAGCACCTCATGGAAAAACCTGAGATAACTCCTAATTAGGTGTGATTCTACCTAGACAACATCCAGCTTTCCGACCCCTGTTCCTTCTCTTTTCACATTTGATACAGGCATAATCTGCTAGAAATGAACAATCTCACTTTCTTAAGATTTCAGGCTTCTCTTCCCTCCTATTTACGTACACGTAAACTAACTGGAACATTGCAAGAGAGAATTATAGCTTTATATAGGAAATGCAGACCCAGACAAGATTTCATTTTAAAGCAGATGTACAGCCCATGCACGTCCATCAATGAAGCACTGTGTTTTAGCGCACTGGATAAGATGCAATTGTTGACACCAATGATTAAGAAGCAACTGCTAATGTTTCGCACTGTAGAACAAGTGAACAACTCCATTAATACAAGCTGGGTCTTGCCAATTTAAAGTAACAAGATGCAGAAAGCTGCCATATTTGCTCTGCACGGAAAGTTAAGCATATCTCCATGGGTGACAGACAATTTTGAGTCTTATTCCCACACCCTAAAACTTCTCTTTTCCTGAAAAAGTTTTTTCCTGCCTTCCAGGATGAAGCCCACTGAATGTCAATGAACAATATTGAACTGCTATGAGAAGATGCTTCCTTTTAGCTTGACAGATAGAAATTAGAGCCTTGCAATGCAACGTGCACAGATGGTACTCATGCCTTGAAAAAAGTGAAGTGGTGACAGGAAACAGGAACTTCAACTCTTCTAAAAAGAAAAACAGTTGTTGATGGCACATGCAGATAAGAAGTGAGTGTGCAATGTGTGCAGTGAGGCTGAGTCTCAAACACACAGACTAACCCTTGAGTTTCTCACCAAAAGGTGAATGACTGAAAATATTGTCACTGCTTTCAAAAACTTACACATTTGCTTACTTTATCCTACGCTGGGAAATTACTGGCTTGAAGCCATGACAAATTGAAGTGCATGGGTATATCTTTGAAAGGCAAATGAATAAACCGATGGATGGCCATTCAACCCCACTGATGATTTTTTAGCGCAATTTCAGTTACAATGGATGGGACTGAAATTTTCTTTCAGTGATACAGATATCTGATGCTCTATGGTTTTCTTTTTTAAATGGTTTAAGTTGATCCTGATAAAATCACAGTTGGTTCTCCCAGAGATAAATTTTGTCTGTACAGTTCAAATCAAAACCAACGCAAAAGTATTTCTTTTTTTTTCTTCAATGTTAGTAACACAGTCATAGACCACTGAAAGTGAGAAAAACAACAACAAAGCATTTCTGTAATTGCTATCTGTGGCCTTTCTGAGGGGTTTTTCAGTTATTTTGCAGTTAGTGAGAACAGGTATGAGTTCTGCTTTATATCTGGGCAGATTCTCAGGCATCAATATACAATGCCATAATATTTTGGCTGCAAACACTACAGAAAAACAAGGATTTAAAAACATTTCCATTAAATAATCACTATGCCTGCCACAATAATCTGTTCGTCAGCATATGGAATGGTAATTAAAGGCTAGAAGAAAACATTAAATTAGCTTTCTTTCTATGATTTAGATTGTCCCTGGAGATTAATACCTTCCACAGAGAATCTTCTCCTGTATTTTGATGGCTAGAATGCAGAGAAATGTGGGAAGAGTAACTTTTTTTTCCCCATGTATCATATGAAGTTCAGAAAACATAGCAAACAAAAAAAGGAAAAACTATTCATGTCTGAAAGGGAACATATCATGTAAGATAGAAGATTATATTTAAAGAAATAAAATTATTTAGATTAAGAAAAATAATACATAGTTGTTTACTTCCAGTTATATCAATATTCTTGCTGGCAATTGTTCTTGACATGGGAAGGTAATGAAATCTTCAGCAGGCAAGAAAATCCTTCTTCATAAATTCTGAATGAAAGAATCGCTAACTGTAAATGCTGATGGACAAATTCTGTCTTAACTACAACAGCTAAAATGAAACATTCAAAGCCTGAGCTGGCCAAACCACACAAACCAATCTGCTAGACTGGCTATCTCTAAAATCAGTTTTCTGCTCCTCATGCAGTCACAAAAGCATCATGCCCCCTCTCTTTTCATAAATTAGAATGAACTCAAGACTTTCCTTAGAAAACAAGTCTCATGATACTCTACTATTCCCATGACTCTTTCCAAAATTTTATCTTCTCTCCCTATTCTTTGTGTAGTTTGAAGCAGGAAAGACAAAGCATAGACTTGACCAAGGGACAGAAACCTGGAGAAGAGTTTACTACTACATATCAGATGTCCTATTTAAAAAAAAATAGATAAAGTGAAAAAACCCGAGCACTGAAGCAGGATATTAAAGAAAGTCTGTCATAACAAAAGACTATCAGCGCCCGAGCGCTACTTATTTTCAAACCAGGTGAGGCAATAGGCATAGAATTTACAAAATGTTTCACTGTAATTGTAAACCTGTATGGGGTAAGCCAAAGAAACTATTCCATTGGGTTAAATGTACAAAAACCCCTTCACTTGAAGTAAAATCTTGGCTTGGCTGAAATCAATGGCAAAGCATCACCTTGAAAACTGAGGAAGCTAATGAAAATTATGATTAACACTGGTATTTATTTGTACTTTTCATAAATCATAAACTCAAATATTACATTCGATTACATATGTGATTAAACCGAATCTTGATGCAGTTGTATTCAATAATTAAGCATTTTTGCCTAATTTGGCAGGTGTTTAAACTGAGGCACAGGAAAGGCAAATCCTGTCTATCAGTTAGTGGCAAAACCTCAAATAGATGCTAAAAGTTTGACTCCCATTTCTTTAAACAACTTACAGCCCTCATTCCTTGACTAAGCAGCTGTCCTATGAGTATAAAATGAATGCTTATCAGGAAAACATATTAAAGCACTAAATGCAACAAAAAGACTCTGCAACTCATATCATCTAACAGATTAACCACATTGGCATAAGTCGTCTCATGGTGGTGCACAGCTGACCTCTAACTGACTTCCCAGGGACAAGTTATTCCACCTTTGACTCCATTTACACTTCCATGGCTAAAGCTTGGGTAGACTGTGGCTGTGGCAGAAAGGATGAACTGCAAAAGGCCACAAACAGCAACAGCCTCGCATCCTTCTGGTCTATATACTGTGATACTTTTTTTTTTTTTCCCAGAGAAGTTGTGGAAGTCCCATCCCTGGAGGTGTTTAAGGCCAGGTTGGACGGGGCTTTGAGCAACTTCATCTAGTGGGAGGTGTCCCTGGCCATGGCAGAGGGGTTGGAACTAGACGGTCTTTAAGGTCCCTTCCAACCCAAACCATTCAATGATTCTGTGATTCTATGATTCTATATTCCTGCATTTCCAGCCTCCCTAACAAGGCAGCACGTTAACCCTGCAGCACAGTTAAGATTTCCACCCATCCAGGTTTGGAGGCCAGTTTCAGCGGCTGCCCTCACCCTTGTGTGCTATTCCTCATGTTAGCATTGCCTAATTACACCTGTGGTTTTAGAAGAGACCCATGCATTGATGTTCAAATATTCTGCCTCTTACACTGTACGAGGCAACATGCTTAGCACGGGAGCCCTGCACTGGGTCGCAAGCTGGAAAAGACTCTAAGTGGCATTAAACAAAGGTGAGAGCATATTCTTAAAATTGCATTCATTTCACCACTCTTGTGCTACTGTTTGGTTTCCTGAGGAACATAGATACAGCATTATGGTCTCTGAAAACAGCCAGATAACTAGTCTTCACAAAGGGAAGGGCTGCTGCGATTGACTATAAGACAAATTGGTCACAGAAAGTTTCTGTCTATGTCAGTCAGAAGGCAGTTTAGACCACAAAGCATAACTATTTGCACAGCTTGTTAAAAAAAACTCTGAAAAATTGTCTCTATTTGTGTTTATTGTCATTAGCCATGCACAGATAAAATATAGGAAAATTTTACACTAGCGAAAGGGTTTGGTCTAGTGCTATGTTACTCCTTCCCTGCGCCTTTGTAACTCCATTACAAATAATCTGTTTGCACTGCGGAAACACAATCATGAGTCAGACACCAAGATAGCAAATTCAGTGAACATATAAATGTGCTGTAAACAACAGATGTAAAACTTTGCACAAATGACTCATTATCTAGCAAACAAAATAAATATTATCTGATAGGGATGACAAAATTGGGGGGAAAAAACATCAAAACCTCCAAATAATTTTAATAGCCTAGTTGAGGAATAAGCTACATAGTATTTCAGCTACCTTAATTTTATGTTACATAGAAAAAATCTGAAAAGATTTAGCATTCTGAAAGGTACTCATTGGGCATAGCTTTTCCACTAAAATAAAGTTACATGGTATTCCAGAATTTAAAGTGTGATCCTTATTAAATCAAGACTTCTAACCCACTGAAGTTAGTAAATTGGCTAAAATATATCATGCAGTGGGATGTGCATAACTTCTAATAAAATATTCCTCATAGATTCATAACAGATTCAAAAGTCTTTTCCTGTGCAAGAACCACATCTTACTAGAAGAGATGTTTCATAGGTGCCTCTTCTACTTGTGACTGAGCACATCAGTTCCCTCAGCATTTGCAATCATAGTTCATCCTCATGCCCAGCTTGGCACAACTGCAAACTTGAAGGAAATAATAGGAAGAGATCCACAGAGCCTTTAATTGCCTTGAACACAACATAACAGATCAAAGTAGCTAGAACACTTAACAGCAAGCATCTTCTAGACCACTGCTGATTCAAAACCACAATCTGACTGCTAACAGTTAATAAAATTTCCATTTTTTTTCCCCCTGATATGCATCCTAAACTTTTTCTTGCTTAATTTTAGCTCATTACTATTAATCATACTCTTCTTCATGTTAAGTAAATCTACTCCTTCCATATGTTTACATTTTCAAGTATTTATAGATTGTCACAAGTTTATCCTGTATGATCAAATATTTACAGGCTGTTACTTAACTGCCTCTGTCTTGCAATTAATATTTTTACCTTGTATATGCTCTCTCATCTATCTGCACCTTGACCCCCTGGAAATTTGTGTGGCTCTCCACTGAACTCCAATTCATTCTGCATAAATTTTGCTCAAAATGGAAAAAAAAAAAAAATCAAAAGGGACCAAAAAGCTATGTGTTTTTACCCTGTTGAGGTTGTGGGTATGCACTTTTGGGCCCCAATAGCCTTCTCCACTTTGGCCAGGTGTGTGGAGGGACTGGTTCAGGTGAGGAGCTGCCCCAGCTCTGTGCCCACTCTCCAGCACCATTTGCCTCTCCTCTGCCTGGCTGTGGACAAGGACGGTGGCAGAAGACCTGTTTGCTCCTCTGCCAAACCCTGTGCAGCCCACGATACCCAAATGAGTTTCTAGGAGGCTTCAAGAGGCATCAGCTTGATGGTTTTCCAAAGAGTCTCAGTGCTAGAGAGGCAGCATGAGAGCTGGTGCTACCTTGCTACCGAAATAATGGAGGGTAAGAGGTGTTGGGTTGTTTTTTAAAGAAAATACTTGCTGGAAAACTTCCTTAGAAAAGGGAGTCTTTATTTTAAAAAGTCTGTAAAAGTCACTTAGATTCCTCACAGTTCATTCAAAATTACCGAAATGTGTGATACATTCATATGTACAACACTTGCATGAATATATTTACTAGGAAACTCATGCTGTCTGCAGCCTCATACCGTTGTTTGCTCTAAAACTCAGTTTCCACTGATGTTCATGTCCTGAACAATGATCTATTAACAGACTTAACTCCAGGCAGCTCTAATTAGCACTTAGGAGAAAAGTCTGTATGTAGGTCCCTGTTAAAGCTTGTAGTGACTCTCCAAAATCCAAACACAGCCTCAGTGATAAAATGCACACTTAGCTGTAAATTTATCCCTCAAAGTGGCCCATGTTTTAGATTAAATGGCATTTTTTCAGTTTTTCTCTGATGAAGACAGGCTCTGAATGAAAACTTTATTTCCAAGCATCAGTTTTAAACCACCATTCACATGTATGCACCACCACCACTGTCAAGGGCTACTTTAATAGACCATAGCCTTTCTGACTTTATTATATAGCCTGGCTACGGGCAAAGTTAAAAGGCATACCAAGTGCTAAAATGGCAATAATACAAAGAATACAGAGTCTGAGTTAATTTTACCACTAGCAATTTTGCTGTTACTATGGCAAGTGTGAAAGCATTCCTGTTATTTAAGGCAGGATTTTGCAGTGCTGTAAATCCTCATGCTGTTATCCTTCCAAACAAACCATCCCAGAGATACCTGAACCCCTTTTTAATATACAAATCACTTCTACATCTACCTCTGGCTTTTCCCTTGTGGAAAAACATTGCCAGCCCATGTTCTCGCACATCGGTCGCAGCTCTGAGGCTTTCATGACAGCTTCAGCCCAGCATCTGAATCTGATCCTGTCTTAAAACTCTGTGCATGCACTGGTTCTTCTCCTGATTTCATCCTCATCCAGGGAGACCAAAATTTGGTCTTGAATTTTGCCGAGGCAGTAGTTCAGTGCAGAAAGCCCCCGAAGAAACAGAAAACATCATCAAACAGTGGAAAAAAAAAAGGAAAATATATATGGAAGAAGAGGCATAAACTAAAATTAAAAAAGAATGGTTAATGATCTAAATTAGTCCAATACAAACCTGTCTAATACTAGTCAAATACACGCCTCTGGAAGGCATGATGAGAGAGGACACAGCCTTCCACAATAAAAAGAGATGCTGATTTGCCATACCAAACTATTTTATCATTAAAAAGGCGTAGAGCTGAGTGACGATCAAAATAGCTAACAAATGCTAGAACATAAAGAACAGGAGATAAGATTAATCTAAAATACAGTACAGCCTAACATAGTATATATATAATTAAAGTTAAGCACTTGTGTAAACTGCTGGAGTTGGGGGTCAGAGCGTGCAGCCCTGCAAAGCCCCAGTTCACATCACTGGGGTGATCTCATCACCATTATTATCTTCAGCTTGGGCTTCTCTCAGTGGAGGAGAAAGAGGATTCAGGGTAATTACAATAACTATGAAAAGCACAGGAAAACTGCTGAATGAAGAGAGATTGAAAAGGCTCTGGCTATTAAATTTAAAGGGAAGATACAGTATGACAAAATGAAAAAAAATACTTAATGGTATACAGAAAGTGAAGCATTCTTGCTTATGTTTTCTTGTAACCCAAGAACAAGAGAGTACTTATTTAAATACAAATACTGATGAAGAAGAGAAAATATTTTCACACTGTATAAATCACCTGAGATGGGGGTTGCCCTTTACCACCCATTTGCACACAGCAACCCAGAAGTGGGTGCATCCTCTGGATGTAAGAACTCTGTACACAACTGCAATTTAAACATGAATGAATCTAATCAGCAATAATATATCACAGAACAGTATCATTAAAATAAATAACAGTCACTCCGGTAACACTGCTGCAATACTCACTGCTTTATAACATGAGGTTAGCAAGAATCGAAAAATTACATTTTTACTGAAACAGATATACTATCTCATGAAAATGCTGGTAAAAAAAATGTAAAGGATATATAAATTTCAATGCTTTGAGGTACAAGCAAAATCATAGACCCATTAAAGAGGGGAATATAGGACTGGAAGGACCCAAAAGCTCATCTCATCTATTACTCCACCCAGAGCGAGGCTGAGTAAGGGTGTCTAATTGCTTAGTAAGATCCAAAAGGCACTGAAACACATTTGTCCTACCATCTAGCCTGAATCTTTCTCAGTCTCCCCAACACAACTCTCCTTGCCCCCCCCGGACAGAGAGCAGACTGCTCCTTCTGCCTCTGCAGGTTCCTTTCATGTAGTGGAAGATTCTTATCCCATTTTCTTTCCTCTTTCTTCAGCACAATCTTCAATCTTCAGGTTTTGCTAACAAATGATGTTTTAAGGCTCTGACCTTCTCAGCCATCTTCTCTGGAGTCTTTCCAACTTAGTTCCACTTCTTTCTCAAGGAGCAGTGCCCAGAACTGAGGAGTACACCAGTAATTGCAAACAGGGTCACAACAGACAGCAGTGGTTGCTCTGCACACCTTACAAACAATATTCTTGCTTATACACCGAAGAAGGAGAACTTCCTTTTTTTTTCACCCAGCATGATACTGTCTTCTCATGTTCAATTTGTGATCCTCGTTACACCCACGTGTTGTTATTGGAGAATTTCTATGCGACCTGTTGTCCAGCTTTTGTACTTGCACACTTCACCATTCTCCAGTGCAGGATTTTGCGTTCCCATGTATTAGATTTTACCCCATTCTTGCAGATCTGTCCTCCAATTTGAGTTCTCATCCTGCCATTGGAAAGGTTTGCACCCCTCCCACCATTATGACAGCTGTGAGTTCAATAAGTAAATTATGTCCCTTTCCATAGAAAGACTTCCAGCAAAAATACTGAATAATTGCACTGGGACCAGATTACCCTGCCTCAGGAGCAGCACCTGATATATGCACACACACTTGCAGTGATGACTTCTGTCTGAACAGTTTTGCAACCAGTTTATACCCACTTTACAGTAATTTAATCTAGACCATGTTTATGCAGGATATGCATGAACAGCCATGGGAGCCAGTATCAAAATTTATGCTAAAATGATCACCTCTCTGTTTTCCCACTGAAAAGGCACATTACCTTGTCATGGAAAGAAATTAATTCACACAGGCCATCCTTCATACACCAGCTCCCGTGTTTTTACCCCTCATTTCCTTCCTACACATTTTTTCTCTGCTTATAGGAAAGAAAATTATTTTCTTTCTTTTCCATTTACTGTCAGTATATTAGAATATGTATACATATATCTCCTGAAATGTATTTCTGCTGTTCTGTATTCCATATTATAAAAAGAGAGGAAGAAAGAAAATGTCTAGTGCATAGAGAAAAGGTTCTGGCTGTACTGTAGTCCCTTGTAGATGGAGGGTTCCAAACTTCAGGCTGCCCTTTCCCCTGACTTTGCAATTATGGCAGACTAGGAACTGGCAATATACCGCAGTAAATCTGTTTTTTCTTGAAATGGTCTAAATTAGAATTATCTAAAATTAAAAATACTGAAGTGTGACAAGGCAGGAATTTCGGGGGGGGGGGGGGGGAAAAAAAGTTCTGAGAAGCAAAATAGTTATTCACAGAAAAACCCAAAACTCAAATTAAAAAAAATAAACAAACCAATAAAAAACACAAACAAAAAATGGTTAACTAGATGAACTGTCACCCAGCATGCCCACCTCGCCTGTCTGATTCTCAGACCTGTTCTTTCTTCTTCCTATCTGAGATTCATTGTTCATAAATAAAATCCAGCATTTCTTTTCTATAGAAGAAACTTACTTTTTAAAAGGATATTTGCTGATCATTTCAATGGAACATTTTCCTCCAAAAAAAATTATCTAACAGCAGTAATAAACAGCTGTAACTTTCAATAGCTGTAACAAGGCCATTTGAATCAATGAAAATGCTCCAATTTACTCCAGATATCTTTTCAATCAATAAAAAAATGTTCCTCAAAATTTGGGACTTTTTATTGAAATTGCTCATTTGCTTACATTTTGGTTCTTAATTGGAAAATGTACTTTTTACTGAATTTGTTTCTTTTTATTCCAAAGGGGCAATAAAAATTTGAGGGTTTTTTTTTCCAAATTAAATAGTCCGTATATGGCAAAATTATTAAATACCTAAGAGTATACAGTCTTATATACAGGTTACACACCATGAAAGAGTATATAGTATAGCGTAGCATGGCATAGCATAGCATAGTATATAACATCTCCTGAACTAGAAGCTTAATCATTTGTTTTATAACATTATCATCATTTAATTAAGAACATTTTATTTTCATAAATAGAAGTCGGTCAATTGAAGTCCACTTGTATTTGTCACAGGTTAACTTGACAAGATATCACATAATTGTTTCTGATATCTTCCTTTTTAGTGAAGTTACCATCAGTTCCACAACCACTTGCTACATTTCAGTGCCTGGATAACAGTAACTCCCCAGCTGTCTGTCTGTCACTACAACAGTCACTGGTCCACTTCAAATCCGTCTTTGAAGCTTCTACTAATATTCTAGTATTTTCTTTCTTTATAACTCCCACTGTGTATTTACCTAAGCTGCTTATTGTATGCCTCTTAACTAGCTAATGATGCCCAGCTGTTCCCTGCTGATTTGTTAAGTCAAACTCCATCCTTCCTCTTCCAGGAAAGCAATTGCAAAATATTCTTTCCGTAGTTCCCTGGCATTCTTCTAAACTTCTACCTGCTCATTTTCAGTGGATAACTTCACGCTCTTTTATTGTCTTTCTATCATCATTAGTTTCCAGGTGAACGAGTGGTTATTTCATACAAAGCAAGCAGCAAAGCTGTCACAGGAGGTATAAATATCGGCAAGTCACAAACCTCCAAATGCTCCATTTTGTTTGCCTACCTGTGCTTTAAGGGTATACCGTGAAGCACAATGCTTCATCACTGCATGGGAAGATGTGTGATGACAACCTCATGAAGGTGAGCATTCTTTTTACCCTGGCAGAATATCACAAATTATTTCTTTGGGGTTAGAGAGCTTCTTAGGGAAGCAGGGAAAGGTAACACCAGCAGATCATCATTCTCATTGCAGTAAAGGCATAGAGGCTCAAACCAACAGCATTTATGCATGTTGCAAAACAATATGAGGACTGTGTGTATAATACTGATGTGTTCACCCTCACAAATACTTCAACACTATATGTACACATACAGGAAAGACATGGACCTGTTGGAGCAGGTCCAGAGGAGGGCCACAAAGATGATCAGAGGGCTGGAGCACCTCTCCTATGAGGAGAGGCTGAGAGAGTTGGGGCTCTTCAGCCTGAAGAAGAGAAGGCTCCGGGGAGACCTTATTGCGGCCTTCCAGTACCTAAAGGGGACCTACAGGAGAGCTGGGGAAGTACTTTTTACTGGGGCGTGTAGTGATAGGACAATGGGGAATGGCTTCAGAGTTGAAGAAGGTAGTTTTAAATTAGATATTAGGAAGAAATTTTTCACTTTGAGGGTGCTAAGGCACTGGAACAGGTTGCCCAGAGAAGTTGCAGAAGCTCCATCCTTGGAAGTGTTCACGGCCAGGCTGGATGGGGCTTTGAGCAACCTGGTCTAGTGGGAGGTGTTTCTGCCCATGGCAGGGGGGGTGGAACTTGATGATTTTCAAGGTCCCTTCCAACCCACACTATTCTATGATTCTATGATTCTATGATTCTATACCTAGACATATATATGTATACATATCTTATATATCTCTTATAATATATGTACACATATATTATACCTTAAAAGCATGTAGGCATTTTTTCTTTGTATTTGCATTATGTACTTGGCTGATTCATTAAACATATTCTCGGACAGCCTCTGACGATTTGGTGTCACATCTCAAGTGTGCTCTGGTCTTGCCCCAGTGCAGAGCCAAACCTGAACCCGCAGGTGGTAGTCACTGCCCGACATGCAGCTCCAGCTCTCCTGTCTTTTCCAGGAGACTAACACAACTCCCCCAGTTCAGACAGCCACTACAGTACTGTGGTGATGGTAGGCCAGATCAAGACCATAAAAACAACCACTGTCTTCATTTTTACCAGAGATACGGGCCAAAAACCATAAAAAAATCTGAGAATGGTTCCTGTTTTTCACTTCTAGCAAAACACCCTGTTATGTCTGCCTAAATTTCTACGGCATCTTCTTTTGCATACTTATCTTTGCCTCCCACTGACAGTGGACTTCGTACTTTCTTCTGCTTAGTTTATTTAACCCTTTGGGATCCCACGCTAGCCAAATTTTGCATTGAAAATTTTATTTCGGTGGTATTAACAGGATCTAATTACTGAATATTTTGGCTCTGTCATAATTTGTAATTGAAGGATTGTTTTGCTAATAAACTCAGATTTATTCAGCTGCGCGTCAGCCCACAAAATATGAGCTAAACTTAGCCCTCTTCTTTTCAACAATATTATAGCATGGAACAAACTCAATTTTCTTTCCTTTTGCTGCTCACATAGTTAGGGAAAGACTGTACAGTGCAGCATGCACATGTCTATGGTTGGGCCACCTGACATTATATAGTAGCAAAGATCGCAATTCCTGAGCCGGAAACAAAAAAACTCCTTTTTATGCAATACAGTTAACAAGAACTTCCTATTGAAATAACACCAAATACATATATTCTTATTAACAAGGGCATGATCTGGCAAGCTTTAAATGAGGTAGCGATGCAAAGTATGGTGTAGTGTGGTATCTGTGGCTGTGAGTACAGGTTTCTGTTGCAGGATTTAACTGTGCTGTTCAGCTGACATATAGGAAGATGAAGACGTTAGAAAATCTTGGTTTTGAGTGTCCCTAGCACAACTTTCCTATACCATGCGGGTATAGACGGGCCTCGGTTCTTTGCAATGAAATCTTTAGGCAAAAAAGATGGTCTTCCAGTGAAGCCAGTCTGCCTCTATTTCTGTTTCTATTTTGTATTATTCCTGCATGAAAAGATGAGCAGTGCTTATGTAAGGCCAGAAGGCAACAAATGCTTCTCCTCATGCTGAGACATTAAGCCAGTGTTTCTTTTATTCATGTATGCTTGCTGCAGAGATGGTATGGAAAGATCCCACAGCATTTAAAAAGCATGGGGAAGTCCTGCAGTCCTAATCATATTCCCATCTGCCAAGGCACAGATCCCCTTCACTCTGATAAGGGGAAGCCCCGAATGTCACCATAGTACAAGGTCAAATTTGGAAAGAGAAAAATCTGCAGGAAACATCATTTCAGAGCTAACTAAACACTAACTTTCAGTACCTTGTAAATCATCCCTGACTTTATAGAAATGGTAACTCTGAGGAATCCAAAACTCAGATGATAGCATTATCCACTTCAGTTTTAATGTTCAGGACCATCTGTAAGAAACTGACAGCAACACCTTGGCTTCCGCATCTGTGCAAACGTGAAAACTAATTTCAGGGTCTAGTCTCTTGCACTGAGATAACCAAGTCCATATAGTTCAAAAGGACAAATTTATTCTCATTTTCTACTTAAAATACCTTGTCGAGAGAGGCTCCTTTGTAAGACGACACTGTTTGCTGTATCGTAAAGATCTCAGTCAACTCATACCTTTAACGCACTACCTGGCAAGCGTAGCTTGTGGATTTTTCCCATTCCAAAGCACTGATCCAAACTTATGATATTCCAAGATTAAATACAAATCACCACTACTGACACAACTGGATGGATCATCAGGAAAACATGAAATCATCCATTCCTTAAAGCCATTTTTTTCTTCCAGATCACACATTTATTTTATTTTATAAGAACAAAGCATCACTTCTCAAGGAATAAATCCAGTAATACAGAGTTTGGAATAGAGAAAAAATATGTAATCCAAACTTGTGTGGGTAAGAAACTGTGATATCATTTCCTTTTCCTTTCTTCCTTCCCTATTATGAATTAACTACCAAGAAATAAAGTGTGGCTGAGTTTCCAAATTCAGGACTTTCTGGACTTAGATAATTACCATCAGGCTCTAATCGAAGACAGTAGACCTGTGGCTCAAAGCACATCCAGTTCCCAGCAATAATCAGTGACACTGCCTCTATCAGTGAGGAACTAAAATCAGCAGTAACAGCTAGTTTCATATCCCAATGTGCTAAGCAAGAACATTAGCATTGTAAAAAGTGCAATCACCATTTTTTTCCTAATGGCAGAGCTACTACTTTTGTCGCTATATGGCTCCTGAAGTGAGGACAGAAGTCTTAGGATGATTTGCATTTCAATATGGAAACCAGAAGAACCCGACAGCTGCAAACTCAGCTTCATAAACTCATATTGCCATGGGTACAGGACTGCATTAGCAGTGATATTTTCCTAGCAACTAACAAACATTATCAGGACAGCAGGCTTTCTTGCCTATGCCTGAGATACTGTTCTTTCTAGTTGGCACTATATGTTGGTTTTAAACGATGGTTCCGTATTTTTAAAGTCATAAATACCTGAGTGAATCAGTGAATGGTTTCCATTCTTTGCATTTTGAGGCTGATTATTTGTCCTGGATTTTCCTTACTGGGTACTGAAAGCTCTGATAATTTGTGAGCCCCAGGATTATGCTGGGGGACGGAAGAGTGAAAATCTTCTCTGCAGAATTTTCCTCAACTGACTCAAAGGCTGCTTCCTCCAGTATCTCTTCTCTTAGGCTGCTCAGGAATATCCATTGTGCTCTTGATTTTCATTAAATGCGATAATGAGCAATGTGTAAGAGTCAAAAATGATACACTGGATTTTATGGGGGGGGCAGAAACACGGCCGTTTCATTTTTACCCAACAAGGTTTTTCATAGTCCCATAGCAATGAGAAGAAAAGGAATTTTTCAGCAGAAAAAATGGTAGATATAACAATAACTATGTCAGATGATAGTGTTTGAAAGATGAAAGTAAAGCTTTGTCTTACTCATTTTCCTAAAAGATTTCCGTTTTGTCTTACTCATTTTCATTTGCTTCTCAGCAGTTGCTCAAGTTTTAATCCACGTGTGTGTGAACATCCACAGTCTGTATCCTTCCAGCTCATCCTTTACATTCTAGTTTATTTAGAGGTTATTTACAAAGCAAACACATTTTTAGGCAAAGACTTTCCTTTGTAAAGATCTAGGACTGCCTAATTCTGCTATGAGAAGCCCTCTGTACCTCTGTTGAACCTATGTATGCATGCATAAAACATGCAAATGCAAAAACATTCTTACCATGCCTAGCCAGGAATTAACTGCAAAGCAATTACACCCACAGACATGTTGAGAAGCTCAAAGCTTTCAGAAATCTAAAGAAAAGCTTGACATAATAAAGTCCAGTACTGATAGGAACTGAAAAAATAAGCATATACACTTAGTTTTAGTTGGGCTCTACAATAAAATGGAGCTTATGAGCCCACCTGCCCAGCTCTCTGATTATCTGTCAGTCATATTCTGCTTGAGTAATTTTTGGAACTGTTGATCAGTCTCTGTCAAATCTGAAACAGGACTACAAGTCTGACATAATTATGATCCTACAGATTTTCTGACAGTAAGAGTTTGGGTAGAAGACAAAGATGCTAACTCATGTTCTTCTAAAATGAGCAGTCTGAAAAAACTTCTATACATTTTGTTTGACAGCAATCAGCATATACGCATTGCCCACCATTTAACAATGTAGCTCTTGATATGACATAGCATGTGCTGACTTTTGTGAAATTAAGGGGATCAGAAGACACTTGATGGTTACTGTAGAGTGGGTGGACTGAGGGAATAAAAGGGACAAAGTAAAGGAAACTGAGTTAAAGTAAAAAATTAAAATAAATAAAGAATCAGACATAATTGAAAGAATCTTAATACAGTGTCAATACAGCCTCACAAACATCTAGTCCAGCTGGGATGTTACGCACTCACAGTTCAGTTGAAACCTGTTACAACCTCAGCTTTCTTTCCTGAGGTTACTACCAGATGTGAGTGCAGAAGGTACAGCTGGAACCATCTCCAAAACCATCCCTAAACTCACTTCCTCTACTTGGACTTCACAGTCATCACTGATCTCCTCTATGACTTTGATTAGATACACAAATTTTGATGTTCATTATAGGAGTAATGAACAGTCAGGTAAATTATATATGGTTTCTACGAGTGTGAAAAGATGAAAATCCCAAATCAAACACTGACAAATTTGAGAAAAACTTTGTGGATCTGGTTCATTTCTGTTTATTATTTCACTTGTTTGTGTGTAAGTGTGTAAATGAATGGATGTCTTCTGTGCCACGTTGTGCATCAGATATGTATATTCACGTAGAGATGTCCCAATAGCCTGGGCAGCCCTTCTCGGTAACTTAAAGGAAGCATTCTGTAAGATTAGAAACCTTCATTCCTAAGTGCTGTTGCACTGAAAAAAGTATTTTCTACTCAAATCTAAGCTAATATCACAGCCCTGCACTTGCAGATTAGCACAGTTTGTTGGCACAATGGCCCTGGCAGCCAGGCTCCTGGCGGCAGGTCAAGGCAGTCCTTGGCACTGCAGCATCTTGAGCCCAGACCTTGCAATTTAAGGGCAAAAAGCCACACAGTTTAGGCTTCACACTTCATGCATACAGCTGACTAATGACCACAAAACTGTTATTGTCATGGTTCGTTATGTTACGTCAAAGGGGACAAAGACTGTTTTCCCAACAAAGTGCTCTTAATTTAGTGAAACTAAACTGGTATCAATTACAATCCAGAGAGTTTCAAAGGAGATAATAATCTCTAAAATGCTGCAGGGTTGTTGTTTTTTATTGCTAATTTGTGCATGTTTTGACAGTAATCACTGAACGCTTTGATGTTTCCAGAGGTTCCCATGGTGCTGCTATGAGAAGTTTTGGCAGATTCTGCAGTCCTTAGATCAATAGCAGGAGGCGTTATTCAACAGCAAGTATTGGGTTTATTCTTTTACATCACACATCAGAGCTTTAAGCCTACATAATTTTGTCACAATACCTTAAAAAGAAAATTTAAAATGTAAAATCAAACAGATACTAAAAACTTGAAATCTAGTTGATCTAACAAAAGAACCCTTTTGTCCTTCTGAGAAGGACTTTACTTGCTCTTCTGTTTCACCTTGTTGTAAGAAATGCCAGTATGAAGAAAACTAGCTATACTTCACTGTCCTGTGAAGAAATAAATGGGAACAAAAGGAAAAAAGAAATTTCAACTATTAATTATATGTTTTACGTGTAATTGCAGAAGAAAAATTCAAAACTCATTTCTGCAGAGACCTGTTTATAGGTATTATTTGCCCAGAATAAGAAAGCAAGTAGTTACATTACTTCAGGGTCATTACTGAGGAGGTGCAAGATTAAGCATCAGCATAAACTTGGATTGTATGTACAGCACCATCTATTTTAAGCATATTTTCAATACAAAAATTCAAGACTGCTATTCAGAATCTCTCCCCTTTGCATATACCTGACTTACAAAATTCCTAGAGCCTCATTGGTCCTCCACAAAGTATTCGAAGCACGTAAATGTGAGTTGCAATGAGTACTCTACAGCAACTCAGCCTGATTATCCAAACCTTGTGTTTCAGGAGTCGTGCAAAGAGATGTCTAAACTCTCTTTACATCTCTTGACTTACATTTGTTGACTTTACTAGGCACTGGCAATTATGAACTCTGTTCAAAATCACTAGTGGTGGTGCCTAATTTTATTGCATAGGACTGAAGTAACTACCACCTGGGAAGTCAGAAGCTTCAACTCTAAGTCCTACTTGGCTACAGAGAGGTTTCAAGCATTGCTCTTATTCCACAGAGCGGTATCTAAACCACCAACTTGAACACAAGGCTGTGACAGAGGCTTTTCTGTCCATTCTTAGGGAACCTGGGCCACGGCGCCAACTATTACAGGAGGAGAAATGGAGTGTGGACATAGAGCTGCCAGGGAAGATAATAACCGTGTCATCTGTACTTTTTTACTTTACCAGTATAGCAAAGTCCTGACACTGATTGTCACCACGTATGAATGCTGTTAAGAGGTCATCTTTCATACCTGCCCTAGGAAAATGAGACTTTTCAGAGAAATCCTCTCCTGGAAAAACTGCTCCTGCCAGCCCCTTAGCTTATCACACCAGACAGCTGGCTCAAGTAAAGGCCCCTGGGGGCTTCTCCAGAGCTCTGCCTAGAAGAGCACTCTTCAGAAAAGACAAGATCCAGTCCGATGCAGCCTGAAAGCCTCAGTCATGCCTGTTTTGTCATCAGGGAAAAGGTAATGGTCCAGAATGAACGAACACGTAGACAATAGGAAAAGAAAGGAGGGAAAACAGAAAGATCAGGCGCAAAGTCTGTGGTGGTTGAAAGTGATTTTATATAAAGTGGAAAGAGCATCCGAATGAAACCTGTATCTGTTGGGACTCCTGCTGTCATCAGACCCCACAGCTTTCCTGAGTCCTGAAACAAAAAACAAGACCCAGAGAGACTCTGAGGGAGCTATACTTCTCTGAATGGACTAGTTGTAAACACTACATTCTCCATTTTAGAAATTAACTTCTGAAATTAAAAACTGTACTGTTTCTATTTGACCAAAACTGAATTAATTATTTTAGAAAACAAAACGTAACTGGTTTAAGGTATGTCGGGGTCTGACCTATCTTATAGCACTAATTGTGCAGTGCTTAACTATGCATCTACTCTACTCAGTATCTTTTTCTTTTACGTTGCTTAGTTTTTTTGGATCTTGCAGAGATTTACTTTTTTAGATGTGTTCTGAAAAGGCAAGTGTTAGATTGCTACAAAAAACCTAGTCATATGGTTCAAAAGTCTGTGCCTATTCTAAGTACTTAAAAGTCGTATTTGATGTAATTGAGGCTTTTGCTTCTATCTATAGTTCTTTTGATCACCTCCTCATTAATGAAGTAATGACAACCAATTACATTTACATCTAACACAAAGCATATTGTTAAAGGTTGTCACACCCACTTAACTTTCCTTTCTTGCATGTTAACACAATGTTGTAACCATAAAATTTTCTGCCTTTCTGCCTTACTGCTGCTGGGAGCATTAATCAGTAAAGTTATTCCATTTTAACTCTTTAATTAAGTGGCAATTAAATAGGAAGAGCTGAAATGCCTGTGTAACTCATGTCTCTCAGGATGCTTCTTCCAATCAAACTCTACAAAAGACTTAAAATGCATTAGGATTCTATTGTTTTGCTATGGCCAAAGCCTCGCTGAAGCCATGAAAGGAAGCTACACACCTCTCTGCAGGGCTAAATCCATGTTTTGTCACTGACTTGAGTTATCTGTTCTCTGAGTCAGAGCCCTGCAAGAGCACAGGCCTCAGAAATGGTGGAGGAGGCCCACTTCACTTTCTTATGTTCATGTCCATCAGCACTGTCGAGTTTTTTGCCAAGGAGAAATTGAATTTGGCTCTGTGGTTAGGGCAGAGGTTTCTGACATCCTCTGTGGAACAAAAAAGTTTGTTTTCTCTGGATTCAAGTAAAAATCTGTTGGCCACCGTAGATGAGCTTCACCGGGCAGAACAAACTGACTTCTTACCAAGTCCCATAATAGTTACTTGACATGAAGAAAAGCCCATGTTGCCAGATGCTTGATTCATTTCTAATTTTAAAAATAGAATATCTTTTAGAAATCGAAAAACAATAAGGGAACAAAGAAAGAAAATTACTTATATTATAATTGTTTCTGCGTAGTGGAATTAACTAGGAATTTTCTAACAAAACATTTTTTCACAGGGAAATAACAAAGCATCAAACCCAAGTGCTTCACAGAAACATTTTGGTTTTGACATATTTTTCCCAAAACACAAACAGAATTCTGGCAATTGAGAAGCCATCCTCCTTAGCGGTCTGCTAAAGAGCCCCGGTTTCCTCGCGTGTGGCTGAGAGACAGCCCTGCTCTGTGGGTTGTCCACTGACAGGTAACTTGTAACCCCAAAACAACCTGTCACAGAGCCAGAGGTTCACGACAGCTCAGCTGTGCTGGCAGCTCTCGGATGCACAGCACTCTTCAGGCTCCCTTCGGCATGGGGAGAAACTACCCTTATTTTGAGAAAAGGTCTCCACTGTCCCAATGTCAGAAACTTTCCAGAAACCACTCTCCTTTTTAGATTCAGCAAGTGGAGTCTTTGCTGCACTCAGCAGTGAGCAAAATCCCTGACATTACATATCTGGCTGCTCCATGTTGCTTTGAAAAATGAGGGGAAAAAAATCTTCCTGCAGACAACTTTTTCTATATGATCTGTAGAAACTTTTGGAGTCTCTGTGCAAATAGTGTCTTGAGTGTGAACTAGCCGCACCGGGTCACCTACTTCCCCTAACTATTTTGAACACGCTGCTATTGCGAATTGTCCTCTAGCACTCTAACTGAGCACTAACACTGTGTCCTGGGACAGTTCCAGAGTTCAAGCATTTAGCGGGCTAATTACCAGCTAGCTTCTTTCTTAATGAAGTTGAGTGTCTGTTTTGTACACAATTCTGCTAAGAAACACATTCTCATTTTATAACTTGGTCTATAATTCTGAATTATGCAGCAGTGCTGCAGAAATAAAGTCACAGATATCCTACACTAATTTACCACTAAAGGGTAGATAAAACGGTGACCAAATGTTTGATTTACGTTATTCCTGGTCAGAAGCTGAAATTCAGCTAGAGTCAGGAGGAGACTGACCCCTTAATATCCACCTCTTTGTAGCTGCTTATCTGCACTCCATGATTTTGGCATTACAGGAGAAAATAGGGCCAGGGACCCCTAGGCATTACACGGAAAATAAGACGTGCAGAACAGAACAGAAAAATGAGGAAAGAAAATATTTTTGCAGAAAACAATTCCTTTCTGAGGCCAAGAGGCACTATTCCCTGGCAGTGGAGGAATAGTGGGCTCGATACTGTGGGATGGTAAGACAGATCCCGCTTCCCTGATTACCAGAGACTTTTACAGCAGCCAGTATGAGATAAATGCATCTACATACTGCTTTGCGGACAGCGTCTTCCTTCTCACAAATCGCAGGCATCATTCAAAGCACCAGGGTTCAGTTTTTCCAGTTACAGAATTTGGGCAGGGTTCCAGTTAATAGGTAGGATAACAGTCAAAACAGCACAGGGGATGTCATTTGCAACCAAGACGCTGTTTAAGATGAAAGGGAAATAAATGATGTGATTTTAATGTTTCAGCCCAATCAGTTGAGACTCCCCTGCTGTGAATACTTATTGTTTTCCCATAAATTCATAGCCCTTTACATTTATTCCTTTCTTCCACAGCTATTTTAACAGCTTCATCACCCGACCTTTCTAATACCACAGCAAGGCAAAACCTGGCTTCTGGCAACCGTGGCCTCCTTGCTGCAGACAGCTGTACTGGGAGCGCATGCTGGCAAGTGCTGACTGAAGTCAGAGGCAGCTCTTCTTCTCACCCATATTTCTTGCTTTGATTTTTCTCTATGCTGATCAGGGGCTGATTCTCTGTCAGCTCTAAGATATCTAAAACTAATACTTAAATGTGCTTCACGCTTTTTTTTTTTTATTATTATTATTACTCATTATGTCAGGAGTTGGCATGATTTTGTCAGGATTGCGAACATTTGCCAATGCTCCCTATTTAATCTGCCGAGGAGGCAATTCTACGTACGAGACTTGTATCATCTCACAGCTCTAGCAGCAAATAAACACATCAGAAATGGAGCTGATGTTTTTGTATGCTTCTGAGCTGCTCATTTTCATGCTAGATTTGGGCTACTCCCCATTACTTCTTGTGCAACACGTTCCGTCATGGAAAAAATGATCCATTTGCAATTGAAAGTGCTGCTGATATAATGCACTGCTCTAAGAAAAAAAAAAAAACAACAAAAAAAACAAACAAAACCCATAGATTAAGAAACACTACTTTATTCTAGCCAGCACCTGATTTACTCTAGTATGGACAGACTTAGATCCCAGATAGAGAAATTGCTCTACTGCAAGGGAATTTTCTCCTCAGCAACTCAGGGGGAGAGTTGTGTGTGAATGGCAGCAGGATCACCCCCGGGATCCCATCAAATCAGAGCAGTTTTGAATTCCAGCTGGGATTGCACAAGACACTATGAGAAAGGATGCCCCAAAAGTACGCAGAATCAGTGACACTTTACACACTTGTTCTGCCCTTTCCTCAGTCAACACTTGTGACTGCTTGAACATCAAACTGACTGTCTCGGAGCTGTGTGACCCCTTATCCTGCAGGAGAATTTTCTGCCACCAAGGTAGGTCCTGTCAGTGGCACTCATGGCACAGCTATAGAGATATGAGCTAGATGTCTGCAGCAAGGATTGTGTAGAAATCTGCATAATTTTTTAAATAATTTGGGAGGTTCCCGGCGTGCTGGGACAGCACGGGAGAAGGTTCAGAGCGGGACTGCCAGACTGAAGGTGAGACAGAAGGAAGCAATGTACCGACAGAGATAATTTTTACTCTAATTAGGTTCCTGGTTCACAATAGTTCCTTATTCAGAGAATTCTTACAATGGTCATAGGATGTGTCCTATCTCTATCCATACACATAGATGAAGTTTTAACTTCTGTGCTCTTGATTAGGATGAGATTACGCACATTTTAAGCTTTTGCCACAGGCAAGAGAACATACCAACCGTACCCACTCCAAGTGACTATATTTTCTACAAATGCTCCAAGTGATTAAAATGCTTTCCACTGAAGCAGTGAGAAGAAAAACAGGCATTCCATGTGTGAAATAAATAGACAGACAGCATTAATGAATGGATCCTTTCATTACATTAACGGTCTTTCCTGTTCAGGAACTACAAATATGCCAGTCATCAATAAAGTCCTTAATGCAGAAATGAAATGGTGTAGGAACAAGCACCTGTGTGATGCCAGTAATTGTCATGTGTAAAGGGTGAAATCTATCTTAGGGCTCATTAAAGCAGGCAGTCTGGGAACATACAAGCCAAAAGACTTTGGAGCATATTTTCATTGTTGAAAGGCAAGTGTCTATATTCAACATGCTCTTTAGCCAGACCGATATCTTCAAAATATTTGGAATATCTGCAAATAAGGGACAAAGGTATTTCACTGGAGTAATATTCAGTGGCACTAAGAGACAGCTGGATCACTTCAGTTTGAGCAAGGGGTAGCAAGTACCTGTGCTGCTGCTGAAGCTCAGCAGGTGACTCTAAGCCTGTGATCCTCATCCTCAACACTTGCCTGCCCACTGGCCCTTTACAGGGAGCTCCCTTTTTCTCTGCAGTTGCCTTGATCACTTCTACTGGCCACCTCCTCCTCATTTCTGCTTGCTCACTGCCCACCTGCTTTGAAAAGAGTGGTGATATCCAGCTGACTGCAGCTCTGTCTTTGAGCATGGACAGATTAAATGTAGGACTTCCATCTTCTTTCTGATGGGGCATGTAGGTTAATGAGCCTCAGAAGTAATGGAAAAGAACTTTAGGAAGAAGAAATACATAAACTAGCACTAATGGATGGTATCTGATGGGTTTTATTCAATAGGAGCAAAATTTTATTTTTGAAGTGCAGGCCTGCTCTGAAACATGACTGTGAAATCACCTAGTAAACAGTAGATCTGTTCTGTGTGTATTTTGAGTCATGCCAATGTCTTTCTTAGGGTGAGGAGGCTCTGCGGACAGGTGGTATAAAACATTGAATTTAGTCCCTTGAAAGCTGATAAGATAAAAAATTAAAATTATCTGCCCTACAGTGCAACAGCCTCTTCAAGTTATGACATAGACTTGTGGACTAAATGAAATGTTATTTCACAAAACAGTATTTTGTCCTTGATTTGAGTAGCCAAACACTTTACAATCCGTATAGAAGTACACTGCGAAAGATGGCTTTTAAACTGATTGCAAACTCACCCACCTTGTTATTTACATGCTCAACAGGAAAACAGTTCCAAAGTTTCTGCCATAAAACCTCACCCAGTTAATTTCTTTTTCCAGTACCCTCCTGAATCAGTTCTCCAAGATGGAGATAATTCTTTCTGGGGAAGCAACAGAGAAAAAACATTGCTAATAGGAGCCTGTCTCCTTGTAACAGAACAATTTGCAAAGCAGTAACCCAGCTCTTGCTCCATAAATTACAAAATATTTAGTATCTAGTTATGAAAAGACTGTTACATGCTACCTCCTATTCCTCTGCTCTTTCAGATTCCAAACAAAGAAATTGGAAGGAACAAACGAGGAATCTTGGAATTGTCGCTAACAGCCTTCAAGAGTAAATGAGGGCCCTCAAGAGTAAATGTTTTATTTCTTTGCAGGGCTTTAATACTAACAACTTCTGAAACACACTTCCTTCCAATTTTTTTTTTTTTTTTTTTTAGATTATCTAGGGGTGTCTTGTCACCAGCACGGAAATATTGCAGTCCTGCCATAAAACAAGGCTGTAATGCAATAGCAAACAAAAACCCATGAGGTATCAGAGAACAACCAGAATACAGTGTCCAGCTGAAAATGTGGGGACAATTCCTTTTATGTACCTGTACTGGGAGCATCCAAACTAGAATAGGGGCAAGTCTAAAGTCTTACTCTTACAGAGGGTACAGGGACAGTTCTAATGACACGGGGCTTTGGTTTACAGCTCATCTGGAAGGCAGGGTCTCTTTCAGCACAAGGATGTTTGAATTTGTGGTGAAGTAGCACTTCAGAGAAAGGAAAGGCCAGTACTGCTCCCTGGAGCATGTAGGACAGTCTTAAGGACCTTCTCATTAAGCAACAGACCAGGCTTGCACCTGCTTGCACTCTATGAACGAGGAATATTACAGCCTCAGATGGACAATGCACACTCCAGTTCTTTGGGCAGATGAAAATTCCTATTTAAAGCATTATACATAAAAGATGAAAGGAAGAAAGGCAGCCTGTATAACAAAATTAACTCCTACTTACAAAAATATAGAAACTGGCCATTACAAAATATAATTTTTCTTACAAGAAACAGCACTACAGTGCCACTGCACAGCACACAGGTAATGGAAAAGAGATGTGATGTAGGCAGAACAGAAAAGAAAGGAATAAAAAAAAAAAGGCAATTAACCTGCAATATGAAAGAAAAGTTGCATTTAAAGAGAAGAGTCAACCCTAACAGCACTATCCCATTTATATTTTTATAGAAATAACTTCAGAAAAAAAGCAGTTTCTGCTTCTAACTGAACTAGAACATTTCCTTATTTTCAAAGCAACTCATGGAACATGCTGGTTTTGCCCTAACTAGCTTGAAGATTTTTGAGCTTGCCTATATAAGTAACTTTATATGTATGTTTAAGAAAACAGAATTCAGTATCATGCCTGTTTGGTAAGTATCATCCTCTACCAGACAAAATCAGCAAAGTTCAGCTGCCTGTACAGGCTCCACATAAACTTCTGGCATGAATAAGAGAATCACGAGTACAGATGTACACAAGGAACAGTCTATTTTAGCAAGAGGGCTGGACAGCTGTTGCTGTGAAGTTCTGACTAATTACTGCAAAAGAGTGTTGCAGAAAAGTAGAAAATGGATGCAAATACATGCTTAAAATAGAAAACTTTTTTAGTCTGCATCTTCAGTACATTTAAATTTAATGGTTTGTTACTTCTTTTGGTTTTTTTATAATGTTGCAGTTTTACACTGAAGTGATATATACTTTCCACTTTAGTTTTCTAATAACTGAAGACTATCAGATTTTCAGCAGCACTGCTTTTTATTAAAAAGTGTCACATTTAAAATAGTCATCATTTCTTTTGTGTGAACAGAATCACATTGGGGGTCTTATTAACATTCTTATTGTGAGAACAAAACCATTTCAAACTCAAAATTGGTTTGAGGTTGCAAGAAGTCTAGGCTATATTTGCAATCAACAGCACCTTCTGATATATTGAATTTTCACAAGTCAAGAAGACTGAAACACTTCCACAAGCTATATTCTTCCTTCAGGGATGGCAGTGTGAAATCAATGGAACACTTAAGCCACATGAATGCTATAAAAATCCCAAACTTATAATGCAAAATATTTTTTTCCGGCAATCTAAATAATATAATAATATTTCAAAGAATACTGTTCATGTATAAAAGTAATTTCTTCAGTTTTAGTATTGAAACAATTCTGGTTTGAAGTATTTTTTACTGTGCTTAAAAAGCTTTAATATATTAACTGTTGGCACATCAATCACCTGAAAAAATGCTTCGCTTTATCAGCTGAAATAATTCCACTGAATAAACAGTACTATCCATATGAGTAAACATAAACAGTAATCAAAGCCTTTATTTTCAGCATTTCATATCTTGACTAAAATATTCTAGAATTCAGTTAAGACAGTCATCTAATATTGGGATTTAAGTATGCAACCCTTCCCCTCAGCATTTATAATTTAATTCGCACAACTTTCACATTCTTTTTATATAAGTGGGCCAATCCAAGTTAAAATAATTATTTTATATTAATAATTATAATATAAATCATTATTTGAACCAACTAGTTTTAAATCACTTAAGTCAACGTAGTCTGTCTCTTTTTTTTTTTGAACAATCTCCTACTTGGTATACCTGGACCCTCTTTACTCCTAGCACTCAAGTAATTTGTTTAAATTAGTGTTTTCCTTTTCTCCATCCAATCATAGAATCATAGAACAGTTTGGGGTGGAAGGGACCTTTAAAGGTCATCTAGTCCAACCCCTCAACTTATCCCACTTCATAGCACATCTAATGTTTAGGCTTTTGCTTTCAATTATAAAAGTAATTTTCCCTCCAGGAAACAGAAAAACTTAGTACTACATGTGTCACCACTCCAGTCAGAAACCCCTTATTTTCTCTGTGCTCCAATACGTAGAATTAATCTCCAGCTCAGCCTGAAGCATGCTCCTCAGGAAACTCCTGGCTTGGAAAACTACAGATGATCAGAGGGCTGTGGAGCACCTCTCCTATGAGGGCAGGTGGAGAGAGTTGGGGTTGTTCAGCCTGGAAAAAAGAAGGCTCTGGGGAGACCTTAGAGCAGCTTTCCAGTATCTGAAGGGGGCCTACAGGAAAGATGGGGAGGGATTCTTTATCAGGGAGAATAGTGATTGGACAAGGGGCAATGGTTTTAAACTGAAAGAAGGTAGCTTTAGGCTAGACATTAGGAAAAAATTCTTTACTCTGAGGGTGGGGAGACAACGGAACAGGTTGCCCAGGGAAGTTGGGAAGGCCCCATCCCTGGAAGTGTTCAAGGCCAGGTTGGGTGGGGCTTTGAGCAACCTGGTCTAGTGGGAGGTGTCCCTGCCCATGGCAGGGGAGTTAGAACTAGGCGATCTTTAAGGTCCCTTCCAACCCAAACCATTCTATGATTCTGTGATTCTATGAGAAGTATGTAATAGGTAGAAGTAGTAGAATTATAGCAGGGAAGAGATCTTTTCACAAGGTCAGTAGACTGGACAGTAGCCTATATGGAAAATGGACCTATTCACCAGTTGGCCCACTGGGAGAAAGCAAAAATCTACCAGAGCTTTCCTTGGCCTGGTATTTGTACACTCAGTCTTTGCCAGGGGCTGCAAAAGCAGCCAGGAGCATGGAGCGTTTCCTGATCTACTCACCCCTCTGCAAAGCACTGCAGTGTAAATAGCTTGGGGATGGATGCCGGGCAGTCCAACGCTGCCTGTGACGTTCCTTCCAATGTTCCCCTAGCAAACTCACAACATTTCCTTTGGCCACACAGACCTTCTACAAAGGTCCCTGCTGCATGCCCACTTGAAGGACTATGTTCCATTTTCAGCAGTGCTTTGTGAAAAAAAATGCCTTGGCTTGGGAGTGTGTGGACTTTTAGAAAGGTTATGTGAAATCACTCCTGAATATAGGATTTGGCCATCCAAATCATTTAGGCCTTCCAACAATTTCAAATTTTGAAACTTATTATCTGTTTGTGTCTTTAAGGTGGGATCTCACAGCAGTGGTCTCAGACATGTCCTGCTCCTGTATGAAGGCAAGATCTGGGCATGCCTAGCCACCATTCCTCAATTTATTTTTCCCCATCCCCTGGTTTCTGCAGGAAAACCATGCAAGTGTAGAACCCCAAAGTGAGCAATGGTTTATTTTGCAAGGTCTCTCTTTTGAACAAGTGGCAGATGAAAAGAGGAGTGGAGGACACGATGGAGAATATCCACTGCTCAGTTTAAATGGAATTTCATTGCCTTAATTCTTCATCTGTTGAGGACGGATAACAGTATTTTCCTCTTGCTCTTTGTCTTTAAGTCATACTAGTATACGTGACACTAACAGAAGGAGGTACAATTAATTACAGCTGCCAAACTTCAGTACTTCAGCGAAGTACTTAGCTCCTTACAGGACCAGATTCTTCAAAGTAAAGATCTGTTTATTTTTAGCTATGGTTTTGATGAATCTTTTTCCACCCTTTTTTTTTTTTCCATTCCAGCAGCAGTAAAGATATTGTTATATCTGATTTCACTGTTTTAATTGCTTCTCAGTGCATGATCAGTTCTATTTCAGGCTCTTTTAAAGTTTGAGATGTATACTAAGCAGGGTAACATAATTGCATATGTCAAAGCCCGTTTCATCCTAATATTAAAATGTTGCTTTGATTTTCTGAAGGTTTTAAAAAAATAAAATCTATGAAGTTACTTGTAAATTTGTCAAAAAAAAAAAAACTGTTTATCTGTATCCTAAAAATATAAGTGAAAAATTACCAAAGAACAAGATTCTATATGCAGTGCACTGAGCACCTTGCTTTTTTTTTTTTTTCTCAGGATAACAGGAATAATAAACACATACTATCATAGAACCTGGGGAAAAAGAGCTCTGGCAGAGGCATAAAAAGGTCATCTCATCCATTCATTGTCCAATGATGCAGCTAAAGATTCCAGCATCATTCTTGTGGGGTGTTTGGTTAACCTGGCTGTAAAAGACGCTGATGATGAAGTCTCTACAGCACTCCTAGGGAGACTGCACAACTGCTTCGCTTTACTTAGTGTTAGGAAACTTTTTCTAATGTATAACCTGAATCTTCTTTGTTGCAATTTAAGCCCATTAACCTATGTTGTAGCTGTCATTCACTTAGAGAGTACTGTGTTCAATCCTTCCTGCATCATATTTTCATATATTATGTTCTCCCTCACTAATTCCCTTCTTTCAGGGGTGCAAGTTCCTTGGCTTTTTCCAATTTTTGCATAAGTTCTGTTTTCTAGATGTCTGATCATACCAACCGTTTCCTTCTAGACCCTGTTTCTAGAAGTGAAGCAGCCCAAATCTGAAAACTGTATTCCAGACAGTGCTTCCCAGTACAGCATATAGTGGAAACATTATGCTGCAAGCTTCCTCATACATTTCAATGTTAATTTTTAAATATTTTGGTTTTTTACAAAGGCATAGCAACAGTTCTGGACCAGAGGCAGGTGGCAGGCTCCTGCAAAACCCCGGGTTGAGACATCCCTCTATTCTGACAGTGATCCAGTGAAACCTAGTCAATGAATACAATTCACAGCTGGTTCCATTGCTAGTATATCACAACCACATTTCCTCAGGTTGCTTATCAAATGTCAGGCAATGTCAAAAGTCGTGCTAAAATCAAGATATCTGATATCAGTTGCTTATTTCTTATCCACAGGGCTAGTTACCTTGTTATACAACAAAATAAACTAAATTTGACAAGATCTGCTTTTGGTAATTTCATGTTGATCATTACTTGACTCCTTGTTTCCATTTTGATGTTTACAAATAGTTGATCTGATTACCCATTCAAGTAACTTTCAGTGAATTAAGGGTAAGTTGTTTGGGCTATAATTTTCTATTTTAATTCCTTTCTGTCATCATACCTTTTTTAAAGACTGGCAAAATAGTTGCCATTATAAGTTGCCTGGAATTTCAGCCCCTTCTATGAGCTGCCAAAGAGCACCTTATCACTTTAGTTACTTCTTTGAATATTTTAAAATGCAATTGAGTTGGCTTAAATGATTTGAAAAGATCTGACAGATTTAGGGATTCTAACCCATTCTTTTACTTTCCCCTTTATCACAAGTGTTAATTGCACCACACATCAGTTCAGAGTTGACCTTTTCAGGAGACTGATGCAGCAAAAGGCATTAAAAAAAAGGTATTAAACATTTCAGCCTTGTTGGAATCATTTGTTGAGAGCTCTTCCTCTTTTCTATACAGCAGACTAATATTTTTCTTAGTCTCTCTTATCAATATTGTGATGATGAATGAGTTCACATCACCCTTGATACCCCTTGCTAATAGCACCATGTTTTGAGAGGCTGGACTTTTTATTCTGTTCCTGCATTTCCATATTATTCCTTTTATTTGTCTTCACCTATCTTATTTTCTATCCACTTTCTATATGCTTCCTTCTTGTGACTGAAATCAATAACTAACTTAAAATTTAGACATACCAGTCTCTTACTACAGTTCCTGCCCTCCTTCTACATTTGGATCACTTGAGCCAGTGTTGTCCTTATCTTTTGTCCAAGAAACTGCTAGCCTGCCTTAACTATTTTTTTTTTTTTTAGTTTTGGTTCCTCTGAGATTGCACACTGCAGATCTCCGAGTTTATTAAAAGTGTTGCTCTTGAAATCCCCTGGTCTTCTGTTCTTCCTCCTTCTCTTCTGAAGAATAATGAACTCTGCCACTCTATGGTCACAGAAGTTGCCTTCTGCACTTCCACTGAAAAAAGGCTACAGCCAAATTCAGAAAAGTTTCCTCTTAAGTTGCTTATATGTTTCAAAAACTTGGTGGAGAACCTGTGCTCATCTCCCAGCACATCCACCTGTAAATAGATAAATCCCCTATTATTATCAAGTCATGCCCTGCAGAATAGTGCCAGCTTGTCACAAAAAACCTAATCCAAATCTTCTTCAGAGGGTGTAACTGATAAAATTATTTCCTCTACAAACTTCAGACTGCTTTTAACTACTTACTGATCTTGTTTAAGAGAGACAGAACCTGTGGCAGAGAAGTTATAGTCAGTGTTGCAAACGGTGCAGTGATGATTTGGTTCTGCTGCTGCCTGGGTGCCCATCTTCACATTGCTAGGATGGAATTTATTTCACCTAAATTTCAACACAAGGTATAAATATCTACCTTTGCACTTGGCACCTCAGCTGTTTTTTTCCAGTCAGGGAAAGGGAACAGACACATTAGGATGCATTAATTCATCTGACCTGTTTTAGGTATCTTCTGTAAAATTGGATGACTTGACAATCACTTGAAGACTCTTGCACTAACAGAAGTAATAAAATTTACACAGGATAACTGACCTGGCCTTTCCCCTAACCTTGTGGGTTACAACCATGTGGTTTAACCTTGTGTTTTAACCACTGTCTACGAAAGAACATGCTAGGCTACCACTCCTGTAACTATTTTAGATCTTGCTTGTAAAAGGATTTTCAGGCTGATCTAATTTCATACTTCCTTTCTATTATTACATGGTTTGCTTTGTTTGAAGATTTCTACTTCATTCTGCGCATTAGCAGAGGCTGGTGGCCATTCGGTCATTATAACCGCTGTTCTCCCTTTCCCATTTTTCCCTTCATCTTTGCTTTATAAAAATCTGTCATGTATTACAGAAAGCTTTCAGTAAAAGTTTTGGTGAACCTGCAACTTCCCTAAAGCATCAGCCTAAGCACCCCTTATTGGCAAACACAGAACCAAATGGGGTGGGGGGAACATCAGAAAGCGAGAGAAGGATGGGAATGAAAAGTGAAGAGCCTTTTGCTCTCAGATGCCCTTCCTGAAGCACCCTTCCAAGCCCAAGGGAAGGGAATCTGTCCCATCCTCACTCTCAGAGCACATACGTCTTTTAGGATCTCAGGGCTATCACCGCAGGAGTATTACAATGCATTTTTAAAGATGACCTATAATTAAAGACTTTTTTATATACACTAGACAAAACTTTCTTCTCAAAGTATCAAAATGAGAGAGGAAACATTCTTCCTTTTTTTTTTCACTCTGCTAGTTCCCTGCATGTCAAATAAACCTCCTTGTTCTTCGCTGCCTCTAATGTCATTGTTTCTGGCTGCTGTTTCCTTTAGTTGGTGCAGGGCAAGCCTTGTTGTTCCTCTTTCTTTTGTAGTTCCACTTTTAAGATACCTATTGAGCGAGGGATTTTTTTATCTTTAAAATCTTCTGTGCACTCCTCTTCATGCAAATGCTACGTTACTTGGAAAAAAAAATAAACCCTGCTCTGTTCTATTTACGCAACGAAGGCCAGTAGGATTGCTTCAATACCTTCTGAAAATACAGCCTCCAAGCAATTAATGTAACAATTTTTTTTTTTTTCATTTTGTTTCTGGTATATCTGTGAAATATTTCAAAGCAAAATGTTCCCTTCTAAATTTCACCTCCTTGCTCAATGTTACTTACTCAGCCAGATGCACTTTTCACTTTTAAATTATCACCATACAGTTGTTGATACATCCATTACTGCAATGACATTTAATGAAGCTGTTTCTTGTATACTATTTCTGCTCATCAGAATACATAGATTTCTGCACTGAAACTATGAGATCTTTGAATATTTTGTCATTGTGGAAACTAATTATCATTTTTAAAGTATGCCAAAAGCAGACACGGCATTGAGCAACCCGTATTCCACCTTTTCAGGCTACAAGTGGAATGTGCTTGTCAGGTCAGAAACTGCAGGATGTGGTACATTCAAACAGAAAGAGAGAGTGGGTGTCACACTAACTCAAGCAGTCATGACCTGCCTTGATATTTGGGGTATTCCTATCCTTCTGGATGCTCTACAATAGAAGAAAGCAGGGAAACATCTATATGTCACCCTCAACAGAGCTTGTTGGAACTAAATGTTTTATTCTTAATTGTTCATCTGAAAGAGAATCTGAACAGCCTGCTGCAATCTTTGTGCTTCTGCTGATGAATATGGCAAGATCACAAAAAGTACTTTATATCCAGGAGAGGACTCAGAGGCTTAGTGGCTCCAGGAATGTAATTTAGTCCTTGCATGCTCTGATTCTGTACATCATACCAGGAAGAAGGTAGGCACCTCAGAAGGAATTCTTCATACAAATGTCTCTGTCACTGAGAGCAGCCTTGGTGAAAAGCATCTCAGCGTAAGTAAAGGATCCATAAAACTGAAAATTATGTACACATCATCCTCCACTAAATGCAGCCTTCATCAAGAACAGACAGAATGTGAGAGCAGTGGTCGAAGCAGGGAACCGAAACCCAAACTCCCCTTCCTGTGGCAGAACTTCATCACTACGCTTTTATTCAACAGCTGCATGCCACTGTTTTTAAGGAAAAGAGGTATCTCTTTAAAAGAAAATGTAGAGGGGGTTGCATTCAGGACAGGATGCAGGGTCTGATGGCATCTTCTGAAGCTCACGATTAGGCAACTGACATTCAGGGACAAGAACAACAATACACTTCATGGGCATAAAAATGAGCTTAACCCCTTTGAGTCAAAGAACAGTTTTATTCTTGCTGTTGGGCTGGATAAAGTGAAGCAGAGAGATGACACACTTTATTAATGAATGTGGGGCACACCTAGGAGCATAACTAAAAGCACTGACTTGTGTTGCTTTCCTCTAAATGGTAGGACACAGTTGCCATATATGCACAACTTACTTGAAGTGTTGGCTCACCAAGAGGAAAGAGATGACCAGAATCTATGATTAGAAAAATCCAGAAACTGATTATCTCATTGTCATGAGATTATCCTGCTTATCTCATTGTCCCACCTGGGATTACAGAGCTCTGGTTATGGCTCAGTGGCTAAAGCAGGTCGTTTTGAATTATTAGGGCTTCTTGCAGCATAAATAATATTTAAAGAAGAAAAACGTTAGCTAGAAGAACAACGCACCTTGTGCTGTACAAGTTCAAATAGTTCAGACATGGTATGGTTAGGTAATGGCTTACCCTTTGGTCTCTGTGACACCAGGAGCAAGCTTGGCCCTTGGCCACAGGTGGAGCATTCGGTGCAGTTGCCACCCTTTATTCACTCCACATGCGGTAAAGAGAGGGCAATCTGAAGGCTATAAGCAGTAGCCCAGCTCTCTGGTGGTTTGCTGGGCATTGTCCCACACGCACACTTTTTTTTTTCCCCCCACAACTGTAACTCCATTCAGTAGTAGGTACTGCATTTACACAGGTGGAAATGAGGAAACCGGCACTTTCTCCGGCATTGGTCAGCACTCCCTCCTTCAGTCCACCACAGGCTGCTACAACATGGGCAGTGCGGCCGTCTCACCCCATGCAGAATTACCCATTAGTAAACAATGCTCCCATCAGCAACCTTCTGTAGGCTGCTTAAAGAAGATGCTGTGACTCCTTCTACCCCTTCTGTGGAATACACTGTATGGTTGCTTGTCACTCTCTACAGTGAAATTCTCCCTCTTTGATCCAGGAAATTGCACCTCTTGGGCCTCAGGTAACGCATCGATGGACAAATCTCTTCTCTCACCTTGCACTACGACTGTGCATCTCCAGCCCAACATGCTGCAGCTTCTTGCAGAGAGGAAGGATGCAAATTTTGACAATTTCTCCAGAAAATGTACCTCATTTTGTGAAGATGATATAATTTCCTCCTTTGCCTCACTGCTTATGAACAGTTCACACAGAAAAGACAAGAGTCATTGGGCACATACTGAAATATAGGAAATTCCATTTGAACAGGAGAAAAAAAATCCTCTTTTACTGTGAGGGTGGTCAAACACTGGCACAGGTTGCCCTGAGAGCTTATGGAGTCTCCATCCATGGAGATAACCAGACCCCGACAGCAGCCAGCTGTAGCTGACCCTGCTTGGAGTGCGGATCCAGAGATCCCCTCCAACCTCCACCAGCCTGTGAAAAGGGCAGCTGAACCATACGTCAGTTTGAGGAGTTGCTTCCTTTAGGCTATACCTTTATGACAACTATGTTTTTCCATTTACAGTTAAAATAAACAGCTTTTAATCAAGATCACAATATGGACTGAGCTGGGCATAGGTGGGTTTTTTTTAAAAGAAAAAAGAAACAAAGTCCTTTCAATTTTGTTAAGTTATTCAAACAAAACCAGCAGCACCTGAGATAAGGGTGTCTTGATGTATTGATAAATTCTTCATTTGATGCAACCAAAGTCAATAACTATTTTTATCCAATGGTTTCAAAGAGCAAAGGACGCTCCAGATGCTGCAAATATCTCAGTATGCTAACCCTCCATATTGCTCAAGGTTAGTAGTGTCCAGTGGAATCGAGGGTGCCCAGGTGTCTGCCAGGAAAGATAAGCAGCGATCCAATGCATAGGTCTTCAACCACCTGGGCAGCAGCTCCCTACCTCTTGGAGGCCTTACTGTCCCAAGGTACCACAGAGGGTCTTAGACATCAGAGTGCCTGCTGATGGTTGTGACCTTATAGTCCAATGCTGCTGAGCACCCAGAGCCTACCAAATGCTGTAGGGCTCTCTGTACAAATGGCATAAACATTCAATGAAGTGCAAATTGGGACATAGATCTTGTTTTACTTTCTGGTATGCAGAATATTTTATTATTCTATGCAAAATGGAAGAGTTTCAACAGAAAACACTGACAGTCCCTGCTTGAAATTACTCCCCAGACCGGTGGTCAGGGCACTCTGCTGAGACACAGGGGTGTTGCTTCAATTCTTCACTGAGAAAGTAGTTGCTTCTATCTGTCACATCCTGAGACAGTACTACTACCACCCAATTTCTAGGAAAAAGGGACGCTATATTATGTGCCAAAGGGCTGCTCAGAAATCAAAGTGGACTTAAGGAGGAGCCCACTTACACACACTCAAGCTCCTCTGTGCAGGTTCGAGTTAGGCACCTGCCTACATGGGACGGAGAGGCTTCAGCCCCATCTTCTTCCTTGGGATCACCTCCTGGCTATCCTAGGTAGTCTCCCAGTTGGTCAGGTATTTGTGGCTACCTTCTTACATCTCTGATGTTTCAACAGTAAGCAAAAGACACATCAAAATTAGGAGGTACAGGATAAGCACTGATAGGAATAAACACTTTTATGGAACAAACTAAATTACTAAACTGAAAAAAAGACAAATTATTTCTCTTTTGTTAGTTGAGCTCTGTTTAGCTTTGTATTTTCTGGACAAATGAAAATAGGCTGGTTATATATAGTTTCGACCTCTTGACTCAGTGCACTCATGTCATGCTCTGATATTCACACGTTTTATGTGAATCTTAATTAGACAGACAGTATTATTGCCTTAGATATTGCAAAACTCTATTCTTTCCTCTCAAAGCCAAAAATACATGATGGTATTTCTCACTGTCTAGAGTACAGGAGGCAATTAATGCTACAGGTAATGTTTGAATGATACTTTAATAGTATATCAAAGTGGTTAGGTTCACCTTATTTCCTGCAGAAAAAAAAAATACTCCAGTAGAGTAGCAAAATAATTTCTACTATGTAAAAGAGAAAAAAATTATTAATTTTACTAAAGAAATAAAAGATGACTACTTTAAGACAATTTAGCTGCTACATCAAAAGCTTCTATAGCAGTATATAGTACTGACAGTGGAAGGTTAGATGATATTAAGAATATGTCATAAAAGTACCTATTCCTGAACAAGTGCTTTTAACTGAAGGCACCAAATTTTATTCAGCTGTAGAAATGTGCATAGCCACCAGAAGTATCGACTGAAAAACACGTGAAATAATCCATCCACTTTCCTCCGAACTAGCAAGGTCGCTGCTGGAGTAACACATTAATTTTGGGACACTGTACTGGGGCATGAAACAAGATGTGGACCATTCAGACAGTGCCAAGAGGAGAACAAAAACATTGATGTGAGATGTGAAAAACAAAATCTATTCTTAGGACCCCAATATGATTGATAAAAATGAGTGTGTGGTTGCAGAGCCTGCAGAATGCTCCTGTGTGTCACAGCTGAGGGGATCTGGCTGAAGCACAAGTGTCTTGTGAATGTGTGGAGAGCCCAGCGTGCAGCACGAGCGGAGATAAGAGATGAAATGCACAATCCTTCTCACAAAGCAGCAACACTACTGAGATTAAGACAGAGGGATGCCATGATTGAAAAAGTGCAATGCCACTGACAGGATTAAGAAAGAATGATAAAACTGATAAGAGACACTGAGAAAGTGACACTATTGATAAGACTGAGAAAGAGCAATGCCAGGGTCAAACGAAGGGACAGGATGTGAATTGCCAAAGTCTACAGATCATGCATAATCTGAAAGAAAAAGGGTTCTTGAGGACATTTTCTGCAGAAACATTGATGGAGCTCTAAATTGTGGGCAACGGAAACTGGCAAGCCAGAGAAATTACCAGAAAGTGCACGTGGATAAGTGGTTTGTGTTTGCAAGCAGATACAGTTAATAAGACCTCAGATACACTTTTCCCCTTAACAATTTCATTTATGTAAGATAAATATTAATGTTAAGAACTACTGACATCAGTTAATACATGTGAGAAGTAACTGTATCACTGCAAAGAGAGGTTACAACAATGTGGCTTTCTGAATTGAGAGAAGACTCAACAGGACAACAGTCTTTGAGTAGCTAGGAGGCCACTCTCTGGGTATGAAGGATGGTAAGACAAAAAAACTGCAAGTCACTGAACTGCAGTAAGGATAACAATGCACAAAGCTGGATTCCTTGCGGAAATTGTGGGATCTCCGACAGTGCAGGTTCAAAGTGGGAGTTTGGACAAACATCAATCGGGAAAAAAAGAAGTCGCATATAATTGACCTCCTCTAAGAAAAGAGGTGGACTGGGTGGCCTGTGGAGATCTGGTCCCAGCTCTCTTTGGTACGATTTTATGGCTGTAGCAAATGTTAGCATCAACACCCTATTTTCATCATACACAAAGGACACCATGTTACAATGCAAACAAACTACAGCAGTTCACAAAAATGGGCTTAACAATGTTAAAAGTTACTTTGAATTACCAGTTCAGCAGAACATTTAAGCATAGTTCTTGGATCTTACAGACCTAAGGTTTAAGGACACAAAACACCCAAATCTTGATGTCCCGAGGAAATATAAAACCAGCCCGATGACATCTTTCACAACAAAATTAACTCCAGACCCAGGAGACTCAGCATTAGGGAGAGACTGAGCAGAACAACTGGAAAGCATCAGGTATTCTATAAACTGCAGGACAGCAGAAACTCTCCCACATCCCACTTAAAGCAAGGCATCTCAAAATTCCTCTTCAGGGAACAAGAGTTAATAGAGGTTTCCTGAAGAATTGCTGTTGGTAATTAAACAATCATTCCTCAGTGTGCGTTTCACACGTGGAGGGAGACTGATGTGAATTGGAGATACCATTACTAAGATTTAGTGACCCCATTTGTCACAGTGGTAAATGCACACAAGATTGCTTGTCTTTAACTAAAGCAAACTCCGTTTCTCCGGGGCTTTTAGCTGTCTGCAGCCGCCTGAACGAAGCTTTTCTGTTGACACCCACGGGCTCCCTGGGGTGCTTATGTCAGTTCCTGGTGCTCTCCCTCTTCATCTTAATGTACTCTCGTCAGCGCCCCCCCGGAATTTCTATTCGATACCACTTTCCCCTGAAGGCTCCTTCAACCTGAACAAACTTGGGGTTTTGTTTTGTTTTGTTTTTTTTTTCACAAACGAAATAAGCAGCGCCCATCGACTTGTTGATTCTGCCTCAGAAAGCCAGAAGAGAAAAAAGCCGAGAGGTTTGAAACCCAGCCTTTCCAAGTTGTACACTTTGCCGCTGGACACCGCAAAATCTATTTTATGGTTCTTGTTAAGAACCGACTAGATCCTCTGAAAGGTCCCTTCTGAGCTTACTGCCTAGGAAGCCACCTACCTCCAGACCTAAGATTCGCTAGGATAAGATTTCCCCAAATTTAAAGACACACGGCGTTTGTTTAAAGCTTTCGGCTTTGGCTACGACTTGTTCTCTCACAAAGTCTGCCACCGCATGCTCAGGCCAGGTTCCTCGGCGCACGTAAGCGAAACTCCTCGGGAAAAGTCCGGCAGCCGCTGCCCGGCCCGCCCGGAGAGCGAGTAGCCAGCCGGGCTACCGGCCCCGGGGCTCCCAAGCGCTTCTGGGGCGCTCAACAGGGGAGCGCTTTCCCCAAGCGTGGTGCTTCCCGCGGCAGCGCCTCTTTGACGGGAGGAGGATGAGGGGGGAAAAAGGAGCAGAGAGGAGACAGGACGGTACGCGGCACCGGCACGAAGCCGGGGAGGTGAGAGGGGGCTGCGCGTCCCCACCCGCCCTCG
>NW_009648451.1:1494293-1537781 GCF_000708025.1 Charadrius vociferus
TCGGCCGTCCTAGTCTCGGGCCGGGCCGTGGGGCTGCGGAGCGGTGTGCCGCCCAGGGTAACGGGGCCTCTGGCAGAGACCTGGAGTCAAAAAAGCCAAAATCTGGCGTTGGTGATATGCCCCTGCTATCAAAGCGAGAAAAATGCCTCCCTTTTGCCAAAAGAGGGCACCTCTTTTCTCTACAGGTGTGGGGGCTGACCGCCTGCTCGGCCCACGGTTACATCTTCCCCCCTCCAGCTCGGCGGGAAACGCTGTGTGGAAGACAGAGGCAACTCTGCAACGGCAGAGTGGTGTAAAAATGCGTTATTTTCAGGGTCAGAGAGCTCTCGATCCAAACCTTCTGGAGAAATCGTTGTTACTATAAAAAGAAAAAGCTAAACTCAACAATATCTGTCAATTACTACAGTGCTGAATTCTGCTTTAAAATGATTGGGGGCTAGAATTCAGCTCTGTAAAACATATTAGTATATAAACTCTCTTTCCAGGGAAAGACAACCTACATATATTTCGTTTTAGAAAGCAGGTTAATGAAGTATTACTACATTTTCTCCCCCTCCCCCCCATTTTCTATTAATTATGTTCCAGTTAATACGCAATGGGAACTAAGGGGTAAGATCTTAGTAATTACAAATCTCCCTTAACGGTAGATAATTGTATACTTAGCATAGGAGCCATTGATGGTCTCACAGCCTGAGGTGTATTTGCATTTTGGGTGTTGGTCTGACTCCTGGGGGTGGACTGTGGGCAATTCTGTGCCTGTTTTCACGAGAGGATCCCCAACTCTGTGGCAATGAATCTGCATAGCACAGAGAGAAGCCAGGTCCTTTTCCCATGTTGCACAGTAAACCAACAGCTGAGGGTGAATGGGACTCATGCTTTCTCTTTGGTTTTTCCTATTTGTTGTTATTCATAGGTGACACACAACACATCATGTTGCAGGATTTTATTGCCTCTTTATCAGTCTTAGGCAAAGACCGACATATGGCAATTAAAATTAGCAGCAATGCTGGAAGACATTGAACAGCCAAAAAAAGAGGAAGACGAGATGCCAGTCAAAGTAACCAGACTCTATGCCAAGCGCTAAAGGTAACCACACACTTCCATAAAAAATGCGGATGTATCTTCAAAATTATTGCTAGTTCCTATTAGAGGAAGAAAACCCCCTATCTTTCCCTGCTTTGCCAGTCTTTGCCAGCCAGAAAGAAGGTGGATCTAAATCAGTGCTCTCCCACCCAGCAGAGGCAGCAGAGCTGGCTGAGCACTCTCAGCCCGTGCTGAAGTCTCTGTCCATCAAAGTTGTTCTTGTGTGGCTTGGATTAGCACAGTGGGGATGGGAGCCTTTAACTGCTTGCAACCATCACATCAATGTGATTGCCCAAAGGAATGTGAAGAACAATCACATTATCCAAAGAATTATCCAAGGAAAATTATTCAAAGATATCAAGCTCCTTGTATTATTTACATATTATTTTGTTAGTAACGAATAGTTATTTTTGCATCGGTCTTGGGCTTAGAGGGAGCATTATATTAATGCAGGCAAGAACATCTGGCATGGTTTTGAAAGGCAATGAAGTATACTGCTGTCACTGGGCATCAAAAATTGCAAGTTAATTTGCCAAGTCTGATCTTCACCAAACTAAAACACTGTAAAGGATGTGCAGTGATTTAATCTCTTGAGAAAGTGGATTTTAAAGGACATGCTCCCTGTTCAGGGATAGAGCAAGTGTAAGTTGATATTGACTGGAATCCTGAAGTAGAAAATGAGAAGATGACTGATGAATATTACAGGTGTGGCACCATCTATTGTTTTAAGCTCCTGTTCTTTGTATACCTCCCCTGTTTTAATTAAGGTACTTATTCTAAAGAATACATTCCTGTAAAAAGGGTCACTATTCCCATTGCTTTTGGGTGGATAGCTGGAAAAACTTGAATGTGTGGGGACCATGAACAGTGTGTAATGATGCAGTCACCCATTCAGAGCATTTAAGCAAGGTTGAATAAAGGAATGCAATGTGCACACTGGTATAGGGGAAAAAAGAAGAAGTTATCTTTTAGTTTCAGGTAAAAAAAAAAAAAAAGGCTAAACATGTTGCTGATATTTAAATTAACCCCAAATCAAAGTTAGCATCTTGTGAGCCCAAACACTGAATGCATTTCCATTAACCTCAGTACAGTCACTTGGGGCATCATGATCAGGAAACTGCTACATTTGTCCTACCCCTCCGCACCACAAGCACACAGCTCCCTAGAGTCTGTGTGTGCAGGAATTTAGTGACAAAAAGATTGGTGGTGGTGAGGCTTAGCATAATTGTAAATAATATAAAAAAAAAATCAATGTATTTACTAGTTCTGTTGATGATGTTAAATTATAACCCTGTAATTAAGAAAGTTACAGTCACTGCATACCCTAGTAATGATTACCAACAAATGTCCAGTTGGAACAGAGCTATTATTAATGCCTCAGCAAATTACTCAGAAGACTCACACAGAGATTTAGTTACTCTCTCTCATTGAAGTGTCAGTACTTTTTAATTAAAAACATCTCCTTTGGAAGTGGTAAGCTGGTACACTTAACTGAAATGCATTGCTTGTCTTTGGAGAAGTTATGGAAGAACTGCAGTTTACTCCTGAGCAAATTTTATACATAATGAAATGTCTTGCTAGAGGAGCAAAGAAACCAGCCTTTGATGCTGAACAAAACTTCTTTTGGAACTTAATAAACTTGATGTTAACAAACTAATTTGAAAAAGATCCCCAAACTTCATGAACATGTGACACTTGGGGCATCTAGAGTAGGCTAAACTTTTCAACATCCCTGTTGCTTTGCTAAGAGTTTCAAAGATATTGGATCTCTGGGGGAATCCTACTGAATGTGAAGTAAGGAATCATAGAATCATTTAGGTTGGAAAAGACTTTTAAGATCATGGAGTTCAACGGTTAACCATGCACTGCCAACTCTACCACTGAACCACTTCCCTAAGCACCACATCTACTTGTCTTTTAAATGCCTCCAGGGATGGCAACTCCACCACTTCTCTGGGCAGCCTGTTCTCATACTTGATAACCCTTTCTGTGAAGACATGTTTCTTAATATCCAATCTAAACATCCCCTGGCGCAACTTCAGGCCATTTCCTCTCATCCTATCACTTGTTACCTGGGAGAAGAGACTGTCCCCCACGTTGCTACAACCTTCTTTCATGTGGTTTTCAGAGGGTGAAAAGGTCTCCCCTCAACCTCCTTTTCTCCAGGTTAAACAACCCCAGTTCCCTCAGCTGCTCCTCACAGGAGTTGTTCTCCAGACCCCTCACCAGCTTTGCTGCCCTTCTCTGGATTCGCTCCAGCATCTCAATCTCTTTCTTGTAGTGAGGGGCCCAAAACAGAACACAGTACTCAGGTGGGGCCTCACCAGTGCCAAGTACAAAGGAACCATTACTTCCCTAGTCCTGCTGGCCACACTATTTCCAATACAAGCCAGGATGCTATGGACCTTCTTGGCCACCTAGGCACACTGCTGGCTCATATTCAGTTGGTATGTTGCTTCTTGCTTTTATCTAGTGTAGTCATCCCTCACAAAGCAGATGACAGATAGCAGTAAAGATGACTAAACCTGGCTGTATAAAAGAGATTTGCAGGAATGAGAAATGTGAAAACTTTTCCCATCTCTTCTACATCAGTTACTAAAGCGTGGCTGATAAAGATAAGTGTATTCCAGTCTTCTTGGGGAAGACAATATTTCATTTATACTTAGAGAATACGCTATAGGGGTATTTTTATTTGAAGATATTTTAAAATTAAATTTTACAATTGGGAAAGTGAGACAGAGATAGACAGGGCTTAAAAGTCCCTACAAGGGACTCCTCAAGAGCAGTCCTCAAGAACAACTTCCCCGTTTGGAAGCCACTTTGCAATTGCATGCTGTTTATCTTCCAGCATTTCAACAGGTAAGAAAAACAAGGTTGGGTTGATAGCTTAGTTTTCCAAACTGCATAACAAATCACCACAATTCAGAGCACAGTTTTTTGTTTGTTAATGCTATTGACATTGGTGCTAGAACTGTGTGCCATAGTGGTTTGTTATGTTAAGGAAGAAGAGACACACAAATCAACGAATAAACATCAGATTGGAGTCAGAAAAAGAGTTAGTAAAAAAATCCAGGAGCCCTCTCACATTCCTCCATTCTAAGCAACGGAAAATACTTTAAACTAAAGGCTGAACATTTTACTCTGAGTAGTACAACGGGATCGCAATACCTTGAAAGCACTGCAGAAACATTTAGAAAATGGTAACTGGGAATTACTTTGAGTAGTGATAAAAATTTGATAAATGGAGAAGCAGAAAAGCTAGTATATTACAAAAAGAAAAAAAGCCAAGGATATAAAGTCTGTAGATTAATATAGGAACTTATTTCTCTGAATTTACACAGCTCCTTTCAGCCTCCAGTACTTTTTGCTACGTTTCTTTCTTCTGTCCTTCAGGATGCCAGTTGCAGTTGCTCAGATGAAAAGAAACTCAGAGGTAAGAGAGGGAATGGTGTGACTACTGTCAGTGTTCGGCTAAAATTCTGACATCCTGGGTCACAGTGATTAATTCCATAGCTGTAAAATGTCAGCAACTTTATTGATGTCAATAGAAATATCTATAGAATTAGGTAGTAGCTAGCAGTATAAAGAACATTACATCTCCATTTGAACTTTTTCAAATACACACATTGGCTAGCCAGAGTATGTCACAGTGACTATCTATATATTACATTAATTTACTGATCTCAATATTTAGTTCTTGGTATTGATCTCTATTTATTAATTTTCATTTACCTGGATTTTTGTGTGCAGTTATTTCTGTCACTTTGTTCATATTTGTTTACTGGAAGACAGGCTGGAATATCAAAACCATAGAAAGCATTAGCAGAAGAAAGTACAAGGAATTAACATATCAATAATTGCTGAAAAAGCACATTGACGCATTTAGGAAAGCCACCAAATGAGACAGCTGTAGTCTTGTTGCTTGTTTGCACACCTAACATGGAACAAAACGCATGGTACCTTTACGCCTTTTTGCTGGATTTAGTCTCGAGTGCGGTGAAACAACTCTCGATAGATCACTGTATCATGGTCTTGAACAGACCAAAATGAGATCATTGCTTTAGCGTGACTCCGGTAAGAAACTGCACAATGTTATGCTCCCCTGGACAGAAGATTTAATATTTTCAGAATCACAAACAACCACTTATTTTCCTTCCTTGTCCCAGGAGGGAGTAAACTGGTATTATCCCATTATGTGAGTGGCTACAGCAACGCAGCCAAATACCAAAGTGCCATTGTGAAGCCAAATTTCCAGTCGTCCACCTTGATCTCTCCTTCTGCAGGGCATACGGCAGCTCTGCAGAGTTTGCTTCCTTTCCATCCTATGACCTCTCTGATGGGTGGTTTATAACACCAGTATGGGACCTTGTGCAGCGGGGGGTTAGGAGTCAGTTGAGCTTTTACAAAACATCCCCAATTGCATTAGCCATTAAAATTGGCTAGGGCTTGATCAAATTGTTTTAGCTATTCAGGCACAGAAAAATGCACTACTTCTTTCTTTACAACCTAATTAGCAGCAATGCAGAAATGTGTGCACATTATTTGCACCAGCATGGATTGATATGCATTAATTCTTACACGGTTGTTATAATGGAAAGCACTTAATTTTGAAGTGGCACCAGAACAGATTCATTCTCAGCAGTAGCAAGATAAATCAATCAGCACTTTATTGAGTAAAAAAAGATGTTGTTTTGAATAACAATTACTTCTACAGACAATGCTATTGCCTTCCTCCCCCCCCCCTTATTTATTTATTTATTTTTAATTTGGGCTACCTTTAAAAAATAAAGCAGCACACATCTTTCAGACCTAAATATCACTTTAACCAAAGACTCCAGAGTCAAATCCAGTTTCATATGTCAGATATTCTGCTGTGGGTTGGGCTAAGTTGTTTTCTCCTTCTTTTTATTCATAGTTTCACTTTCCAAATGTTAGCGCCCCTACTTTTTCTCAAAGAGAATTCTAGAATCCACCAATCTTCTAGATAAAAATTATTATACACAGGTCAACTACTTACCAGAATTAAGTGAAATGGGAGTGAAAACAGGAAAACTGTGGCAAAAAAAAAAGAAAAAGACGTGAAATAAAAAATTATCAAGAAAATGGAATTTCAAAATATACTGCACAAGAGGAATTTTAAAATTTTATTCTGACAGTTAAGAAGTGTTCTTATGTCTGTCTTGGCACCTGAGAGGCTGCATATCCCTGGAGGTGTTCAAGGCCAGGCTGGATGGGGCTTTGAGCAACCTGGTCTAGTGGGAGGTGTCCTTGCCCATGGCAGGGGGGTTGGAACTAGATGATCTTCAAGGTCCCTTCCAACCTAAACTATTCTATGATTCTATATCTAGCAAATTGCAATGAAACAGCATTTTCTGGCGAAAGGTTTTGTCAAGAGCCTTCCGGCCAGCTCTAATATGTCACACAGCCCAGCGGTGTTTGGGTTGTGTAGGACTGACCGCCAGAGGCTGTTGCCACCCTGGATCTTTAGTTATTATTGGACAGTTTCTTCAAAACAAGTTTTCCTTACCATTCTGGAAGAGCAGAAGTTAAACCAGAACTACATGCATCTCTGTTTCAACCAAACTCAACCTTTATTTGAACCCCTAGTTCACCTCACACCCCACACTGTCCAGCAAACGAAGCCCACAGCCTTCACTCTTGCCCCACCTCTGCCACCCAGCAGTGCCTCAGTGACATGCCTGTGCCACAGCCCAAGCTGCTTTGGGTCACAGCTCTGCGTTGGAAAGCCTTCAGGAGTTTTCCTAGCAGAACTGATCACATCGTTTATTTGTTCCCACAGATGGACTTTGGAATGATCTTCTGACAGTGCATTAATCTGAGCCCTGGAGAGCTTAAGTTAAATCATACCAAGTTCCTGGAAACTGAAAAATTCCAGCTGGAATTTAACCAGCAATGCCTCGGAGCTGGTCAAACCACTCTGTGCCAAAAATAGAAATGCTCACATATGTAGCATTAATAAATTGTAACAATCTTCACAAATTCATGACAACTGTCTATTAATTGTTAGTCAACCTTTTAGAAGCCTTATAGCTTTCCTCATACAAAGACATCAATCTACTTAGAACTTCTCTAATTCCCACAGAATGAAAATAATTAAAATGAGATCATACTCTCTTAAAAAGTATCCCAATGGTTATGAAGTTATCTTTGATTTCAGAGCACACTGCTCCATTTTCATGTTACTTTCCCTGATCTCTGTCTTTTCAGGGTCATCAGGCATAGAGTTGAACAGTTTCTGCATGTAGTACAAAGATTTTGCATACAGAATAGAGAGAAGGTGGAAAGCAGAAAGCAATCTTCCTATCTGTTCTGTGGACATCCCAGCAGCACTCTGACCCATACTTGGCTCACGGTATTTGCAAAGTTCTCAAAACCAGATAAAGCAGTAATAATGGTTACTGGGCCTCTAAGTTGCCAACATGAGCTAAGAAATGAGCAGCCTAAATACCTACGGTCCTGGTACTTGCTGTGCAGGGTGAGTGTAAAATTTCTCCGTGTTATACACAAGGCTATTCCACTACCCAGCTCCATTTACCCTTTGAATAGAGACTGTACAATAATTTCCCCAAGGATAACTGAAAGTCATAATTTTTCAGTTTGAAAGACCATCTCATAACTGCACCATGGAACTTCACTAGAGAGGGTAAAACAACAGGGAACGGCTATGGAAGATGGAAAAGCAGCAGTACTTCATAGTGTTGCTCTGTGGACTGGTCTTTGACAGTGTAGGAAAACAAAAGAAAACTTCTTACTAACCAAATGCGATGATGATTTCCTAAACACACACCTTTTCTATGGTAATTTTTGAATGAAACAGCAATAGACATTAGAAAAACATTAGGAAGCACTCCAAACCATCTTGGGGAATGATACTGCAAACTGCACGAAGCAGCGCTGGAACAGTTACCTAGTCAGATTATTTGGGATACAGAAGGAATTATGAATAATAGTATCATGGAATCATGGAATTGTTTTGGTTGGAAGAGACCCTTAAAGGTCTAGTCTGACCTCCCCTGCAATAAGCAGGGACATCTTCAACTAGATCAGGTTGCTCAGAGCCCTGTCCAACCTGACCTTCAGCGTTTCCAGGGATGGGGCACCTACAACCTCTCTGGGCAACCTGTGCCAGTGTTTCACCATCCTCATTGTAAAAAATTCTCCCTTCTATCTAGTTAAGTCTATCATCTCTTAGTTTAAAACCATTACCTCTTGTCCTGTCTCAACAGGCCCTGCTAAAGTCTGTCTCCATCTTTCTTATAAGCTCCCTTTAAGTACTGAAAGGCTGCAATGAGGTCTCCCTGAAGCCTTGTCTTCTCCAGGCTGAATAAACTCAATTCTCTCAGCCTGTCCTCATAGGAGAGGTGTTCCAGCCCTCTGACCCTTTTTGTGGCCCTCCTCTGGACCTGCTCTAACAGGCCCATGTCTTTCCTGTGCTGAGGGCTCCAGAGCTGGACACAGTGCTCCAGATGGGGTCTCACCAGAGCAGAGGGGCAGAATGACCCCTTGACCTGCTGGCCATGCTGCTTTTGATGCAGGTGAGGATATGGTTGGCTTTCTGGGCTGTGAGTGCAGATTGTTGGCTAACATCCAGCTTTTCATCCACCAGCGTCCCAAAGGCCTTCTTGGCAGGGCTGCTCTCAATCCCCTTCATCCCCCAGTCTGTATTGATACCAGGGGTTACCCTGATCCAGGAGCACTTGGCCTTGTGGAACCTCATGAGGTTCACATGGGCCCACTTCAACAAGCTTGTCCAGGTCCCTCTGGATGGCATCCCATCCCTCAGACATGTCAACTGCACCGCTCAGCTTGGTGTTGTCTGCAAACTTGCTGACAGTGCACTTGATCCCACTGTTTATGTCATTGATGAAGATATTGAACAGTTCTGGTCCCGGTACGGTCTCCTGAGGGACACCACTCATCACTGATCTCCATCTGGACATTGAGCCACTGACGATTACCCTCTGGATGTGACTATCCAACCAATTCCTCATGCACCAAATCCATATCTCTCCAGTTTAGAGAGAAGAATGTTGTGGGGAACCATGTCAAAGGCCTTAAAGAAGTCCAGGTCAACATCTGCAGCTCTTCCTTTATCCACTGATATAGTCACTCCATCATAGAAGGCCACAAGGGCAGGACTTGCCCTTGGTGAAGCCATGCTGGTAGTACAATGTGGAATGAAGTACCACACTATACAAGATTTCCAGACTGCAGGACCAATTGTTCATACATCCTATAGCATTCTTTAAGACTACTCTTCTGCACCCAAGGCCATCCACTTCAATTTAGTGCTTTGGACAGGACCTGGATGTCTGCTAGGGGAGAGAAGGAAAAAAAAAAAAAAGAAAAAAAGAAAAAGAGGGCTAGGGAGGAAATAACTGACAAGAAGCCAAATACCGCAAGAAGCCAAACTAGCAAATATTAGAGTTTGCGTTAGAAGTGATAATTGCAAAGCAAATGTTCAATCCAGTTTGAAATGTACACACTTAGTAGAACAAAGGATGTACAAACAAGATTGACTTTATTTTTATTTAAATTTTACATACAATAACTTTTATTCCAACCACTAAGGCCAACTGACAGTCTCACAAAACAGTAAATCTTAAAATTATTACAGTTAAAAACGCAGAGAGAATCTCTGAGAACACTCTACACCTGTTTTAACCTTGAAGAGTGTATTAGGAACCACAGTAAGGAAGAGGCATATAAAAAGGTATTTAAAAATGCAGTGTTGAGTCCATTTAGTATAATATGGTTACAGATTCTCCAAGGATCTCCCCATTACCAACATTTTAATGGTTCTTTCAACAACAAATTAGTCATTACAGCTTAAAAGATAGAAATAAGCAATCTTGCAAGTAGTGTGGCAGGGTCATTGTCAGTAGGTGAAACATCACAGAACACTGGTAACACTCACGATGGAACCCACATATTTCCATGTGTATCAGGGGCATTAGTGTAAGGAATATTCCAAATCCATGGTTGATCTGTAAATCAAAACCAAAACATGATTGTGAAATATTCAGTTATTAAATGTAAAATTTTGATCCTCTTCCTCCCCTCCCATTGGAGGAATTCCCACTGGTTTTCACATCACCTCGTGCTACTCAAGTTTACCAGAAATTTTTATTCAGCTATTTGGTAAAACGGTAAGATCTAGAGTTTTCAAAAGGCTTTGCTTTCCCCGCAAATATTATTTCAAATATAATTATCATAACCCAACATACTCCCCATCAGCAGTAAAAGAATTGTATTTCAGACAATATACAAGAACAGTTATGCAGCCAAATTTGGTTTGGCCCATAGGCAACAACTTTTGTGCTGCATATCTCTTAATCCAATGAAATTATAAATAAGTGCTATAAAGTTTTAGTATTTTTCACAGGAATAGTAAGAATTCAGTACCTAAGAATCACCCTGCATGAACTCTGAAATGTTCAAATTCACACCTCTCTTGTTCAAACATTGTATTTTTCGATGAGCAACAGGTTTGCAGCAGACAGTTCCCTCCCTCCACTTCTCAGAATACAGAAGCTATTCCCACTCTCGGGAAGGAGAAAAGGCGAGGCAGCAGGAGCCCCCTGCTAGCTCTGCAACCTGCTCTAGGCTCTTCCTCCTACCACATACATATTGCAGAAAAGCCAAGCTATTATGCTGCTTCTCTCATGCTACTCCTACTGAAGTACAGAAAAAAACTCTTTCAATCCCTTCAGTGATTTTTCTCAAATAAGAAGTTTATATAAATCTAGGCTGCTTCCTTTCTCCGTCTACAAAACGAGCCCTGAAGGAAGACAGTGACATTAATCTGTACAACGCATAGATTAAATTGAATTGTACTGAGGATGACGGGAGTAGTTAATTTATCAAAAACAAGCTACTATATACTATGCATACTTGATAAATATATACTATACACAATATATACTATACACAATATACTATGTATACTTGATAAAGATGACTTGCTACATGATTGTCAATTGAAATTTTAGATAAGCTATTGATTATGATTACTGTTGTCAAATTTTAAGTTTACAGTGCCAGCTCTCACAATATATGAAGTGAGAATTACTGTAGCAAGAAGAGGAAAGTAAGAAAGTGACAGAAGCAGTAATAAAGGGATGTATAAATTACACAGCAGCACACTGACAAGTACTACACCAATTAAACATGGGGCAGGGAGAACATTGCTACCAAGTACTCAGTATTACTTGCCACTAGAGTGCGTTTAAGTCTAGTACTGTACTTCTATATGTTGCAGTAAAACATATCCCAGCTATGCAAATGTTTTACTACTGTCAACAGACAATTTTGTAAGAGGGTAATAGGAAAATGCTTTAAATTACAACAAAACTGAATCTGCTTGACTTGAAAAAAGACTTTACATGTGGAGTTTATGAAGACTGATAGGGATGTTACAAGTCACAGGAATGTGATCAGAGAAAGAACAGCCTGTGCATCAAATGCCATCTTTCACACAATGTTATAAGAGGGCAATAAGAGCAAACATCCATGTCTCCTCTTGATTTAAAATCATGATATAGCTTCTAGGTGGAAGAAGTAGTTGGCTAGTTTTTGGTTACAGTGGATAGGTGATTTCCAAGCACAAAAAAATAAAAGGCATTGGACACTCGAAGAAACTCTAGCACTTAACTTGCAGTGCACTGCCAAAAAATGTCTCTAGGTTTCTGGGTCAACTGCAGGATATCTAGACTCTAGAGGGAGCTCTTAAAAAAAAAAAAACCACCAAAAAACCAAACCAAAACCAAACTCAAACAGTTGCACCATTATTTCCCTAAGCTTTTTTTATCAGACTCCTGCCTGAAAGCCATGCGTACCTTTTGTATTTTAGGTAAATACTTTACCACATAGTAAACATTAATAGTTATAGGAATGCAAGAATACATACAGAATAAAGCAAATGTTGGAAAAAGCATTGAGGATTTCAAAGATACATTCAGATTTGATCATTGACCTCTGTCTATGACATCAGAATAAATCCAGTCCCACTCAAGCAATAGAATCTGTCACTTGCAGTATACTATACAGCTTGGACCTACCTATCCATCTTTGCTACCATCTGCAGTTACTCAGTTTAATTCAGCAGAACATACAGACAGAGGAAGACTTAGGTGTACAGAAATAACTTCAGTCACCTTCAGCACTCTGAGAAGCTTCAATACCTAATTTAGGTTTTTTTTATTGTGGCTATCTTAATAAAATTTTCTGAAGGTAGCTATTAATGTACTTGGAACTTTGTTTTATTAATGGCATAGCGTTGATTTAAAGAAACACCTGATACTATTTCAGTAAGCCATGTGTAAAACTATTGCTGAAAGAAATTATAGTTCACCTATTTTTAAAATGTCAGATCCCTTTTAAAATTATTTATCTGGTTTAATAGTAGCTATAGCAGCAACAGAAAGACAATGACTGTGTATAAATATTGTATGACCATACCTGCTTACTGTTGCACACTAAAATGAGTACCAAACTTTTGAAAATTAAATCCTTTGATCTTCTGGAAAGAAAAAGTTTAACTGTTCCCTATTTATAGCCCCACCATATATTTTTTTAAAAGTGTGCTCAATGTACCTACCTTTCACATCTTTCAAGTTCAGCTAATCATTTCTGATACTCTAATTTTGTCTCAACTCCACCTTCTCTGAATTAGTGTTATCTAGTGAGCCATTACCACTGCTTCCTTCTTGCCTCACTTATAAGCAGTAGAACTCTAGCACTAGTTAGCACACAGCAAAATGAACAGGGCCATTCCTACCCCACTGCTACTTTAAGATTATCTGAAATCTCAGACAAAGCATTATTTCAGTTATACTTAGGCAGACTTTTGAAGATTCTCTCACAACTGAATAGACTATCACATTGCATTTAAAGAGAGAGGCCCTGGAGACAAGTTTTTTCAAGTACACCTGATCAATCACTCAAAGAATCCCCCATGTTTCGAGATCATGTTACAGAATATGAAATAATGAGCTGACAACGCTACAAGATTGTTTCGCAAGTTTTAACAATAGTATTTTACATATTGTGTAGGTCAAAAACATGTTGGCAAGCCATCTCAAAACTTCATGTTCTCGTAAGTATGACAGATGGCAGTACACTATGTACAGCCAAACCCAGAAATGTTTGTGAATTACAGTAACATGCAATTGAATAGTAAAGCATAAAATACAATTAAAGCGTCTTTGTGATCATCTTCCTACAGTTTAAAATACAAGTGTCTTTTGCACGGTGAGTGGAGGTCTGGATGAGAGCTATTCCTCCTTGTTTTCTGAATGCAGAGACTGGATTCTTACATCATGTTTCACAGTATATCATGAGTCTTCCAACTGAAAAATATAGCTTTGAAGTAGTGAGTGTTCATGTATGTAGAAAGGTTACTCACAAAAAAAACCCAGAGTTCTTCAAGTCATTCTACATATACATTCCAATGTGGCAAACTTACTCCCTGCTGTGTGAGGCTGGGAAGTTCTCCCTTTCAGCATTTACAGCATTTTCCACTCCCTTTGTATGAGCATAGCATTTATAAAGGAACTCATCTTGTTCCTCTCAATGCAAAAACCATACCTGAAAGATCTCAAGAAGGGGGAAAGGCAGACGGGGTATAGATGAGGGATCTATAATAATATTCACAAACAAGGTAATAATTCCTGAAGGTGATGACAATGACCACTCATTAGGGAAAAAAGAAAAATAAACCAAACTCAGTACCGCAGTTTACAAGCAGGATTTGCTTTGTTTCTCAAAGAGTTGATGTGATGAGGGAAAAAAAAAAAAATCCTTTACACTTTTCTGAGGCCCTTCCCAAGTTGTTCTAAAAAACCCACAACCCCTAATGTACTTATGCAGTAGAGTTCCAAGTTCCTTCCCATACAGCAGATGATTTTCTCAGTCAGTAAACTGTGTAATATCTAAATCACAAATTAAGTGATATTCCTTGACCACAGCAATCAGCTTCTACCTTTTCCCATACAGAGTTACAGCACTCTAAAGAAAATGCTGTGCCTTCATGAGAGGATCAGTTCAACTTGCATTGGTAAGAGAGATAATAGCAATATTGCAACTGAGATGTGACAATGGAGCTCAATGAAAAGATAACTTTATACAACAAAATAGCAGTACTCATCTGAAAGATTCTAGAGGGAAATAAAAATCTGAGTATTATCAACGGCACAAAAATTTTATTTATAAAGATATCTTGTAAGTAAGACTGGCTGTTGTGTGCATGTTTCCCAAATACCAGATGGGATCATTTTCTGTTTTCCTTCCAAGGAACTCTCAAATTATATTGCTGGTCTATAGGTTTCTTTTATCTTAGTATCATCAATACATTCAGCTTTGTCATAGCCTTTTTTGTTATGACAGCCTGAATCTGTGGGCTAACAACAGAGGAGTTCAGAAGATTGTTGTATCTGTATAGTTTATCTGTCAAGATACTAAGTAGTACTATCAGCTACCAGATAATTTTATTCTTTTAAAAAATCTTCAAATCTTGTGCTCTGAAGATGCATCTGCCACCCACAGATGCCCTTCTGCTGTTCAGCTGACTACTGGAGGTGAACAAGTGCAATTGCTCAAAACAGCAATTTGCAAAGAGTTGACAGCATACATGTTGCACACAACAAATGTTATCTGCTAAAAATTAATGAGGTCCTTTGTCACTTCAGAGTAGGAACAATCTTAATCTTTATTTTAAAACCGCCAGATGTAAAACGTGCATGTTATTCCCTGCAGCGAGAGAAAGATGCAAGCTGTGTATATCTCGCATAATAAAACTGCTTTGTGCTGGTAATTTAGAACAGCTGGGAAGAAATAGACTAAAGGAAAAAAAATGTTCAAGTAGAAGTTCTCTGTGCAACCTTAACTCTGATCTGCTAGGATGACATATTGTTACATTTCCTCAGACTTCAACTACAAATCTTGCACTCTGCACAAGATGGATTAAATCACATCTAAGTTCAACAACTAGACCAGGCATCATACATCCATCCTGAAAAAGAATAATCAAAATAAAATGCTTTTTAAAATTCTTGGGTTGACCAACTATTGAAGCAAAATATTGACCATCTGGTGCATTTGCCATTTGATGATTATGCTGCTCTCAATTAAGGATCTGAAGCATACTTTGGAAGATCCCTTTTAGCCAAACACAAGCTTTGAGCTCAAAGAAATTGGCTAGCAACATGTGGCAAATCAGATGAGACAATTTGGTGTCTTCTGGTGTTCGAGCCTGTAACTCTGTCAAAATAATATATAGAAGTGGTCAAACCAAATGGTGACTCTGTAACTGGAGCTTCCTCTCACACAAAGTGTTAATTTCTATACAGTCATTATAAAAAGCTTGAAGGAAAACAGGTTTTTCTGTGTACTCAAATGTTACACTTGGACTCTGGGAGGCCATCTGAGGAAGCATATGATGTCAAGCTGTCTTAAGAGACCTTCAATCTCAAATTGCAGGTTTACCAGTCAATAACTGCTTTTTGGTTCCACCTAGGAAGAAAATGGATGCCAACACAGTCTGAGATTGGTTCCAACCCCTACTCCCCACTCCGGTATACGAACTATAATGACAATGTATACTTGCTGCCTGAAAAACCTGAAAACTAAACTTCTAAACATACTCAGGTTTACATTTACCATTGCTCTGAGCATTAAATAAGTGAAATATTTTCTATGCAATGTATTAGTATCACTAGAAACAAGACTAGCTTTTAGTTGTCATGTTCTCAGAAGAAAGGGTATTGTCTTAGAGTTTGTACCATATTAAGCATACTGAGGATGAAGTTCTCTAAAAATTCATATAGGACGCTGCCAGTAGAGTTCTTTCAAACTCTAGAAAGTACATTCCATGCAGCTATGCAATACTAATCAGAAAAAAAAAAGAGGTTATTGAAAAATGTGAATGACTTCCCCAGAAGTCTTCTTTCTTAATTTCCTCAAAAAAAGTTTAAAGACCACTTACAGTGACATTTTCCCCAGAATTTATCTGACCTCCTGAGGATACAGCAGGTCCCTCTAAGGGAGCTCAGAGTAAGAAAGGATTCCTCTAGCTTAGCTGGACAAAACACTGATCTCTTCTTTCAGGCACTCTAACTAGTACAAGGCAGGATAAATGAAAATTATCTCCACTCTTTAAATAATAGAATAACACAAATATCTAAACCTACCAGACCTGAGGTAAATATGCCATGAAGTTTTTCTGTTTTTTTATCCAACACAACAGCAGTTTATGTGTAATAAAGGAGATGGAGTGTTACTACTTTCCTGAAATCACTACAAATATTTACCAAATGTAATTTCACTATACTCCCAGTTCCCACTCACTGAAAACTATACAAAATAACAAGCACTGAAGTCCGCATCTGAAGTTACAAGGAGAAGGACAATTTGCTCTTCAACGTAAGTGTGGCAATGGAATAGTGAAGAGTGAGCAGGGCCCTTCACAAGGGAGAGCGCTGTTCCTGTGAGACGTGTTACAGATCCTTTTGTGCATCCTTAAGAAAATGAAATCACCGCTGTCAGGGGTTGAAAACTTCAGATAGAGAACTAATGAATTGTTAAGTGGACCGTTCATTTCTCCACAATGCTTCAACCTGCATTCAAGAAAATTTCCATCTCATTTGCCCACCATTCTTCCAGCCTCTCATAGCATGAGATTTGACAGCTTTAGCCCCCAGTTACCAAGGGTAAAATAGATTAAAATAATGGAAAATAATGAAATACATTTTAATACATTTTACAAATTGTTACAATGGCTCAGGAAAGGAATCTTCAACAAAGAGCAAAATCAGGAAGATCTAATAACTCTGGTTGGCACAGCTGATGGAGTTTACCTCTCCATGTATTGTAAAATGTGGCTCTCCGCAGGTTTGAAACACAGCTGAAAACTAAATGAAAGCATTGAGAAAATTTTAAATATGTTACGTGTCACAGAGGTGATACATCATAATTACCCTACCAGTGACATCTTAAAGCACATCAATACATTCCTCAGTGACTACAGCTTAGCCTATGACTATGTTTCAGTGAAGGATAATCCATCTCTCTGGGAGAGAAAAACAGTACAAATCCAAGAAGTTATGTGTCTCACAATGATCTCAATTTATATTCGTTAGAAATCTTTGGAAGAAGAGGAGGAAGAAAATCTTCATGATTTTTTTCTCCGAGAGATGCTATTTTTGTTTTGCCTGAACTTGAGTTTTAGAATGAAACCCTCTGACTAATGAGGCAAACCAGCAAAAGTGGACAACTCTTCTGCATTTTTTTTCCTCCCTGTTATATTTGGTGAGAGAAAAGTAGGACAGGGACCAAATTATTTCATTATTCTTGAACTTAATGGACTCCAATAGACTGTGGCTCAACCTCATGAATTATTATGGATGAAACCAGACAGATTATTTACATCATTTACTGATGAGTTTATCATTGCAGGTACGAGGTATATTTTATTGCTTTTCAAGATGCATTTACTTCACTGTAACAGTTTTCATGCTGGAAGTCCAGTCCCATCTGATAAAAACCAAGTAATATGACAGAAAGCCATTGTGACAGAATGACAAAGAATCTCTGCAATTAAATTATTTCCACAAACTAAGGAACTGTTTTTCTTTCCCTTTATTACATTATATAATAATATAATTCTGTAACATTAAGTACATCTGATCCAAGATTCGAATTTGCACAAGTATAGGAAAAAACAATGTATTTTAGTATACCTATCTTCTACTCCAGAACTTTACATGGCAAATGTATGGCCTTGTTCCTGACCATCTGTTCACTATTCCACCTGCTGCTTCTCCCTCCTGCTCCTGATAGGATTTTTCTGATTATATGAAAGTGTACTTTGCTTTCCCATGGTTAGTGAATCTGAGTTTGTGGAAAAAACCCCAGAGCCTTTTCTCTTTCAATTATAGGGATCAGTCAATATAGCTTCTTTAGAGAAAGGATAATTACTTGCATTTCTGCTTCTCAAGACATTATTAAAATAAAACTATTTATATCACTCTCCAGAGACTTTGGAAGTTGATAACGGTACTGTTAAGGACAGATTATTTTATGAGTCTATCCCGTAACACGGGAATTCTTTAAACATCTTTTCCACCAGGAGGCTGAGGAACTGAAACAGAATATTCAGGAAAGAGATGTGAAAAGGCACAGGCAGCTGACTTTGCTTCTATTGCCAAAGCCTAGACAAGCTGAATTCTGACATCTGTTCATATCACGGGAGAAAGCTGAGACACAAAAACTGAACTACAGACAAACGAGTTCTCTACCGAAATAAGCTTTCCATGCAAAAAGTGAAAAAAGTTATTTGCAAAAAAATCTTCACATTTAGTTGAAACATGCATAAAACTCACTGACACAGCAGGTTAAATGCAGGAATTAAAGCAAGAACAATATTAATTATCTAAGTACATTTTTGTAAGAGGAAGATAGTATTTGTAACACATTTGAGAATACACATGGATTCTAGTTTTTAATCTTTGTTTTAAAATTTCCAAAAATTTAAGTATGACCTTTTAGAAAAACTTTCCAAAAAACATCAGTTTAAGCATTAGTCACCAAGCAGACAGCGCATAAGGGTCCCAGAGCACAACAGTTAGAACTAGCTACACATAAGAATCCATCCACAGGTGTAGATGTTCACAGCACTTACTGTAACATCAGCTGATACCTGACCATTTACATTCTTAAGAAGAGCTGAAAGCCAGGTCAACAATAATGATAGTATGTAACATATTGTCCCCTTTTACTTAGCTAATAACCCAGACACAAGCCCTGCCACCCCTCCCCAAAACAACAATAACAGTGCTTAAATGGACAGCGTGTTTTATACTAAAAAAACCAGTATAATAGCTTGTGTTAACATTTCTACATTGAGCCAGTATTTTTTCTCTCTCCATTTAAGAATTCCTTTAGTTAAGTAGTAAGCTCTTAAAGCAGAAAAAAAAAAAAATCTTTGCAAGTTACAAAAGTAACATGCATCATATTGAACCAGTGAATGCCTGGCTGTGTAGCTGGTGCCATACTCAAGGTTTCAGCTTCTATGATTATGGATCTACCTGTGAGAAGCAAGTTTTTTGGGGAGCTGATGGGATTCACCTAACCAAGTCAGGAAAGACCCTCCTCTTTGCCAACAAGCCGGCCAGACTTTTAAGCAGGGCTTTAAGCTAGACTCAGTGGCAGAAAGGGATGGAGTCTTGAGCAACACAGAAGAGCCAGGGGCTGCCGATGCATTAGGAACCAACAGGGAAACGCTTGTGAAATGCTGCAAGGGAATTCATGCTTGTTCCTCTAAAAATGTAACATGGTCAACAGGCCAGCTGAAGTGCCTCTATACCAATGCACACAGCATGGGTAACAAACAGGAGTTGGAAGCCACTTGACAACTAGAAAGCTTTGATCTAATCGATATGTCTGAAACCTGGTGGGATGAATCACATGACAAGGGCAGTGCAATCGATGGCTATAAACTACACAGAAGGGACAGGCAACAAAGAAGGGTGGAGCGGGGTCGCCACCTATGTAAAAAAAGCAGATCGACTGCACAGAAGTGTTTGAAAAACAGTGATGAACATGTTGAAAGCTTATGGTGAAAAATCAGAGGTCAAGCCAACAAAGGAAGTCTCACGGTAGGTGTTTACTACAGGCCGCCCGACTAAGAGGGTGCGCCAAAGCATTCTTCAACTACAGGAAGCATCATGCTCTCAGGCTCTGATCCTGCTGGGGGACTTCAGTCACCCTGAAATGATGTGTCTTTGCTTTTATTTACTATATAAGACTCTGTAAGTCTATTTACGTCTTGGCTTTTAAACATTCTTTCTCCCCACGTCATTTGTTAGTTCAAAAATGTACATAAAGATTTGAGTTGCTATAAACACTATCTTTCCTGAACACTCTGCTACTCTCTCTCATTTCAAGCTCTACTGTAGATGATGTCTCTTTTAGATCATGGCTTCCCCAAAAAGGAAGTTAGTTACAATCTTTTCATGCTAGTTTTAAGAACAAAAATATAAAAATTCAGTCTTCCCAAATACTGCAGGTTGTGCATCGACATCATTATCCTCAATATATTTTTAGGTTTTCGAGCCATCACCACCCCATAGCAGCACTTAACTTATCACTTTCCTGATTATTTGCATGGTCTAAAGAGAGTCTCAAAAGGTGAGAAGGTTGAGATTTTGTAAATCTCTTCAAGTGTTATGAAATATATCACCTCCAAGGAGGATTCCAACACAGATCTTCACGAAAATGAAGTCTGAAACTATGAAATACAGAATGGATCAAAAGCAACTCTTCTTTCTTCTGATTTGCAGCAATTCTTTCACATTTGCTCTATGTTATTTCCTTCACATCCCACTTCCAGAGGATTGTTTTTTCCCCTCACACCTGCTCTTCCAAACATCCCCCTTTCAACACTCCTTTCACCCTTAATTCTGCAGAAAACCATTTTCATTCCATAAAGAATATCTATTTTCCTAATGCATAAAAGAATCCCAGAAGAGAAACAAAAAAAAAGTATTTAGGTTTTTAACCCAAAACTTAAACAATAAAGAAAAAATTAGAACCAAAAGACTATACAGTTGCTTTCTTTGAAGTCACAAGCAGAAAGTGGGACTAATATCTCAAATGCAGTCATGCCACAAAAATGTTAAAATAATGCTTTGGAACATCGCAGTGTTCAAATAACTCAGAGTTACTCAAATTAGTTTCCTCCATATATAATACACTTACTTTTCTTCTGAAGTCGCACCTTACCTTTGTTTCCGTACTGTTCTGGTGGCAGGTCATATGGTACAGGAAAATATGTTGCCGAATCATTACTTTCTGAAAATGTTTTCCCTCTCACACGAAAGTAACCTTTTTCCAATCCCTATGAAGGAAGGCAAACACAGAGAAGACAGAGTTATTAGTTTTTGGGGAAAAAGACAAACCTAATCTACAACAGATTATTTTGCAATACGAGTTATTTTAATAAACAAATATTTTCCTTCCATTACTGAGATTAGATACATCCTAAAGCACCTTCCTGTCTTAAGAAGTCAGCTTCTCTTATTACTACTATTTCACGCTCTTCTCTTTATTTACATGCGTTGGCTTGGCCCCACATTGGATATACTCTACCTTCTCAATACCTTACACATACACCAACCTACTTCCACATTCACTAGGTAAACACGCTGGTGGCCCTGCTTGTGTAAGCAATTCTATCCAAATTCCTCAAGATCTTTCCTAGTACCATATGGGCAGCATATCCCAATACAACAAGACGTTTCTTCTTTTGCATAAAAGCGGATAGACATCGGAATAAAATTTTAATTATTAAACAAGATAGTAACATGCTTGGTGTTTAATATTTAACTAAAGGGAAAGCTTTAAAAAATGTTCTCCTTGCTATTTAGTTTCATCCTGACCATATTAAGTAGATGGTCATTAGCTTCATTAACTGAATTAAAATTCAACTTGTGATACAGAAACAAATCTTCAAACCTATGCTTTTCACAAATCTGGGGTAACGCCATCCATGAAAACAAAAAAAAATTAATGAAGATTTAAAACAGTTTGCGTAAAAGTTTCAGACTATGGTCATATTAAAATGACAGTGGACTTCAAACAAGGTTAAGGACTGAAAAAAAAGCTATAATGCAATACCATGCAAGGTCAGAGACATTTAAAACGATTCAAGTAACTTTGGCAGATGACATTGCTTAGCCACTTCTCCAGAGAACTGGATCCCATTCATCAATTGTAATGAGTTATACAAAAGCAAATCTCTAATACTGAGATTTCCAATAACCTTTTGTCAATCAAGTACAATTTGATTAGAATACACTAAAAGTTTAAAGGCTATCAAGCTTTTGTTATTTATTTCTAAGACATTACTGAACAACTGTATTTTTCTTTCTAGAATCATAGAATAGTTTGGGTTGGAAGGGACCTTTAAAGGTCATCTAGTCCAACCTCCCCTGCAATAAGGAAGGGACATCTTCAACTAGATCAGGTTGCTCAGAGCCCTGTCCAACCTGACCTTCAGCGTTTCCAGGGATGAGGCATCTACCACCTCTCTGGGAAACCTGCGGCAGTGTTTCACCACCCTCATTGTAAAAAATTTCTTCCTTCTATCTAGCCTCTTTTACTTTAAAAGTATTAGCCCTTGTCCTATCGCTACAGGCCCTACTAAAGACACTGTCTCCATCTTTCTTATAAGCCCCCTTTAAGTACTACAAGGCTGCTATAAGGTCTCCCTGCAGGCTTCTCTTCTCCAGGCTGAACGCCCCCAACTCTCTCAGCCTGTTTTCATGGGAGAGATGCTCCACCCCTGTGATCCTTTTTGCGGCCCTCCTCTGGATCTGCTCTAACAGGTCCTTGTCTTTCCTGTGCTGAGGGCTCTAGAGCTGGATGCAGTACTACAGGTGGGGTCCCACCAGAGCAGAGGGGCAAAATGACCTCCCTCGACCTGCTGGCCACGCTTCTTTTTATGCAGCCCCAGACAGGATATGGTTGGCTTTCTGAGCTGCAAGCACACATTGCCAGCTCATGTCTGAATATTAACTTACACTCCATCCAAGCTGTACGATCTGGCAGCCCAAGTTTTACCGGATTACTGTTTTGTGACAGTACACACAGACTATTTAATTACCACTAAATAATCCCATTTTATCCAAACATACATACTGGTTGAATTGGTAGTCCCATCTATATACAGTACTTTTGCAATACTGTAAGTTCTTTTTTACTGAAGTTTTACTTCATCAAATATTAGTGTTGTAAGTTGGAGGAAGCAACATTCACATGACCACACAAAGCAGCCTTACACCTTCTTCTTTGATTTCAAGAAGCATAGTAACAGAAAAAAGGGAGAGCTGCCAAAGACAATGTCAAGCTATATTACAGCAGTTCTAGCAAGTCAGTTCAAGAAACTCATTTGGAATGTAGCTTCTCTTGTCTTCTACATGCAGCTATGAGAGAAATGTGGAAAGGCAGAGAAGGCTTCTCTGCTGTATCATGAGTTGGTTCTTATTCTACAATAAACTTCATACACATGCCTGATCAAGAACACTAAAGTTGCGCAGCTGTTGCCTTGCACCATCTGAGTTTGAAATTTGTATAACCATTGCTATCAAAGCACATTATGTAGAACACCACCTACTTAGGCCTCTATATACATACATAGTAATCTCATTTAATTCAAGCATCAGGAACTATGCCACATGTATTCTACTCAAGTTCATCGCACACGGTGCTTTTCACACAACATTAAAGAAGAAAGCACCACTTGTAGGACATTTTAGATCTCATTTTCTTTCCTGTTATCCATCTTTTTTTCAACCCAGTAAAGTTTTTGTTTCTGCTTCATTTCTTCCACCCTCTGGGCCCTGTTATTACTTCAGGGTGTTTCTTTTCAAGCATTTTGCTTCCTTCTCTTGTTCTACACCTTTGCTTTCCTCTTCCTTAGTAGCCACCAGTTATATTTTCCTCTCAAAGTGTCTTATTTCTTCTCTGATGCTGTCCTTCAACCTTGCTGGACTCCGTCAAGCTGATCCTAAAATTGCTTTATTTGTCTGTCAGAATTTAACCTGCAGAGATCTTCCATTCAGGAAACGCTAATCTAAGAAAAGATACTTACTTTTCCTCAAAACGTAGTGGAGTAAGAATCTAGGTTATGGAATACATTCTTTAACAAGGCTCTCTGAGGAGATTCACATGCTTTTAAAAATAACTCTCATGTGTCTATCTTCACACAGAAATTAAAATAAGTCACACATTTTGTCTGTTTTGAGCACTTCCTGGCTGTTGACAGCTCTCATTGCTATTTCCAAAAAATAAACCAGCAGGATCTTGCCTAAAAAAATTCTGCCTGCCTTGTAAGTTTTCCTCAGCCATATCCTATTCTTTCAGAATTTTTCCCTCTTCAGCTATGTTTTGTTCTTCGACTGCTGCTCACAGCAATACATTTTGAAATGTTAAGAGATACATTTCTCAGCTGGGAAAGCATACTTTTTTTGTACTTACGAACCTTTAGATGCTGTTGTATGTTCTACTAATGCCTTAACATCATACATTGTAAAAGTAGGCACTGGAAGGAAGAATAGGAAAAAGAAGTAGAACAGCTTTTAAAAATCTGCTTTCCAGCCTTTTTTTTTTCCCCAAACACAAGGCAGATTGCAGACTATAAGAAAACCCCACAGAAGACAGAGGTAAGAACTGCTATCCCTGTTCTTACATTTAAACTGTGGGAATTAACACTGGTATCACTATGGTATTTCAATAGTACTGAAGTAACTCCTGCAGGAGACAGCAAATTATTCCACTGGATGATTATGGGTCTATCCTTCTCCATGCCAGTAAATGGAAAAAGAGTCTGCTCTTCAACAAAACTATTTAAAAACCTCACTAGTTTGGGCAGTAAAAAATTAAGGATGCACACAAACTTTACAACAACCATGCTTCTCTGCTGAGGCAATTATACAATGAAATCCTTCTTTGACATTGAGGCACGTTTATTCAAAAAAATGGAGCTTTACTCAACTATATGAGAACTTTTTATGTAAGAAGCCCACAGGGACAAATTCAGGTATCTAAACCCAAAGTTGCCCAGCTTGGAAAATGTGTCTCTGGGTGTCTTTACCCCTTGAGTTTGAAAACCTTGTAGCAGTTCTATGAACACTAAAAGCAAGGTTTAACATCTTGGAGTCCACATACAAAAGCTTTGTTTATCTACATTGTATTTATTTCCCCATACCCACTTCATTTCACACAGGATAGAAGATTTCATCTGAAACTAGAGAAATCAAAGAAGGAAGAGGTACTACATTACTTTGGAAGTTAATATTAACGTCAAAGAGCTTAAGTTATTCTATTTTGCTTCTGTTCTAAGTTGAGCTATGACTGAAGGTGCCTGGTTCAGTTGTTTGAACTCAGCAAAAATTTCAACAGTTCAATGCTGGTGATCATACACACACTCCGGCTGGCTGCTCTCTAATCCAAATTCACTTCATACACTCATGCCCACAGGCAACTATAAAAAAGTGTTTTACTCATTACCAGTAAGTATTCACCATCAAATACAGCATTTCAGAATCTGAAATGCTATTGTTAATTTTCTGTGACTGATTATCTAGATATACTTGTAGCATCTGATAGCACTAGGTAGGCAATAATGGGTAAGTTCTATGTTTAATAGCAACTAGTATATTTCTTTGAGTTTGTATTTCCAAAAGCTGACTGGCTAGTACCATATTCTTAAACAGATCTTTTAGAAGATTTAAGTATTCCACAAACTTTATGCCATTTTACAGATATAGCTCAGTTTATCTTACAACCTTATCAGACACAGAAGATGTGAAGAGGAACTATTTATTTAAAAAGCTTTCCATTAGACACTTCCAGGATTTGTCAAACCAAATAATTGCTGCAACGTGCTTCACAGAAATCCGTACTGTTAGGTGATGGGGTTCTCTCAGCACATTTTACATGCTAAAGATGCAATTTATTTCAGCCTCTGGAAAGGAATCCCCAGAAGCTGAAAGAGCAAGCTGAAGACAAGTGGAGTGAAGATGTAGGAGGTGAGAAATAGAAATGGAGATAGAAAGGGAAATTCAGTTCAAACACAGGACACGATAATTTTTATAAACATAATTTTTTAATCAAGAAAAGCTTGTGATCTCATGTCAGCATCAGCTGATTTTTCCCTAAACACTAAAACTGTAGATGATGACAGCTGCTGCTATGTTGAGAACAACCATTCAACATATTTCTGAGAGTCTACATCAGCGCACCAGGCCAAGACCCAACCTCAAAGCATAAATTCTGGAAACATTTTAAAAAACAGAGAAAAACTGGCAGTAAACAGATGGCAAGTGAGAAGTGATCCACTTCCAAATTTGTATTCAGCACAAAATAGAAGGAACAAAGCACAGAGCTAGTGGAGTTTTTAGGATTAAGAATATTAAGTGTGTGCTGTGCAAGTCTTAACTTCTACCAGAGTAAGTGTCATTAACTTTGTGATCAAACTGCATGAAACAACCTCAAGAAACAGAACTACCAGAAACTGGCATTCCAATAGCTAGAGCATACTGAGTCTCTTGAGGCCTAGCAATGCCCAGTTATGTTTCAAAGCACTTCATCTAGTTCATCTAGAGCTGGCACAGGCTGCCCAGAGAGGTTCTGGAGTCTCCTTCTCTGGAGATATTCAAAACCCGCCCAGATGCAATACTGTGCAACCTACTCTAAGTGAACCTGCTTTAGCAGGGGGGTCCAACTAGATGATCTCAAGAGGTCCCTTCCAACCTCTACCATTCTGCGATTCTGTATATTGCAAACTTTAAAAAAAAATCCATTTCTAAAAATGTTATTCTGTTCCTAGTGTTCCATTATCTTCACCCAAGACTACTCTATGTTAAAACCACACTCAACCAACAATAGTCTTGACAACAAGATTAAGTTATCAAAGAAACACTTTTTAGGCAGATTTAACTGCACAGCATATACATAAGGCAGATTCAGAAACTAAGCATTGCAACTTGAATATCAGATGACTGCGTGTACATAAAGCAAGCTTAAATATTTGTCTCTCTGACTACCTCCTTTTTATCCGGTGTCTCTGCAGGCATTTGCCAGTGAAGAAAGGAAAGACAGCTGCAGTCTCTCTCCCCACTTTGCTCCTATATGCACTATATCACATGACTAATGACAGGTGACTTGTTATTTTTTTTACCTCGTTGCCAGCCTTCACAATTAAGTATCAATATGAGGAAAAGAACTAAATATTATCTTCCAAAATATGTATGAAATGTTACATATTCTCAAAAGTTTCAGATGAGCTTCAGTAAGTTGTGTTCTGAGTCTCATGTTTGAGCTTCAGACCTCTGTCTCATGCACACTGGTAGATTTTAGTACAGCCAGCTGTACAGAAGCACATATTTGCGTGCTTTCTATAATTTACATAAGACAAGTAAGAGTTGTGAGAGCTGTAGAGACAGCATTGTACTTACACAAAGCATCTTTATATCGAATACATTTTAATTAAGCTACTAGACAAAAACCAAACTAAACTTCATCATGAAGTGCGATATATTAGAATGATGTTTGTCATGTGTACACATTTCTGTCAATTTTGAACAACTTTCTTGTTGAAAAACAACCAGAGGCTAACCTATTATATACCACTTTCTAAAAAATACAGTGGGCCAAACAGACTCAGTGAGTGAGAACCTTGAGAACATTGTGTCACAGATTTATATCTGGATCTGTTTTTCCAGATTTATACCTGCATCTCATGCGCACTGTTGTCCCTCCACTCACCACCTTCCCAATCCAAATGATAAAGAAGAAAAAAAAAAAAAAAGAGAGAAAAGTAGTAAGAATGATCAAACAAACTCCACCCTAGAAGCAAATGAGGAGGCTAAGGACTATTCAGCTTACAAACAGTTAAAGGTCTATAGAAAGAGTGGTACAGAAAAGGTGAATAGGGATCACACCGTTATTGCATCTTTCAATGCAGGAAGGGAAAACCGTCAAATGAAACTAATTTTCAGAACACTGTGCTTCACGTGCCATTAAGTTGTGGAACTCAGCCAGAGCAGGTTGTGGATTCTAGTAGCTTATAGGCATTTAAGAGAAGACAAGAGATGTTTGCAGAAAAGGCCTCTAAGTCAAGAAATCTTCAGGCATAAGCTACTACATACATGCCTGCTCATTATACTTTTCCGTAAGCATCTGCTTTTGGCCACTAAGAGTTTTGAGATGTGCCTTTGATATGACAGAGTAAAGCCTTCTACTCACCCAACTGTGGGTGAGTAACCAGTGTGACAAAAAGGGAAAGATCTGGAGGTTTGGCTATACCATTTATAGTGCACAATACATTCTTCCTCAATCAGGTCCTCGCCATTTATGTTTATTTTCATCCCAAACTTCATTGCTCAGCCTTCTCCATAGGCTCTGGTTGCAAAGCCAGGCCAAAAGGTTATTTCAATATGATCCTACACTTACCTCCCTGCTCTCTGCCCCCTTGAACTTGCCCTTCCTACTTCTTCCTTGCATTAGTACTCACCTGATGATGTTGAGCTAGTTCATGCAACAACATTTTGAAAACTTGTGCAATTTGGTTTTGGTCAGTCTGAGCTGGTTTAAAGCATAAAGAATCCGCTGGGCACCAGTACCAGTACAACTAAGGGAATGAAGACAGCCATGGAGAGGATACAATCATGGTAGAGCCAACTGATGATGCAGTTCCATGTTAAGCTAAACTATTGCTTTGTCAGGTTTGAGATAAACCAGATTCCTACCTTATCAGGTGGTTAATTCTCTAATAGACTCATCTGCTGAGTCAGACAGGTACAGCAAATTACGTGTCACCAGAACATGATCTTGAGCTGCAGCAAAGCTTCACTATATATTATTCTTTCTAGACTGAAGCCTAAGCAGCTAGGTTTAAGGGACAGAGGCCTCGAACACCAAACAGAAATGACTGCCACAATCCTAAGATTGTCAGCATCCTTTCTGCAAATCTGAACTCGCCCTACAACTGCTCAGCGAGATCAAGGTCTTGGTCAGGTTTGTATGTGTAACTTTTGTGGTTTTGATCTGCTGTATGTATAGAAATTGGATTAATTTACTCTAATGAGTAACTATTTACTTCAATTCCTGCTAAAGGCTCCTTTTCTACTGCATAGTTACAAAATTTCCATAGACTTTTATGACAAAGGATGGCCCAATAGACAAAATTCTCATCTCTAAAGGTTAATGACACCTTTGAAATGAATGTTTTTGACAGACTGAGATCCCAAGGGTCAGATCCTATCACTAGAAAATCTACTGCAAAGTATCATTAGACTAAAACACAGCCTTAGAGCAAGTTATCTCAAGTTATGGATGCTAAATTAAATCTCATTTAAGGATATTTGGAACCATCTTCTTGAAATGCTGCTCCTAAAGCTGCATAAAGAAAAAACTTTGCCGAAAGCAAAGCGTGTACTAAAACATTACAAATGTATTTCCTTTATGGAAGGCATGTCACTAATGACAGCAGCTTGTACAGATATGCCTGAGGAAGCCTTAAACTAATGTGGACACTTCTAGCACAGTAATCGTAACATGCTACTCACCATGGCTTTGTATTAGCTCGAGTTCTTGGACAGTTTTGCCAGTTTGAACTGAACTCTACTGCTATAACCATCAACTAGCAATTCTCAAGAAAGAAACATCTTGTGTGCGTTAAGCTATTTTTAGTTCTCATATAAGATTGTGTTATGCATGCATTATAAGGATAAATTTATGCTGCAATAAAAAACATCAGCCATTCAAATCCTCGATGCCTACAGTTAAATTTGTTGTCGGCAGTACTTACTCACTTGTTGGCAGTGACTCACCTTCCCGATACGTTTCTGCACTCTCTGAAAACCTACTGCGTTCCCAAACAACCCCACTCTACCCCACCCCCAATACAGCTTACTTATACTTCTATAACCACATTAGGGGTACAAGTGAAAGTTCAGTTTTGAAAATACTGGCCCTACCTTTTGCATTTGACACTAAGTTAAATATAAGTTGTGTTTATTTTCAACTTTAAAAATAAATCACAAAGCAGCACAGAAACTGTATTTTTCATGACATTTTTTTCCTATTAAGAGATAAGGTGGACACTCCCAAGATGAAAACTAGAACTTCATTATTGCTTTAAGGTTGACAAGTTATAGAGGTGTTAAGTAAGACAACATAGTAACACTATTACAGTCTTAAAGCCTGCAATCTTTTTCTAGGGGACAGTCACAACAATCAGACAGTAGGGAGCAGGGGAGTAGATTGGCAGCAGAAAAATCCTACTTTTCCAATTAATCTGATATTACCCTGCAGGCATACTATATAAGATTACAGTTCCTGCTCCCAGTGTATGAAATTTATTAATTTTCCCTTCTTTTTGCTGCTACAAACATTAAAAAAAAACCCCAAAACATAGAACACTTTTCATCCCCTTGCTTAATGGTCAAATTTTCAGCAGCAACACTTCTGCACTGCAGGAAGTTTTCACACTACTTGCTGCTTCAACTAACGTCAAAATAACAGAGTTATATACAATAGGCAAATTATGATCTTTTCCTGAACGTATCTGGGATTGGAATAGAAAAACTCTTACTGCCTTTTCCAAAAGGCTGATCAAAAGGAAAAAAAACTGAATGCTAGAAGTCCAGGACTCTTACACATTAAACAACCAAGTGTTCCCTGGGATTCATTTCATATACAAATCTAGAGTGTGCATATGAATGTAGAACGCAGCAAGAATTGCTGAAAAGCCTTTAAGATTCAAAGCAATGCAGGCCCCCTCTCACACCAAGCAGAATTATCTCTAGTCCCTAAACAGAGGTTTGGCGAAGAAGGGAGAGAAGAGGTCAAGTTTTTGAAGTGTTTCAGTGAAACCTTTCCTCTCATGAGAGCAGACCCAACCAATGTCTTTTTTGCCTCTCACCCTCTCACAAGGCTTGAGCTTCATAAGGAACTGTTAACCCAAGAGTATTTACCAAACCTGTTCTTTACTGTTGTCATTACTGGTAGAGTACTTACATTGGATTTATAGCAGAATCTATCTAAATTTTCTTGTGTAAACAGGCCTGCAGGCTTCTGCTAAGGGCTGAAGTAGATGCTTAAGTAAGTATCCAATGTGTTTTTATCATCAGTAAACTTAGCTTACACACAACATTTAAATTCCAGTTATTTTGATACAACACAATAATAAAAATACATTTCGATTTTTAGTAATTCTCAATCTCTTAAATGGCTAAGTGGATTTTACTCCAACTGCTAAGATTTGGACTGCGAGCAGAAACAAAAACATTAATAATTTTGGTCTAAATAAACACCCAGAATGATGAAAGAGTCATTAATAGCAGAAAGGTCTAACTTGTTTGCAAAGAAGGTGAAGTTTTAACTTCATATTGCTGTAAATTTCTAAGGTCCAAGTGCTTCAGAATATTTTCTATATCCAATGAAAAAATTAAATGCTCCTGACAAGTAATTCTGTTCATCAAAATTAAGTCTGATTTTAGAATGAAACTGAATTAATTATAGAAAAACTCACAAGAATGAGATCAAAGGCATTAAGACTTACAATTTTAGGCATGGGGAAGAATATTCAAGTTCTTTTTACGTAAATTTTGGCCTTCTGAAAAACGTTCCGGTGATCCCCCCCCTTCCCTACACCACATGCAAGAAATTCTGTGTAGAATGCAAGATTCAGGATGGAATGGAATGCAAGCCAAACGTTCTCACAGAGTTTTGGGTTTGGTTGGTTTGGGTTTTTTTTGAGGGGGTGGTGGTCGTTTTGGGGTGTTTTTTTAAAGTGAAAATTTTGTGGATTTCTCAGATCTGAAACAGGTATAGTCACTCTTGGCAAAAAACCCTAACTCAATTATTCCTGATTTTCTATCCATTTGATGCACGGAAAAGCCAGAGTCAGAACAGGAATATTCAAATTATGTAAAACAGCTGCAAAATCTCGTGATCACTTGTGTTCACACAAAAAACTTCATCCACTAAGTACAATCATACCAGTACCGTATGTAAATTCTTTGCTTGGCAGCATCTGGAAATAACAGTAGCCAACTTCTTAGAACATTATTTTATCCCTTGAGGTCAGTTGCTGTTAAAAGTAAATTTTTTTTGCCCAACACTTCATTATTCTGTTTTTAGTAGTTGTTTATGCAAGTGATGTTTCGGGGTTTTTTTGTTTGTTTTTTGGTGGGTGTTTTTTGGTGGGTTTTTTGTTTGGGTTTTTTTTTTTTTTTGAGTGCAGTGAAATCAAAACCAATGCTTCCTACAATACGAAGTGTAGGATTTTTCTTCTTTCAGTCTCTCTCTGATGAATGCATTTTCTCTAAAAGTTTTCTTCCACATAAACCATGCTGGAGAATGATGTCTGAGATTGCCTCTAAGGTTCACAATATCAGAGACCACACTACTACATAAACTCCTTAATAAATGTCAAGAATGAGATACAGGAGTTCCTTAGCTACAGCCAGAAACCATCAATCTCAATATTGTGATCTTAGGAGACTGCAATTATACAGTTATGGTAGGTAAACATTTTTACGATGTCATAATATTACTAAATGTTCATTTGGGAGTACATTACTAATCAACAGAAATGATGAAACATTACGTGAACATCCATGAACATTATCTAGGAAAGATGCGTTCTTCATCAGAAAAATATTTCTAAGGGCTTTTAGCATACAAACGCTTTTTCAGAGAAACTTGCAATTTCTTCTCTGGAAAAGAAGAAATTCACAGAGGAAGGAGTTTGAATAGTTTCTGGTCATAGACTAACTGCTGTTAACATTTTGGTACTAAGAGGTTCACCAGACAGAAGGAGGAATTAACAAGAAGAACAAGAAACTCACATCTCCCCACTATCAGGCAGTAGATCTAAATAAGACAAAAAACCCCAATCTAAACAAAAAAAAAGGAAGCTTTTTTCCTTAAATACAAGGCACAATTAAGTCACAAGACTCACTACCACGGGATTCTGTAGGGGGCTAAAACCCAGCAAGAGTAGTTCAATACGGTACTTGATGTGTTAAGAGAATAAGCCAAGTTGTGGCTACTAACCATCATTGTCTGGCTATAATTTTCATCCTGGAAAGCCTTTAAAATAAATCATAGGAAACATATACTAGAGAGGTATCACATACATGCTTGTTTATTGACCTAATCCCCATGGCATCTGCTACAACTGCACTAAGACTAGACTACAAGCTAGATGGACCTTAGTTACGATGAAAACATTTTGTATCTCCCAATTCTCTGCTCCACACACTTGAATAATAGTTATTTTGGGTCAAACTTGTCTTCTACATACCGAGACTGCTGTCACGTAGGTTTGGAAGATACAACCCTTCAGCTTTTAAATAGCCTTTTATGAAGATATTCTTAGATTTGTATTGGAAACACATTTCAGAACTTGTTCTCAAACCAGTAAGTTTGAGAAGACACAGTCACATGGCTTTCCAAGAGCATTTCAGGGAAGAGCAAGAACAGCAATTAGTGCAACATTAGGAATTGTTTTTCAAATTACAACCATACACATCAATTCAAGGGAAATTCGCACTCACAGCCTAGTTTTACAAAGCATGAAAGAAGAGATTTGATCATCCTTTCCAGCAACACTTAGCACATATTGCAATTTTAAAATACTATTGCCTTTCAGTAACACGACAAAAGTCACATCAATACTTGCCGTGTAGGAAAACTGACTGTTTCTATTTTAAAGAATACCTTGTGTAAACTACACTTGCTATTAGCTGTCTAACCTGGAACCACAGAACCTAGTAAGTAGATTATTTAGTCATGTTTGTATTCATCAATATTTGCAGATTCTCAGCATATCCCAGGATTTGTACTTGAACTATGAACTTACAAATGCTGAAGGCAAGAAAAGGACTCCAAGTTCATAAGAACGGATCATCAGTTGGGTGCCATTTTTCTCCAGAGCTCCCCAGGCTGCTTTAGATAGATTAGCACTGCAAAGAGAAACAGGACATTTCAGTGAGGCACGATCTTTACAGCAGAAATTGCTGAAGTACCACAGCTGTATCAATGCACTTCTAGCAGAACTTCAGTTCAATCAGAACAGTATTTTCATAAAAAGTGAGATGGGTGTTATTCTTTATTGCTATTTTTACAGCACAGTGGGAGCAGCAGAGACAATATATAGAAGGGTATTCATACAAGCCATGTGGATAATTATACAAGCATACTTGTGTCACACAGATTTACAAGACAAATTCAGCCTTTTGAATCTTCTCTGCACATTTCAGAAAGGAACTTCTGACCTCTTAGCCTCACCTCTATGCCAGGAAAGATCATGGAACAGATCCTCCTAGAAGCTATGCAAAGGCACATGGAGAACAGGGAGGTGAATTGAGACAGCCAGCATGGCTTCACCAAGGGTAAGTCCTGCCTGACCAACCTTGTGGCCTTCTGTGATGGAGTGACTACATCAGTGAACAAGGGAAGAGCTATGGATGTCATCTATCTGGACTTCTGTAAAGCCTTTGACATGGTTGCCCACAACATCCTTCTCTCTAAACTGGAGAGATATGGATTTGATGGGTGGACTGTTCAGTGGATAAGGTATTGGTTGGATGGTCACATCCAGAGGGTAGTGGTGAATGGCTCAATGACCAGATGGAGATTGGTGGCCAGTGGTGTCCCTCAGGGGTCTGTACTGGGATCAGTACTGTTCAGTATCTTCATCAATGACACAAACAGTGGGATCGAGTGCACTCTCAGTAAGTTTGCAGATGACACCAAGCCGAGTGGTATGGGTGACACACTGGAGGGACAGAATGCCATCCAAAGGGACCTGGAGAGGCTCGAGAAGCAGACCCGTGTGAACCTCATGACATTCAACAAGACCAGCTGCAGGTTCCAGCAACCCTGCAGAACAAGCCCCAGTAACAATACAGACTGGAGGATAACGGGATTGAGAGCAGCCCTGCTGAGGAGGACTTGGGGACACTGGTAGATGAAAAGCTGGATGTGAGCCAACAATGTGCACTCACAGCCCAGAAAGCGAACCGTATCCTGGGCTGCATCAAAAGAAGTGTGGCCAGCAGGTCAAGGGAGGTGATTCTGCACCTCTACTCTGCTCTGGTGAGACCCCACCTGGAGCACTGCATCCAGCTCTGGAGCCCTCAACACAGGAAAGATATGGACCTGTTGGAGCAGGTCCAGAGGAGGGCCACAAAGACAGTCAGAGGGCTGGAGCACCTCTCCCATGAAAACAGGCTGAGAGAGTTGGGAGTGTTCAGCCCAGAGAAGACAAGGCTGCAGGGAGACCTCATTGCAGCCTTTCAGTACTTAAAGGGAGCTTATAAGAAAGATGGAGACAGACTTTTTAGTGGGGCCTGTTGAGATAGGACAAGGGATAATGGTTTTAAATGAAAAGAGAGTAAATTTAGACTAGATATAAGGAAGAATTTTCTTTACAATGAGGGTGGTGAAACACTGCCGCAGGTTGCCCAGAGAGGTGGTAGATGCCCCATCCCTGGAAACGCTGAAGGTCAGGTTGGACAGGGCTCTGAGCAACCTGATCTAGTTGAAGATGTCCCTTCCTTATTGCAGGGGAGGTTAGACTAGATGACCTTTAAAGGTCCCTTCCAACCCAAACTATTCTATGATTCTATCTACTTGGTATTGGTAAATAACTTCAATTTGGTGACTTAGGAAGATTAAAAACTATCTCAATTATGACTAGTTGTATTAGAATACATTTAGTACAGAGCATTTTTGCAAGTGTTAAACACTATCTTTTGCTCCTACCATTTTGTTCTTTTGATATATTTACGAAAACAAGTATTTACTGAAGAGGTATTTTTGGTTTAACATGCTATTCAGCACCACATTGTAGTTAATCCTTCATGAGTATCTGCTATGAAGTACATCAAGTTGGGAGTCAAAAAAGAAGTGCGAGTGTTTTCAAAACCTACTTCTACAGGATAATTCAAAACTTAAATATTATTAACTGACGGACATATTGGATGCTTTTTGATAGTAGGTAATGGTGGAATAGAAGAAATGAGAAAAAAAATAGAAGCAACTATGAATTTCTTTATTAGGTGGATGCAGCGTCACATTTCAATGACTTAAATCCTTTAAAAAGCACCTTAATCACTACCACTACTGCAGGCAACAGTATCAATGAGTGATGAAATTCAAAGAGCCAGAATACAAAGAGGAAAAAAATTAAAGTAACTGAGCATTTAAGGATACAAAGATCATGATCTGTAGTATATAAGATTGCACAAAAATCAGTTTTAGCAAAACTGAAACATATCTGTATTTTCCATTCACAATAAGACATTCTCCCCTCATGTCAAGAAATTTATTGCTCCCTCTTTTGTCTTCTTCAAAAACCAAACAATAGAAATACAAAGCTAGACTGCTGAACAACTCAATCTGACAAAAGGTCAGATTCCAAATATTAGGTATCTACATGTTTTGTAATAAGGCAGTGCAAGGATAAACTTAGGCTTAACCCATATATGTTTTGTACAAACCAACACATTCACGTACAGCATATGTTAAAGAAACTCAACCCAGGTTTAAAAATACTTTTCACTTCAGTTGATGCTGAACCCCAAAATTGGCAGTTACAGCTCAGACAACATTTTGGTGCGATTGCCAACAGTTCCTGACGTAATCATTTCAACTTGCAGCCCCAAAAGGGGCAACGCAATGAAAAAACATTAAATATGGACAAAAATTCATATCACTACTTACAGTATTATGGGGATTAAGGCAGTAACTCACCTGGGCCTGCAACTGACAAGAACTTTGTATGTGACTCTTTTTTTTGTTTGTTTTTAAGTGAAAGGTGTATGGTTAGTTATTTACCTTGTAACTAAGAACCATGCAATTTTCTGGAAGTCAGGAGAGGGTCTCATATATGTCTTAATGTGAGGCATAGCGTGACTTCGACCCGAGACTTCTGCTGACCACTTGCTAGGGGGGAAAAAAAAAAAAAGTTCTTCTCATATACAGTTTTATTTTGAGGTCTAAAAAATACTCACCATACTACAGTGCCACCTTTTTGGGAATACTACCCTATACTTCACATACTTAATACTTGTTTCCCCTACAGAAAGGTTGAAAATACTTTATTTAACCGATTTTTTTAATCCTGGAATCCAATCTTACTAGAAGCCAGAAGGCAGGTTTGGTGGTTTTTTTTTTTTTTGTTACAAACAAACCAGGCAGATATTCTCCTTGCTTTATCAGGCTCTCATAACAAGTTTTTCCATTCCTCCACTCCAGCTAGCACTTAAGAAACTATATCCAAGCTTCCAGCCAATATTTCTTCTTTGAGGACTATCAGTGGTTATGCCTTCAAGCAAAGGAACTTGGCACCAAATTAAACCTTGCAAAATTCCCCAAGCTCATTACAATTTATTCTGCACGAAGCAGAGGCAAGGAGCAACTGATAGATTGTTGACACTATCCTTCCTCTACCCTTTTCTGTGCCCCTAAGCCACTGAGGAAATTTGAGGGCTTAATATATATAAACTACTTTAAGACAACAAGCCATTGCTGGAGTAATTCAGGGTCAATGTTACAGAACTAAACTCTAAGCAAGCAGTAAAGATATGTACACAACTGAAGGTGTGAAATCGTGGTATTTAGAAGCACATTCCACTGACAGCTGTTAGTCCTCACTCAAAATTGGGAAGAGGGCTTCCAAATACACCTTTCTCCACCCAAACACTTTTCTTTCCTCAGTTTCCAGTGTAATAGGTTCTGGTTTCAGTCGTCACAATCTTGTTTCCCTAATTTAGCATTCTTTTCTAAAATAAAAAAGAATTGATCAGCTCCAAAAAAACCTCTGAGGTGAACTCTGTCCATTTAAAAGCCTACAAAGATTGAAATGGAAAGGCTGTAATTATTTACGCAAGTTGACTTTCAGAAATAACTTTTACATGAGTTAAGTCAAGAGGCTTTGTAGTTCAGGGGTCAAGACCTACTTACTTTAACAAGCCTATCTTCTGATGAAGAAAAAAACCTGTTTCTGAGAACTGGTCCAGTATTCCTAAAGGGGAAGAGCTGAAACACTGTATGCATGTTTGGAGCAAACTAGACCTATTTATATTATGACACAAGCCACACTGAAGTCTCTTTTTGAAGAACGGACTAATATGTATGATACAGAAACCACTAACTAAACTGGTGTTCCCCTACAGAACTCTAGACCTTACACACATACAGATTGAAGTCTATACCATAACACAACAATTCTTGTTAATAGCTTTTATCTCACAACTAACAGTTTAGGTAAAAACATCTTTAAGTTTAAGGCACAAAAATAATTGGGTAACTCCAGTAACATTGTAGTAATGAAAAACAGTAGAATTGGGAATTGAACACAGATTTTCTTCAGATGTATCTCACTGCCTTAGTTGAGGACAAACTTCTCCCCCCACTATTAACTGCAGCAATTTTGAGATACTACCTCAGTCTACTGCTTTTTTGCCTCCTTATCTTTGACAGATACAATTAAGTACTGTGTTTCAGCAAGAGTACTACCACTTCTCTTGCATTTTACAGTAATCTAATTGCACTTAGTTTCAGTTACAAGGGATTGAAACTGGTATTCCAGAAAGTTAAAATCAGAAAGGGGAGAATACATTTTGGCCATGTTCTCTTTAATAGGACAGCAAAAATATGCAAGGACAAAAAGAGAAAAGAAAGTGATTATCTTCTTTGATCAGGTTTGGTTGATTTGTTTTTTGGGGGTTTGTTTGTTTGGTTTTTTTTTTGGTATTTTTCAGTAAGGTAATTACTTAAAAAAAACCCCAACAAATAAAACAAAACTCAGAGGCTTTTAGTAAAAGCATTATTAGCAAAGTAGTATTTAAGAAATGTTTTCCCTTCAGCCTAAGAGGTTATCTCTAGACTGCATAATGCAATGATAAACCAAAAGAACTGGAAGGGGTTTCACATGGGTACAATATCTCATTTATCTATTCTTAATACAGCTAAATTTCAATTTCACCATGGGACTTCCCTGGCGTATTTTAGAAAAAAAGCCAAGATTACAAAAAGCCTAAAGTAAAATACAAGAGCAGTTGCTTTGCACAGCAATGATGAGAGCCTATGTCAATATAACAATTTCAACTTCTAGTCAAATTGTCTTAACACATTTTAAGCTGTACACTTCATCAGAATGCAGCTGGCAGAGGACGTACACAGGACCAATCTCATCATGTTGCAGTAAACTTCAGGTTTATTCAATCTCATCAGAGATAAATACGGTAAGTTAAATGAAACTAGATTTGAGAAATTTTATGGACCAAAACCACAGCTTGAAGTAGTTATTTTTTTGACGTTAGAGGTCATGGTACCACGTAAACTAAAAGCTGAAGTGTGGGGTGAGGAAAAGGAGTTCTGTGGGTAGGTATTATTAGAATTTGAAGAGTAAAACACGAAAGCCTTTTTGCTAGGGTTGGTTGTTTGTTTTGGTTTTTTTATTCTTTTACACTCCTAGGACTGAACTCCTTATCACTAATACAGCTTAACTCTGACTTTAGACCACTAAATCCTGACATTTTTACCAGTAACTTGTTGCTACTTCCTCCCTCCCAGTCTTTTGTGGCGTTTCAGTCAGCTGCTCTTTCTTCTTTTTAATGACACAGCCTCTAATGTGATGATTAGGTGTATTGGATTAAGGAGGTAATCTACTTTCCAACTCAAAATGCAACAGCTTTTGCACCTCCCATCCCTCCATTTTTCCAATAGCTATATTTTTTGAGTTTCATGTAACTTGTTTTCTTGGGAAAGGAAGAGGGGAAAAAAATTCTCTACCATGAATAAGATATCTTTTGCAATATAGGAAATACTTTGCACTCACTTGCACTACACTACAAATGTGAATGCTTACAAGCTGTTGCTTTTATATATACTTAACCACTTGCAAAATTTCAGAAGTATGCTTTTTTTTTTTAAACATTTGATAAATATTTGTTTTACTCTGCAATGAATTTTTGAGTTTGAAAAGGAGACTACACTGCAATCACAGTGCATTTAGCTGGAACATATACAGCAAGTATCAATTGCCACCAATGTCTGATATTTCTGGCACAAATGAGGTAAAGGAGCAGACACAGGCCCCTTTACAAGTGGAGCTAGCGAGACAGGGAAGCCAGATATTCCCAACATCCTGAAAATTAATCTGTGCAAACACACTCAACCAATAAGCAGAGCCAGGAATAACTCATTTTCTATACCCCCACCTTTTTCATTATTTAATTATTACTTCAAATACTGAATGGGCTTTACATCTCAAAATATTGGCAACAAGGCTTGAGCATAGTTAAAACAACTCACACCATTAGTCTCAACCGTAAGAGAACAGTAGTTCCTCTGTGTAAATGCTCCACATCTCTCATCTTTTATGATGTTAGGGGAACAACACTGTAGTTCTTCAAACTGAGAAGGTGATTATTCTTCAAAACTCTACAGGCCTAAAGAACACATAAAGCTCTAATACAACTATGGTTATGGACTTGTCAAGAGCAAGTCAAACAAGCTCTTGTCAAACCAACTTCTTCCATTCTTTGAAAATAAAAATTTGATAAGGTTAACTGCACAAACATAAGGCATGTGGTATTAAAAGTCAATCAATTATAATGAGCATTAAAATACAGTGGTTTATGTGCTGTCAAAGCTGATCAACTGTTTCAAAAGCAGCAATTAACAGAAATAATTAAGCATTGCAAATCTCTCCTTATCAATGAGTAATAGTGAAAGGAAAAAAATAGCAACCCTACCAGAGAGAAAACTGAGCAAATTGCACCATTTACAAAGTAGCTAATGTAACAAAAGCAGTCTAGCAATGATTTGCTATGATCAGAAAAGTAAAATCAGTATTAAGTTTAGTAATCTTATTCTTTTGAGAAATTACAATTCAGAGCTGCATTACAGGTTAGTTAAATACACTCAACTGGCAGAAAAGATAGAAAAATAGCCCACAGACATTATAAAAACTGTATGCCTGGAACAGAGGTTCTGCCTCTTGGGACGAGGCTATAGGACAGCATTTATCCAACTCCATTAAACTCTCCCTACTTGTAAAAAGGAGTTATTCCTTCTCCTCTACTGTAAGTACAAAGTATTCATCTTCTTTCAACTCTGGTAGGATCCCTAGTTTCTTGCTGGTTTTGTATTATCTTCCACTGAGGTAAAGACAAATTCCTCAAATCCCTCTATTGCCCAAAGCTTTGTACTATGGCAAGTCTTTAAAATAGCTCATCTTATACTTAAGTCTATTGAAATAGGACCTACCATTTCTGTGTCTCTCAGGTTACAACAGATAAGAAGCTGCTGTATGTCATCTGCTCTATGGTAACAGCTTACATGCAGGCTCTCCTCAAGGGCTAGTGTCTCGTACTACTTCAGGGTAAGAACCTGCATCAGGGTAGTCACTACAGAGCAGTTATGCAGGGTCACTTGTCATCTGCAACCAATTCAACAGGTGACTTTAAAACTCCCCTTCTGTTGCCAGGACCCCAATATGCCCAATGAGACAGGTATGTGGGTGTTTTCTCATTGAACAGGAACAATGAATGGTCTCATTATCACATAATGTTCTGTGCAATAAATAGGAGACTAACTGAAAAAAGGTTACATTTTTCTTCCAATAAGATTCTCATGAGGTGTATGATTATAGAAACTGAATTAAGGCTGCACAAACACCCTGAGTTTTACAATCTCAATTTCTGAATCATGACTGAACAATCTTGAAGGTGTTTGTAGCTTTCCTCCTGTGCTGAACGTGCTCAGAGGGCACATTGCAAAGGCAGGAGAAACAAAGCTCCACATATTTTCTGTTCCATTTCCATTCCCTGGACATGGACCAGCAAGGCTCACAGCAGCAATCATGTTCACTCCAGAATGGGGGATAGTCTCTGCAACTAGCAACTGTGTTCTCAGCCCTCTGAATATATAGACAACTTTACCCATAGCATTTACCCAAGAATTTGTAAAGTATTTTAGCAGCACAACTTCCACCTGGAAGAGTTAAGTTTCTGGTGAATGGAATGGGGAGCTGTGGTCTTGTAAGAGGTTACCAAATCTATTCCCCCCCCCTTTTTTCATCTGTGCAAAACAACTTTTCCCATTGTTCTCAAAACACGTTTAAGTTTTTAAAGATTCAGCCTGAGGGAGACATCTGGCATGGAATGTGTTAGATTTTAACAAAATTAGTAGCAAGTGAAAATAGAAGTTCTTAATGGAAAATGTCAGGCACCTTTAACAGAAGATATTACCACAAGGGACTGAGAATTTTTGCAGCAGGACTGCTGAACTCAAAAAACCCAAACAAAAATACCCTTCCTAACCCGGTTGTGGCTCAGTTGAAATCCTGTTAAAATGAAGGCACAAGTGGAAAAGTGAAATACAACTGTAAAAAGAAACAAAAAAAAAGAAAAAAGAGGAGTAATATTATTTCAGTTCAGTGAAGGAAAGCTTAAATAGAAGTTTACAGAATCAAAAATCTGCTAGTGTCCTCCAATTAGCAACAATATCCCATATCATTTTTACAGGCAAATAGCACATTTGGACTATGTTTTGGAGAAAAAACCAGCAGATAAAGACCTAAAGGCTTCTGTTTTAAGGAGTTCAAGAGTATCATGCTTCTGACCACTTCCCCTTAATTTGCTTTTAACGTTCAAACATTCCAGCATTATAAGTTTAAACGTACAGTCTATGAAAAAAACCCACCACCTCCAAACAATTGAGTTCTACTTACTGAAAATAGGAATGCAACCACAGCTGTTTCTGTGCCGTCTGTATACTGTATGGAAGCGAGCCACCAGCTGAAGGAAAAAAAAAAGAACACGTATTTATTTTTTTTTTTGAAAGATATTCTAAAAGCAGCAAGCATCTTGGGGAATAAGTTATCTGTACTATCCTCATGAGTTTTTTTTCCAGAAAATGGTTAAATTCTCCAGTAGTATAAAATGGTATACAGGGGTGGGGTTGGGTTTGTTGTGGTTTTTTTTGTTGTTTTGTTTTTGTTTTGGTTTTTTTCCCGTTCTTAGAATTTGGCAAGTTCCTAAACACTATGTAGCAGATTTACACTAGGAAAAAGAGAAACAGTATATGTAGTATATGTAGAATTAAGTCCTCTTAGAAGAGAGATGTTTATGGGTATTTTTTTGTTTTGATACCACTTGATATCAACAGATCAGAATCATTACCCATACAAGCTAGAGGGAATAAAATAAGCAGCTTTCAGAAAAACACGCACACAAAACAAACCCAAAAAAACCCACAAAACCACCAAACAACATTATTTTAAAAAGCAAGAACTTCTCTGATTAAATTGTATTTGTATTGATTTCGTCTTTGGCTAATGCACAGTGTGATTTCTTGAAATGAATTTAACAAAGAAGAATCAGCCATGGTATACTGAGTTATATTAGTGTTGTGTATTAAAAACACGATGCAAAACCTACTGCATTCAACCTGTCCTAGAAGACAGCATAAGGACCTGTTACAAACACTTTGCTGCTCTCAGAGATGCACTAACTGCAGGAGTCCACAAAGCTGTTCATTTGCACAAATACAGAGTTATGTAACGCACCAAGTTATTTCACAATATGAAAGAAATGACAGTAAGAAGTCATTGAGCAGATTGCTTATCTGACTTTCAAGAGTATCAACTTTGCTAAGCAGAAGCTGTAGACAACTAGATATATTTCAAAAGACCCTAACTAACTTGTGGAAACCATAGATACATAGAAACTGCAGCCAGTGAGCTTATAGGTGTATGTCCAAACACTGCTCAATTCAGAGGAAAGATAAAGAGAGCTG
>NW_009648451.1:1537822-1556646 GCF_000708025.1 Charadrius vociferus
AGCTCAACAGCTACTCTACTTCATACTACATAGGAGCATAGGCTTGGAACAGGAACACGTATTTATGGATGCAGCAATGCCAAAGAATCACTGAACTGTTGAAGTTGGAAGCACCCTTTGGAGATCATCTAGAGTAACTCCCTGCTCAAAGCAGGGCTGAACAGTACACGTTGCTCAGTACAGTGTCCTGCCAGGTTTACAGTATCTCCAAGAGTGGAGACTCTACAACCTCTTTGAGTAACCTGTTCCATCTAAACACCGGAAATCATTTTTGCTCTAAGGGTATGCTGGAATCTCCTGTATGTCAATTTATGTCCATTGCCTCTTGTTCTTTCACTGGTCACCATGCAAAGAATCTGCCTCTACTTTGCATCCTCTTATGAGGTGATAATACACATTGATATGATCTCCCAGGAAAGCTCTCTTCTCCAGGCTGAAGAATTATCCAGCACTCTTGGTTTCTCCTTGAATGACAGATGCTCCAATCCCTTATTCATCTTTGTGGCCTTTTGCTGGACTTGGTTCAGCATGTCCACTTCTGTCTTATAGTGGGAAACCAATAACTGCACATAGCACTCCAGATGTGGTCTCACCAGTGCTAAGTGGAAGGGATAAGTCACCTCCCTCAGCCTGCTGGCAACATGCTTCCTAAAGCAGCCCAGGATGCTGTTGGCCTTCTTGCCACAAGAGTGCATTGCTGGCTCATCTTCAGCTTAGTGACCATCAGCACTCCCAGGTGCAAGGCTGCTTTCCCTATCAATCCCCAGTGTGTACTGGTGCCCGGGATTATTCTTGCCCAAAGCACAGTATTTTGCAGTGCTCTCTGCTGAACTGCAGGAGGTTCCTGTCATCCCATTTCTCCAGACTGTGTACAGTCCCTCTGAATGGCAGCACAATCATCTGATACATCAATCACTCCTCCTGAGATTGCATCACTGGCAAACTCACTGAGGGTGTACTCTGTCCCACCATCCAGGTAATTAATAAAGATATTAAATGCACAGCCCCAGTACCAATGCTTGGCACACACCACCACTAGTAGCTGGCCTCCAGCTGGCTCTCGTGCCACTGATCACGACCATTGAGGCCTGGTAGTTCAATCGGTTTCCAATCTGTGCACTCATCCAGCCCATACTTCAACAGGTTATCTGCAATGATGTTATAGAAGATGGTGTTGAAAGCCTTATTAAAGTTAAGGTAAGCAACATCCAGTGTACTCTTCTCGTTCATCAAGCCAGTCACCTCATTGTAGAAGGACATTAGGTTAATTAAGCATAATCTCTCCTTTATCAATCCAGACTACTCCTGACCACCTTCTTGTCCATCATATGTTTGGACATGGTTTCCAGGATTTTTGCTCTATCTAGGAATCGAGGTGAGGCTGCCAGGCCTATAGTTACCCAGATCCTCCTTCTTACCCTTCATGAGGACTGAAAGAAAGGAATTCTTTTCTGTCTTCAGGAATCTCTTCCAATTGCCTTGACCTTTTGAATATTAATCAACAACAGCCACACACTGACATCAGCCAGCTCCCTTAGTACGCATAGATATAACCCACACAAGCTCATGCTTTTGAGATACAGAAGCTTCACTGCATCAGAATACTACAGTACGTCTTCCTCTTTCAAGTTGGCTGGGATGATGTTTTCTATACAAATATATTGACTTCATTAACACAAACATGGGAAGACTGAACAGAAAAATTGCATATTGCAATATTTAAAAAAATGACTAGTAAGTAGTCAAACATCTTATTCTCCATTGTATCTGATGTACAGGATGACACTGCAAAGATGACACAAGGAGAATTTGGCACACACAAACCTGAATTTTCTGCCGAAAGGAAAGTATGACTGGAGACAGAACAGTGAGCAAGAGCTGTTTTTTCCTATACAGTGGCCTATGAATGTGGCTATACAGACTTAAACATTATATAGCAATGCCCACAAAGCTTTTCTATTCAATCACAACAGGAGAGCTTGAGACAGAGCTCCAGTAACAGTAATAAAAGGATTCTACTGCCACCTATTCTACCAAGTTCTCAGCAAGATGAGAACTTCAGGTTCATTCAACACTAGCCAGTGAACTGATTTTGCAGGACATTATGACCACAAAAAGCTAATAAATGGGGTTTAGTCTGCTTACCAGGATAGCCTTCCAGACTTTGCCTCACATTGTTCACAGTAGGATAAACCTTCATGGAGGCAGAGGAGGAAAAAAAAAGTAACTTTAATAACACAGCTCTAAATACACAAGCTGTCAATTTTCAAACAAAAATCACCTAAAAAAATTATTCAAGAAAAAAGGTTAGAAGCTCCATTTTTCAGAATGAATAAAATTATGCTGCAGCTTAAGACTAGTCACATGCCAGTAACAAAGGAAGTCTTTGATATTTCCACCTCTCTCCCAAAGCTTACCAAAATTAGCTAGCAAGACTCAAACAACCCTGCTTCAACCACTTTCCACAGCAGTCAAAGTAAGCTCTTAACATTATCTTATGAGATTTTAGACTCGTATCTCACACACGAGTATGCATGGGCAATTAGCACACGGTAAGCATCTAGCTTGACAATATTTTCTTCTTGATTTTACAAGCTCCTGCTACAAACTTGCTTCTGCTCCTCCCCTGAATTGTGCTAATAACCTGACCAAAATAACCAGGTTAGAAAACAATTTGTTTTAGGTATTAATCACTCAGTGTTCAATTATATCTCAGTAGCAGAAACAGCTGCACCTACAAAACTCAACGGAAGGCAAGCTATGGAATAAGAATATCATTTTGATTAGATTATATATACTCTAGTATCATGCAGGTGGAAATTACAGTACATTTTTTTATAGTATACCATACACAAGTAAGTGTCACTAAGTGGCATCCTAATGATTTCAGGATGAAAACTACATTAATGTCTTCCAAAAGTTAAAAGCAAACCGATGACTAAGATTTAAACAACAAATGAATAAATGTTAAATAAAGGTCACTAGCATCTAAAAAAACATACCAAGTGAATTGGAACATCACATTTAATGAGACTTGTCACACTGCTGCCTGCAGCCACCAGGCTCTCCTGGAACTCTGAGCACAGCCATTTGGACCCATCAGCTCCCATTGACCCAATGCTTGAGAACTGTCCGACAACAGGCCAGGATTCCTGTGCTGGTATCGATGACGCATGCTCTTTCAAAAGCTAGTGAGGGTAATTAAAACAGTTAGATTTCAACAGGCAAAGAAAACCTTAATTAGGGTGTTGATACTGGTTCTGATACAGTAAATCCTCTATAATTCACTTCCAACAAGAAAAGAGTTTAACATTCATACTATCTATTTCACTTTACAATTAAAAAAAATAAATAATCAGGCTCTCCAAATAAACCCACTGTTCCTTCAAGTGAAGATCAAACACCACAAGTTTTATCCAAAAGCACCAAAGCCAACCATTAAATAATGGGTAAAAAGAATGCTAGCAGCTCTTCCTGAAAACATGAAACACCAGCTTCAGAAGTCACAATAAATTAAAGAACATTTTATATGTGGTAGTTGTTGGCCATAAAATTCCTCTCATATCCTACAGCCCCAGCTACAATAGAAGCCCAGGATAAGAGGGGGAAAAAAGAACAATATTAGAAACAATATTAGAACAATAGAAAATTAAAATAATCCTTTTAGAGGAGTTCTTTAGCTGAGAATGGAATTTAAAGTCAAATTAAAAACAGATGGATATGGGCACATATTAAATTGTATGTATGTAAACCTTTTTCTGCCTCTAGAGAGGACATATAACAATTATTTCAGCATCAGTGTAGTGTCACCAGACCTATCTGCATTGTCACAAAAAAATTTAATCTTTTTAATCACACAAACATTTGCCACAAGACCATCTTTATCCTTTACAGGATTTTTCTATTTTATTTCTTTTCATTCAGTGTCTCACTAGGCAAAAAAAAAAATATACAGGCAACATACATCAGAAAGGGCAAGCTCTTTACAAGCCAGGGAAGGTCTAAAAGAGTAATCTTGTGTTGAAAAGCAATGTAATGAATAGACATTTTGTACATCACTGAAGTTTGCCATGGACAGCATTAGAATTCCATGTAAAATTCACAAAGGAATTTGAAATAATTCCACTTCAGCAGCAGGAGATGCAGATTGAAAATTCCCCAATTGTGAGAGGCATTTAACAGATGACATGAAATACCTTATCTGATTCTAAATAAATACTGAAAAAGGGACCCTACGAACTTGAGACACGCAATATTGTATAAAGATTTACCATTACGTCTTATCTAAACCATGCAGGAGGGGGTGGGGGTAAAAAACCCAAACAACTATGTACCTAATTATTCAGTTGATTAAAAAAATTAAAAAAAAAAAATCAAGATCAGAAACATAGTAGAACAAAACTAAAAACCTGACGGAATTGATGACAGCAGCTATGTGCAAACTGGTTTTTAATTTGATGGTTATTTGCCAGGTCATTAGGGAAAAAGAAACTGTAATAGCCCTTAACATTTAAGTAAATAAAATAAGCCTGTTCCCTATGTGCAGGCAAGTCAGTATCAACACATCTTGCCTCAGTGAGCACCTTTGACAAAGACAGTATTTGGTTCCCAGTCACAGAAGACTGGATTTTGATAGTGTCATGCTTGTTAGAAACACCAACAGCAGACAGTAAGTCATTTGAGTGATGTGACTCCTCAGATATCTGTAAGCATATGACAATTCAGACCACAAGCTGACCATGGTAATAATGCCCAGGAACATTATCTGCAAAGTCTACACTGTCATAAGTTGCAAGCTTATGTTACTGCTACCTTAAACTGTAAAAATGTATTAAAGGACTTCTGATCAAAACTGGAAGAATTGAAAGGAAGTAAAGAACGCTCTCCAAAATTATATTTACAGTTAAAAGGATATTAACAAAAAAGGTTACAGTTTTAGTACCTTTCTGAGCCTAAGATGACCCCACTTTTCTTTATCACTACCTTGGTATCGCCCAGGGGTAGAACCAAGCAGATACACTCTATAGAAAGAGAAAAACAACACCAAGTTTTTGCAGCTCCGGAGTGTTTGGGTTTGTAAAGTATTACAGTATTAAATTAAAATCTATCAGCAAGGTTGAACATAGAAGTGCAATCAGAAATATTTAATCTTTCACACTCAAGATTTACAATATATAAAACAGTGGCTTTTCAGCTATCTAATTTATTATTAGTATCCTACATGGTCTGTCACACACCACCAGGTTGTTCTATAGTATGGACAGGAACTGCATCTATTTCTGTGTACAAAAATGCAGAAGATAAATGATGTTAGCAATAAATGCAAATAGCTCTTGATTGGCACAGGATTGGCATGTCATTTTGAGTAGAGGTAATCTATTGGCACATCCAAATCAGTAGATTCAGGTACAAGATTTCATTCAGGCACCTAATAGCTCAGGTGCAAAGCACAGCTTTTTCAATTGTCTTCCTAATACTGGTTTAGTAACCCGTTTGACTTTGCCCTGAAAACAGAGAAAACACCTGCCCAGAGTCACAACAAACAGATGGTTTAAGAAGCTGTTCCTTACTGCATCTCATGCCTAGCTTTATCCATGAATCAATGTCTCCTACATATTTTACATGGCAAGGAACTGATCCTTATCCTAACAAGTGGCTCTTCCCTAACTCATGCATAAACTCACATCAGCTAGGGCTCAGCCAACCTGACTATAAGGCACATACTCTTTTTCCCCGCCTCCAATCTTGTAAGACTCCACGTAAAGAAAAAAGCACAGGTTTTATTTTATACATTAAACTAGACAAAATTTCAGTCTCTATTTCCACCACAGTTTATGACCTTTTTCAGCTTTTCAACAAATTTTTGCCAGTTTATAAAACTGCTATTAAGCAGTCAAGGAGATTTACACTTTCTGAAGTAAATACCATTTTTCAGTGGAAATGTGGGCTATATCTAGTAGAATTAAGCATCCTAAATTATTTTAAGTAATATCAGCAAAGTGATGTTAGAGGAGACTATTTCAAGACAAAGTATATGACTGCATAACATAACATTGCCTATCAGACACAATCCACGCCTGTAACGGGGAAAATTCTATACATACATATACAGATTGACCTTTGCTTTAAAAGTACAGAAGCCTATTCTTAATAAAAAACCCATTACAATAACCTTTGCTTATATGATCCCTCTTACATGACAAACCAAACACAACTCATTTTTTTCCACTAGTAATTTTATTGGAGCAAATATTTAAGCCAGACTTACTTAAATGAAACTCTGAGTCCCCATTACTTACAGCTACCTTCTGCCAAGTTACTGCTGATGCCCCATTTTTCATTCCTTAAAATGCATGTTTATAAAACTAGAAGTCAGTCATTTCAACATAATCTGCATAAGACAGATTTAAAGGCACCGGGGAGATCTTAGTGTGACCTTCCAGTACCTAAAGAGGGCCTACAGGAGAGCTGGGAAAGGACTTTTTACTAGGGCATGTAGCGATAGGACGAGGGGGAATGGCTTTAAACTGGAAGAGGGCAGGTTTAGACTGAACATTAGGAAGAAGTTATTCACTCTGCGGGTGGTAAGGCACTGGCACAGGTTGCCCAGAGAGGCTGTTGAGGCCCCATCCCTGGAGGGGTTCAAGGCCAGGCTGGACGTGGCCTTGGGCAACCCGGTCTAGAGGGAGGTGTCCATGGCTATGGCAGGGGGGTTGGAGCTCTATGATCTTCAAGGTCCCTTCCAACCTAAACCATTCTATGATTCTATGAAAAAACTGCCTGAAGTTAGACTCATGTTTGAACACTTACATCTGAAACAAGGCAAGCTTACAAAACAAACCCACGGTCTAATAGATCCTAACAGAGATGTTTAATTTTTTAGATAAAAAGCATGCCAGTTACTATAAACGCAAGATAATACATACCTTGTCTCTGATAAATCATGTTCTTGAATCAGATCTATCCATTCCTTGAGTGTAGGAGAATTGTAAGCCATCAAGTAACTTATTAGGTCAGATTTAAAATTAGTTTCAGATTCACCAGCAGAACCAGTTGTTCCCTGAGGTAGCCTTGGATATAAAGGGCTTAGCCATATTCTAAAAAGAAAGCCACAAAACCAAGGACACCACACAAACACATGGATTTAGTAAATGATTAAAGCACATCTGAAGGTCCTAAATGCATACCAGACAGATTTATTGTGATACTAACTATAAAGCGACTTGTCTTTACTTTACAATTACAGAATAGTCAAGTCTTATACTCAATACCATAAAACTAATCCTTTCAAATGAAACCAACAATCTCAACACATTTATCCATACATACATTTACAGCTTTCACCACTGTTAAGCAGGCCAGGCTCAGACTTATCAACCTATTTCATCAAGATTTTCTGTATGAATAGAACACCACAATGCATTCTACTAAGCTACTGGTTTGTGTAATTATACAGAAAAACACCTATTAGGACATGTGAAAGTTCTGCATACTTTGAAGAGTAGCTCACAATAGTAACTTGCCTCTGCAGAACTTTCATCAGAATAAAACAAGGTGGGCACTACGCAGGGAAAACATCTAGTATTTCTTTCCAGTCACACATTATTGTAGCCATGGAAACCAAAGGTTGTGCATTATCAACTTTACAACCTGTTGATGCCATCCTTTGTAATTCAGAAGCCTATAAAACAGGGAAGCCAGTGAACCATTGTATCGGTGATACTGCATATTAGTGCAGTGTGCAAAAGCTAAAAAGAAAAACGTTTTTCATGTTTGACAAGTAGGGCAGCTTGTTAAGCATCCCAAATAGGTATTTTCATGCCTTCTTGGCTTTCTGAAAAGCTAACTGCCAAAAGATACTAAAGCCATCCCTAAGTAAAAGATATAAAGGCAAAAAATCAGTGGTTATATTTTTGCCACTCAAAAACCCTTATGACAGCTTGCCTCAGACAAGTGAAAAGCCTCAAAATCTTGCCATATTTAATGGCAGCAAGATGGATATCAAGGTGACATTAACTTCTGAAAAGCCATTTTCAATTAGTTTGATGAAAGAATCTTATACCTGATTTACTGTGGAGATCTAACTAAAAAATGCTTCCATAAAAACAGTCATGAAAACAAGAGTCTGAGGGGCCTTATAATAACATATCACTTAAACCTATTTTTTGTGCTCTAAACAAAACTATGTCCCAAGATAGCCATGAAGTTTAAAAACTTCTACCAAAAATAAATAAATCGGGAATAAAATTCCTTCCACGGAAAGGACACTGGGTCTTCTACTGGATTAAGGAACCAATGGTGCCCAGCATTTACCAGGTTACATTTTAGATACAGCCATAGCAGAAACAGAACATTTGCACATTCACATTATTCTTGCAGGATTAAGGTAATTTTATACAAACCTGAAGCAGCTATTTAAAAGTGTACTTTATAGCTAGGTAGCTCTTTCATAAAGAGAGAGCATGATGTAATAAATTATCTTAAATTAGTCAGATTGAGTTTAAAGTAACAGCCAGCTCAGACCATAATTTTGTTTACAGTATAAAGCAAGTAGAGTTCAGGCTTAGATAGCTACCACCATTCCAGGTTTAATTTTTTTTGTAGGACAGCTCTATCTTAGGAGTGCAAGACTTGTAGCACCGGATCATCTGACCTAGTAGCCTGTCACCAGCAGTAGCAGATACCTACGGAAGGATTAAAGTAAACATATACCTGCTAGATATTGTTGCTTACCCCTGAGTTTTCTGGTGCCAATCTTCAGCAATAAGATTGGATGTATGTATCACAACTCGAAGACCTTCTTCATACAACAACAACATCATTTTCCTTTAAAGAAAAAAAAATATAACACTTTGTTTCAAGTACGCTGAGAGTAGGAGAAAAACTAACAATTCATTAAAATTCTCCAAGATAATTATTTTCAAAAGATTTGTTCTGCATAGCATGCAAACACTTAGACTTCAATCCATGTGCATGCCAAACTCACATGGCAGTCATTACACTATTCCCATATATTTTTATCAGCAACATCATACAATATACTCCAGAGTACAGCTTAACATCTTATTCAACTGATTTCCCAAGTAAAAACCAAATAATTGCAGAACACTTTCTATATTTGCTATGTTCTTCAGTTTAAAAGTATCTGCAAAGGAATAAGTCTAAAAAGAATTAAGGAACACTAAAAGGCCTTTGCTTATAGCTGAGTTTATTAAAACCTAATTCTTTTCTCTTAAACTGACAACTTTTAAAATAAAAGAAGATATGTAGATAACTAACCATTGGGATAGCAAAAAAAGCTATTTATCTACCATAAACCTGAACTCAAGCTACAGCACAAAGGAATTTTAGAACTGGCAGTTGAGTTAAAAATAAATATGTATTTTTTGTAACATAAGTGCTCAAATTTTCATATACAAGTTTTCCATAGTTGAGTAAAGACAGCATATCCATGTGACCCTGAAGGATGAGATGGTTTCCTTAGAAACTAATGATCAAGAATGAAAGCTGTAAGAAAAAACATTCTTATTTCCATTGCTGTCCCGTGGCAAGATAATGCTACACAAATCATATCAGACTCAAATTTAGACAATGACTTATTCAGTAATTTCTGCTTTTAATGTTAGAGTTCAGCCAACTAACATTCAAGTACCTGCGCGTGTTGTCTGGTGCTTACTGCATAGTTTATGCAATACGCAAGACCCCCTAACTACGAAACAGTTCTCTACATCTGTGTTATTCATTGATCTAATCACAAACTGAGTTGACAGGAAAATAAGTATTTTACAGCAGAATGAAGTGCAACATTAAGGTATATAGTGATAACTGACCAAAACACCACTACCTCAAAAACACCCAAAAAACCCAACTGAAATGTAATTTAAGTTGTACGTCATACAACAGGAATTACGTGAATTTAAACCTTTGTATTTGATGGGGTGAAATCTGTTAAGTTTCTCTTGGAACAAAATTGTTTTGTTACCCACAAAGATCTGATTTACTGGTCTGCTACTCACTTCCTGTGTTCAGCCCTTTAAAATACAGGGTTGAAGAACTGTAGCATTTAATATCACTATCACTTATTTATCCCAAAGAATGGTGGAAGAAAAAGAACTTAAAGTTGAGCACACAGAGAACACGAGCTGCTGCTTAAACTGTTTAAGTGAAAAATAAGCTAAAGCTTTAAAAATGATCACTTTGAAAAACAACCTCAATTCCTATGTCCCTCACTAAACCTGAAAGAGAAGCAAGACTCATTTTTAAAACGCTAGTTTCTCTCTTTTATTTGCATAGTCTTCTCCAAACAGGCAATGAGGAGGTCAGTATGCTTTCTATCAGAAATACAGATGTACAGATGTGGGGATTTCAGATCAATCTTTTAACATAATGTTGTATTTTATAGAACGAGTTATACAAAAGGATTAATTGATTTAAAAATAATGCAGTGCTCTGAAACCAAAGATCTTCGCTATGAGACATAAGATTAAATCTGTTCTTATCTGTAGTTTGCAATCTACAAAATTCCCTCTGTGACATTTCTGTAATATCAAAATAAAGTTTTTTCTTTGAGAAGACCCCCAAATTCAGTACTTACTTCCAGATCGTGCATGTTAACTGCAAAAACTGTGCAATAAATCAGTGCTGTGTCCAATCTGCCAATGACTGATGAAGTCCACATTACAATTTTGGTATTAGGGCATGAGTTAATAGCCACTAACAGTGGCTGGCACATAGAGCTCAGAGGGTTGTGGTTAGTGGTGCAGAGTCTAGTTGGAGGTCAGTAACAAGTGGTGTCCCTCAGGGGTCAGTACTGGGTCCAGTCCTGTTCAATATATTCATCGATGATCTGGATGAAGGGATAGAGTGTACCATCAGCAAGTTTGCTGATGACACAAAACTGGGAGGAGTGGCTGACACGCCAGAAGGCAGTGCCGCCTTACAGCGTGACCTGGACAGGCTGGAGAGTTGGGCGGAGAGAAACCTTACGAAATTCAACAAGGGCAAGTGTCGGGTACTGCATCTGGGGAGGAATAACCCCATCAGTACAGGTTGGGGGCTGACCTAGAGAGCAGATCTGTGGAAAGGGACCTGGGAGTCCTGGTGGACAACCAGATGACCATGAGCCAGCAATGTGCCCTGGCGACCAAGAAGGCGAATGGCATCCTGGGGTGCATCAAGAGGAGTGTGGCCAGCAGGTCGAGGGAGGTCATCCTTCCCCTCTACTCTGCCCTGGTGAGGCCACATCTGGAGCATTGCGTTTAGTTCTGGGCTCCCCAGTTCAAGAAGGACAGGGTCCAGCAAAGGGCTACAAAGATGATTAGGGGATTAGAACATCTCTCTTATGAGGAAAGGCTGAGGGACTTCAGTCTTTTCAGTCTGGAGAAAAGAAGATTGAGGGGGGATCTTATCAATACTTACAAATACTTAAGGGAAGGGTGCCAGGGGCATGGGAACAGTCTTTTTTTCAGTGGTGCCCAGTGATAGGATGAGGGGTAATGGGCACAAGCTTGAACATAGGAAGTTCCATCTTAACATGAGGAGGAAGTTCCATCTTAACATGAGGAGGAAGTTCCATCTTAACATGAGGAGGAAGTTCTTTACTTTGAGGGTGGCAGAGCACTGGAACAGGCTGCCCAGAGAGGTTGTGGAGTCTCCCACTCTGGAGACATTCAAAACCCGCCTGGACGCTGTCCTGTGCAACTTGCTGTAGGTGACCCTGCTCGGGTGGGGGGTGTCGAACTAGATGATCTGCAGAGGTCTCTTCCAACCCTGACCAATCTGTGATTCTGTCACTGACCTCAATTACCTAACATACACATCTCATCTACCCAATAGCCGATTTCTTTCCTTAAACTAGAACAATTCTATAATCTATAAATGCCAAATAATTAAGCAAATTTTTCTTTAAGACTCCGGAATTTCCATGAAACCCAGTTTTATGGATTCAAAATAACTTGCAGATAAATGAAACATGGAACATGAAAGATACTTTTAAATTTCATCAATATACATTAGGCCTTCAGAAATATGTTTTCATAAACAGTAATAATCTATCTTTCTATCCCATAAATACTTTAAGACACTAGACACCAGTTACTAGTCCAATTATGGTAACTGCAGGTACGAACTCTGTGGTCACCTTTAGAAGTAGAGCTTTCTGCTTCATAGCTGTTACTTACGTGTGGTGAGTTCCAAATGCAATATCCAGTTTAGCCTATAAAATTAAAAAGTTGATCATTAAAAATTCCTGTTGTGCATTCCCACTTGCAAGAATGTTAATCAAGAAGCACCTCTCCTTCAATTTGTTTCATTTCACTGCTCTCTAGTGGACAGATCACAAAATACATTATTTTTCCCCTCAACACCTTTAAATGTACTCTCTAGTTTATTGAAATTAGACTTTAAATGGCAATGCAACTCTTTGCTGGAACTGCTCCAGCAGAATTTCTGGTCTCTTACTAGCAATATTTTCAGAAACAGTCAGCCTTGCAGAAAAGGACCTGAAGGTCCTGCTGTACACAAAGTTCAACAGGAGCCAGTAACGTGCCCTTGCAGCAAAGACCACCAGTGTCCTGGGCTGCATCAGGAGGAGTGTTGCCAGCAGGTTGAGGGAGGTGATCCTTCCCCTCTATTTAGCATTGGTGAGGTCACACCTGTAGTACTGGGTCCATTTCTCCCAGTACAGGAGAGCTACATACATATTGGAGAGTCCAACAAAAAGCCATTAAGATGCTTAAGGGACTGAAGCATCTCTCTTCCCAAGAGGAAAGACTGAAAGAGCTGTGACTATTCAGCCGGGAGAAGAGAAGGCTTAGAGGGGATCTGATCACTGTGTACAAACACCTGAAGGGAAAGTGCAAAGAAGATGGAGCCAGGCTCTTTTCGGTGGTGCCCAGTGACAGGACCAGAAGCAACAGGTACAAACTGAAGCACAGGACGTTCCATCTGAACATCAGGAAACACTTTTTTACTGTGAGGGTGACTGAGCACTGGCATGAGTTGCCCAGAGAGGTTGTGGAGTTTCCCTCCTTGGAGTTATTCAAAACACACATGGACAGTGTCCTGGACAACCAGCTCTAAGTGACTCTGCTTGAACAGGGGAGTTGGACCAGATGACCTCCAGAGGTCCCTTCCAACCTCAACCATCCTGTGTGATTCTGAAGCATACGGTGACTGTTACAAGAAGCTTAATGGCTAACATTCCAAAGACAAGGACAGAAGCCAGACACAATGTTTTTTTATCAGTGCTCTGCTTATATTAAAGAGTATTTACAGCACAATTTCTAGTGAGACAATGAAACATGAGTTCCAGATGTTAAGAAAATGCTTTTAGCCAGTGACGACTCCAACATTTTGCCTATTTAATATGGGCGTGCAGAAGAGTAAAATACTTGCATTTCATTCTGGAGTACTTATGTAATGGAATGCATGTAGATTACCAGAACAATCTGAAGCAGAGTACCCAAACAGGAAAGTCATCAGAAACGCCATTTTTCTCTGCTACTTACTATTAACTACGCTGTTAAGTTTATCATATGGGACATACTACATTTAAATTCTTGTTGTGTGTGAAAAGGAAACATATGCAAAAGCATGAATTTATCATTAGCATATCTGAAATCTTCATCTAAAATTGTTGCTACTCCACAACTTAGCGCAAACACCTGATTAGTATAGCACACAGCAGCCCAGAAATCCTGGCCTTGAGAACTCACTATGTTTGGCATCAATACAGCAATCTTTCCTAGAGATCAGGGTTACCGGACTGCCTGAGAAGGAATAAAATTCCAAGATCATCCTGTTCCTAAGATATCCCCATGATTAAATAACATGCTCCACCGAGCAAAATCCTGACATGCTGACCACATCCCTCCCTCAGGTTGAAACCAATAACTTTATGACTCAAGTACAGCAAAAGAGTGAGCATAACATCAGAGAAAATGACATGTGCCAAGAAGCCCACTCATAGCAATTTAAACAGTATTATGGAGACTATTTGTAACAGCATCTTCTTGTGTAAAACACATCTGGACAAATAATAATTCTTTGATGAGATTTAAGATTACAGTGACACTAGGACTAAGTTCTGCACTTTACACTAAAAGCACTTCCGTCTCAGCACTTACAAAAATTTGAGTGCAACATGTTAGTGCAGAAGGTGTGCAGCTCTTCTGTGAGCCCCCCAACATTTTTGTGGGCAGCCATTCCATGCAAACCTTTTGTAGGTGACAGTACACCATTATCACAGAAGACCAAGAACATAGTTACCATGTTCCTATGGTCCTGGTAAGTATAATTCTTAAAGCATAACAATAAATTCTTGACTTCCCACATAAGGTGTGCCTCTCTACATCCACAACAAGATTTTTTGAGTGCAATAGACAGGTCAATTTCAACCAGCAGGCGATACAAACGTTAATTACCTGACAAAAGCTAATGTTCTCATAAGGGCGTGCTTGCGCAAGCAGTTCAGCTTTGGATTCTCTCTTTTCACCATGAACTAGCAACAATGGCTTCTTCCTTAAATGAAAGGAGGTTACTATTAAAACATCAAGGGAATTAGTAATCAGTCTAAACCACTCCTTCAGGTAGCTGTGACTTCTGATAGCCCAGCAAGAAGATGGCACTAAAATCTATATGCCTTATTAATGAACTCAAAGTAGTAACTACAACAGAACCTCTAATACACAGACATTAGAAAACTTCAATGAAAAAGAAAAAAAAAAAGGAAAAAAGGAAGCATGGAATAAATCAGACACCAAAATAGAAACTAATACTACAAGATCTTGTAAGGAACTCCTGTCTATAGCTGGAAACAGACAGATAAAAGCTCTCAGAAGTACCGATATACACAGTGTAGATCCAAAATAATTTAGTCATTGAGAAGATGGGAAGAACGAGAGGGGAAAAAGGAGAGCGCTAGGTCTACTCTGGCAATAGATTCACATCCATTTCCTAATACTCTGTTTTACTGCATTTCCAGTAAAATGCAAAAAAAAAAAAAAAAGGAGAAAACACAGTACATCATACACTTACTTCATCTGCAGTAGGTTGCAATTATCAGAATAGAATTTCAGGCAAACATAAGAACTGCTTTCATGACAATATCCAGCAACTCCAACCATACCATATCCATAACATATCATCCTGATCATTTTCACAGTTTTCTTGCTCCTTTCCTACATTCTCTCCTTTCTCTTGCATTACCTTGCTCTTGGCTCAGTAAACTGTATGGCAAAAAGCTTCTTATTCCATCTTTAAAAGTTATCTATCGCATTGTCATCATGGCCCACAACTGGACCTCCTAAGTGTTAATTAATAAAAATCAGAAATCAGACATACTAAACTTTGACCATTTGTTAACAGTCTTGAAAACAGGCCAGAAATCAATAGAGAACTACAACTGGAATAAATGCACAAGAATCTGCTCATACACAATTGGCAAACACTTGATTGCAGTTGCAAATCATTGTTATCATTCAGTTATAACAGCAACTTGCATGAACAGAATGATTTGGAAACCGTATTGTTTCATCTTCATAAAATAAACATACCTGAATTCCTGCGGATACTGTCTTACAAGCCATCCCACATCTATACAGTAGTTAAACTAGTACATAAGAAAAAGAAAACAGACTCATTCAAAAGAAAAAACAGAGTTTGTCAGAACAATGAACTACAAAATAGCTTTCTACATATATTCATCGCTCAATACCACTTATATCATACATAGCATGTTTTAAAAAACAAGTGTATTTTTGAACTTCAAATGCTTTCTTTCATGTCTCAACAATTCAGGAATGAATTTAAGTTATTCAAAACCCATGCGTTAGTGTTCATAAAAGTTAACATCTAGAAAAAGAGAATCACATACAAATAATGTAAAAACTTTGGTTAAGAACCATCTCTTTGCCATATGCTTATACCATGAATGATAGCAAAAGCTTCTATGCAATAACAAAAATATCATTCCTAACTTGAAAGGCTTTTTTCTTTCAAAAAAAGATATAATCATTTACATGCACATAAATACATATTTTTCAGTTGCACATTTCCCAAAAGGAGAAGAAAGCAGTCTTATAATTGCTGAATTCTAAGCAGAATATGAGATGATTTTTATACTTCAATAAATTGTTGTACAGTTTAACACATTTAAAATTCCTCTCTGTATTTTAACAGAGTTCCTTGCTAATATCAGCCACATGGTACAAACATGGATTATCGAGTTTAAGGTTAATAGAGTGAAATAAGCAAGTGAAATCAGTTTGATAAACAGAAAGCTCACCTGGGCAGAAGATATGAGAGTCCCAAAAAGAGGAGACAAAATATCTATTAAAAACATTAAAGCATAATTGAGTAAAAAAGGGTTCAAGTAAACATTTCACATCTTGAACAGTTTGATAACTACCACAACAGAAGTGCCAGATTATTCACAGACTTCGGGTAACAGACATCCACAATTAAGTTTACTGTTTTGAATATTCAAGTGACCAATTCCTCAGTGAAACCCTTATGGTCTTATATTTATAAAAAGCATTAATCCTTTCAAAGTAGAAAACAACTTTTAAAAACTCATTAGTAGAAAGACCAAGATGATATGGAGAAAGGAACATCGAACTACTCTCTCCCCTGTAGAGAGGGCTTGAAGAACTGTGGCAGGGTAGAAGCAATAACGGCACAGTTAATGCTTAAAGACTTATCTGTTGCAGACTGCTTGTTGGATATGGGTATCCTTAGTTCATTCATGGTAAATCCAACTGAGAATTTATAACATCAATAACTGAAACACAGCAGCAACTTGAAAACATATCCTACAAGTACCTTCTAGGATAGACAAATTATTTCCTGCCCTGTATCTACAGAAATCTGGTTTTGCAACTTAAACAAAAACTCAGCCCCTCACCAGCTCAACTAATCACCTAGAGGTCAGTTACTTCTGAGAGGGCAAGCCAAAAGCTACTACGAATTCAAAAAGCAGATAAAGACATACAGCAGTAAAGCAATTGAGATTGCTAACACCAGGCTACCACCAATAATCAATTCTTACAGGGAGCACTTGAGGTTGAGGAAAAGTTAGAACCTAACTGTATAGGTCTTCCGTCATCTGTTCCCCTTCAAAGAACTACCTCATTTTACTGTATTTCTGTGCATAAATCTCCTATTGATGCTTGTTTCTGATTCTGTCTTGTGATGTATGAGACTTCGTTTCTGAATGAGGGGATGTTTACAGGTGGACAGAGCTGTTCCCCCTTACATCAAACTACAACTACACAGCATTCCTGAAGCATCAGTATTGTACACCAGACTTCCCTGCATCTTGACTTACACTCACTTCTAACTGAATTGAAATAGGCCCATGAATCCCAGCCATAGAACTTCAGATGTACTGTCTTGTACTCCACCAAGCAACAGTGAATTACTAGGTGCAAACTACTCAGCAGCATGAAAACAAGTGCTAACAACTACTCAGGGTGTGTGGTTAGGCACTTAAGAAAAGCATCCCTTTAAGAGCCACAAAGGCAAGTAGTTTTCACCAGATCTACTCAAAAGGAAAGCAGCAATAAGCAGCACCATATGATTTGGCTTGGCTAAACGAACATTAGATTTGTGCAGCATAACTCAGAAGTTACAGCAGAATAGCGTATGCAAATTAATGCTTTATACACTTATAATTCTAAAAGAAAAGCACAAAGATAACAGAACCAATTCCTAGAACTTGCACATTTAGAATATGAAGCCTCAGCTACACCAATGAATATATGCATTTAAAAATACCCACAAACTAAAAATTAGCATTCTCTTGCAAACAAGTCTCCCAAAAGCCCACTTCTGTAGAAGCCACTTGTTCACCTTTTATGTGCAGGGCTCCAGAATTATAGCTCTGTTCAATTCCTGTGACTTTAGTGAGAAAAAACCTGAAAGGGCTTCCTCCGTTCAACAAATCCCAGGTATCTTGGGCTTCACTGGGTGTTTCATCATACTCCTCTACTTTCTGATTCTCTGAGAGTTCATCATCTTCGCACAGATTCACAGAATGTTCTTCGGGTGCACCACACTTTTCTTCTTTCAGTGTTTCTTTTTGGGCATGCTTTTCCTCATCTTCAGGCTCTTCATCGCTACTAGAAAGACACCAGCCTAAGCCTTCTTGGCTAGTTCTCTGTTTTTCTGCTGGAGGTGTTTCTGTGGAATTTTTTTTATCACTAAGCTTCAGGGGAGAAGCTTTTCTCTTGTGAGCAGCTTTCCTAGCTTCAGAGCATGGATACTGTGGCCCACTTGTTCTGCCACGTGCAGCATCCAATAATGAAGATGTAGATGGTTTTTCACTGTCAGAATTTTCCTCAGTGCTTTCATCACTGCTAGATACTGTCCATTTTCCGTGTGCATCTTCCTGAAGCATGTTCCTAGGGATTAAAAAAAAAGACCAAACAAAAATTGTGCATTTTTGCTATACTCAAGTCTGACTTCCTTCCTAGTTTCCATTTACTTATTACTAAGGAGCTTTGGTGTTTTTTTTATTTGGCAGAATCCCCACGCAACTTCTGACTCCGAAAAATTTCATAGTGCACAAAGCTTATTTGTTTCTGTGCCCAGGAGACAAAGAAACGCGTGCAAGGAGAGCAACCATCAAGTAGGAAGCAACGAACGTGGAAAACTGCGCATGTAAAGTCGGCGAGGATAGGGGCACGTACAAGAACGCATTTCAAACAAAGAGAGTAATTTGCATCATGCAGCTATTTCCTATGCCGACCCCGGCGCTTAGGGATCTAGCGCGCTCTGCCGAGGGGAAACGGAGCCGAGTCAGGGCCTCTCTACCCGGCTGCCTC
>NW_009648451.1:1557163-1563172 GCF_000708025.1 Charadrius vociferus
GAGCTATTCCCGCCGTAGCGGTGCGGGTGGGGGGCTCGAGGGGCAGCAGGTCCGTCCCGTCGGTGCCCTGTGGTGCCTGAAGGGCTTCTCCGGCCTCTCAGGGGCGGACGGGCGTCGAGCAGTTGTGGCGTCTTTCCAAGCTGGTAAAGCAGTGACGGCGACGTCACGTCTTAGGGACCTGAATTAATCTAATAAGGCTTTATTTGGCCTTAATATTTGTTTAGGGCAGGTGCAGTATTTGCATAATCGTTCATTCAGCCCGATGTTAATTACTGGGTCTGAAGTGCCCCGCTAATGAGATAACTGCGTGACGACTTCAAGAATGGAGTGGGAGGAAAGCAGGTGTAAAATTAATCAAAGTAAGAGCGTGGACCACATCAAAGCTCCCTCTGTCTACTAAAATGAACTGTCTTAGCATTTGGTTCTCATTACTCTAATTTATTACAAGCTTGTTAACTGCAGTTAACGAATAATGTGTCTTCTATCAGCATGCAATAAAATCAGCAAGCTACACCTAGGAAACCATTAATGCAATTTCAACTTACTTGTGTAATTTTATTAGTACTCTCATGCAGAGTTGCATGTAATGCTTCTTCTTGAAACAATCTGTGGGTATATTCTTCAGTACTATGAAACTGGATGTTTTATTATCAACCCTTGCTGAAGGTCTTCTGTGGGAAAAGCTCTTTGGAAAGTTGCATGTTTTTGTATGTTATGTGCATAATCTCTTGTCTAAGTAGACTATGGAAACTGTATTTGTTTCCTAAAAGTACTTCAGAAAATGTGATGGCTTCTGACTATGCTTGCACTCCAGTCTTTTCTCACAGTTCCTGTCTAAATAGGGACTTTACTGAGAGAATTAAAGATGCATTTTTCAAGCAAAAAATTCAAGATCTTGCAGAAACAAATGTAATGTAATTTGGTTTCTGGAAGTTTTTACTCTATATTATAAGTTTGCAAAAAGTCTTTTCATAATAAGCACATAAAATGTAGAAATAGGAAAACTCTATTTTAACAAAAAATTTAAATGAAGTGGACTCAGTCCATTTCCAGCTACTGTAACAGAGTTCTGACAGAGGTGTGACTAATCTTCAATAGTTTTTTTTTAAAGTAGCATAGTTTATTCAGCAAGTTCCTATTTTATTCTTCTCATAACAATTATTCAAAGTAAGAAATAATAGGTCAGGTTTATTGTTTTTTAATGCAAATTGCTTTCTTTCTCTAGGTTTTTGAAGCATGTGATGAAGACAGCAAAGGCTATTTAAGCAGAGAGGGCTTGAAAGTTGCTGTGGTAATGTTGTTTGGTTATAAATCCTCAAAGGTGTATATTTTTTCATTTATATTCTGAAGATTCAGCTTATATAGATGTCTCATTATTAAGAACTCTGTGTACTGTGTACTGACTGGTCCGCTCTAATTGGAGTGAATTATTGTAGGTTTGGTAAACAGAAATACTTACAGATTCCTAAAGTAATTTTCTTATCTGGGGGTATTTATTTCAAGAGAGCATAGTCAACCCCCTACCTCCTGCTGCAGACTGTGATGAGCAGAAGTATGCATTGTATTTCACACGTGTACAAGATGTATGAAATAAGTGACTTACTGAACTTATTATTGATCATCTATTGGTTTTTATTACTGATTCACTCCATTTCTTTACTCAGGGGTTTCACTAGATGTGAAACTACTGCATGTCCTAATAATAAACATGCATTCTCAAAAATACAGCTATTTTTGGTTTCAAGTAAGTTGGACGTTTTTAGTCCTGACTTCCCTAAAAGTCTACAGCTGTACGAATATCTTAACAAAAGAAAGGTTTACTGAGAGAAATGTGTTGCATACTCAGAGGAAGACACAGGATAAATTATATGGCCTAATGTAGTTCTGGAAGTTACTTTAGTACTGCAAGTGATCTCAAAAGAAGAACACAGAGGTAGGATTTCAAAATAAATACATGTATGGCTATGAGTTTGTCTTTCTCATGGCAGGTCTGTACAAGCTTAACCAATATACTATAAAGTACATTTAGCATAGAAATTACAATACATCTTTATTCTCCAGTTTAAGCAATCTTCTTCCCCAAGGACCATTTGTGACTATTTTTTTTTTTTTTACTTAAATACATATTTTAGGAAAATAGTCTTAACAAGGTCATAAACAAAATCTTGTCTCTGATAATTTACAGTAAAAACCACAGAAATGCTTTATTAAGCTGAAAGTAGTCATCTCTGATAAATTTCAGCTGTGGGTAAACGTTTTCTCAATGAGCTAGGGCCAGATCTAAAAATAATTTAGACTTCTAAAATAGGTCTTAACTGCTCAGTTATGAATCTGAAAATGCTCAGCTGCCCCTTATCTATCTTATCCTGTCTGTTTTTACCTTCATGTAAAATTAGCTGTTCTGTTAAATTCCCTGAATGTTTCTTCCAGTAGGAGTACTCAAAACATGCTTAAGGCATTCAAACAAGTGAGCAGGTTCTGTGCATAAGTCACTGATGGCGCCTGCTTGGAAAGAGAATAGAAGTGGAGGACTCCTGGGAAGAAAGGAGGTGCAGGTTTAGTTATTTCTTCCTGAAAAGGTGCCAAGTCACACCTGCTGTGTCTCTAGGCAGTGCTGCAACCACCTGGCTGTAGACCATTTTGTCTGTGCAGCTGCACAAAAATTAATTAAAAATGTTTGCTCCAGAAGTGATTCTGTCGTCTAGTGGTTTTGCTAGCTCCTTAAGTGGGCCCAGTTCCAGCAACCGTTCCTCTTTACCCGATGACTGCTCATTGTGAAGTACTAGAAGATCCCTGGGTAGGCAGGTACTTTTCTTTGTGGCTTTTGCTAACGTACATTAACTATGGTTTATGGTACAGCTACACCTTTTGCATTTGCTGATGGCAAGGCCTTGTAAGTGTTCCTTTCAACATTTTGGTAGTTTTTAATCTAGTTCTGAGAATCACAAGTGCACCAGATAGGAACCAAATGCAGAAGTTACAATCCTAAAAACTGATTGTTAGGATCCAGTTCCTCAGCATGTTATTGTGCATTGTACTTTGTTGTCAAAATGATTAAAAACAGAGGCTATAGTAACAGTCCTTGTATTTCATCGGAAGTCACTGAGAACAGTCACTTGCCCTGGCAAGGAGTGTGCTTGCAAGAGGTTTTCCAAGAAATAGGGAGCAGTGTGCACACGTTACTTCTTAAGTTAAGGTGAAACTGTTTCCTCAGGTATGCTACATAGTAACAGAAATTTTTCAGTGAAATGAAAATTATTTAGCATCATCAACTGCATTTTTTGGTCGTTTTCACGTTTTCTATAAATTAAAAGTAATACTAACTTTATCCACTAGGTGTCATTAACGAACTCTTTACTGGAGAAGATGGAACCTAAGGCTTTGAATCGCAGTTCTACTCCACTCTCTTTTTCAAAATAATTTGTTATAACAATTCTGTACTATTTTTTATAAAATATTATTTTTGTGTGGTTATTCATAGAGGTTCTGTACTTGCTACAGTTAAAAATTAAGCCTTCTGAGACAAGTAACTGGGAAAACATGAAAATAGAAAGAGATTAACCTGATTGTTGGACTGATAATGCATGTATATTTGATATATATTTATTAGCATATAAAAGTCATCGTTTCTGGGAACTAGCAGCATTTTGCAAATCATGTTTGTGGGACTTACACTTTTTCCTCTGGAAGTTTGGTTCACTGATCCTCTTTTCCCCCAAATTATTTCGACTGATCTAAAGTGCTCTCATATTTCAACAACCATTCAGCTAGCTAACTGCACATTCAGGTGTTAAGTGTTTCAAATGAAAAGGGTACTGCAGGAATAGTAGTCATGAAAATGTGTCGTTTCCTCAGCTGAAATTTCGTTCTTGGTAGTGATACACTTAGATCTAACTAAAAGCACTCCCTACACTGTGCCTGGGAGGCCAGGCCACCCAAAATGTTCGGTGTTTTCCCTGACCCAGCTCCCTGTGTTCACATCAGGACACCAGTAGGTCGGCGTCTGCTGCTGAACAAGATGCCAACAGTAGGGCGCCCTGACATCCAGAGTACAGAAGGGCAGTCTGAGCTCAGGGCCTTGTACAACTTCCAGCTGCTCTTCTGGCACATCTTATCAAAGCTTCCTAAAAGGGATTCTTTAGTCTATTTGTATGCCTGACAGTCTATGGGAAAACTGTTGCAGGGCAAATGGAACATCTAGTCTTGGGTTAACTGGTCACGGCATGTTTGGCTTGTCCATTCTCCACAATGTGCACTAGAAGCTGCTAACATGTCATCTCCTCCCATGTGAGTTGTCTCAGTGCTGCAACTATGTGCAGTCTTGTATTCTAATAACATAGATGCAAGAGTTTGGACTCATGAGCACTCAGTCATGCTAAAAAGCAATATAAATATTATATAAACATAACTGTACAAAGCAGACCTCTGTGCTTTCTTGGATATATACTCCCTTTCTATTCCTTACATTTTTCAAAGGTCTTTTCCAATGATCTCTTGGTTGCCTCCTAATGCAATTCAAAAAAAACATTATTTTTTTTTGTGTTCATCATGTTATTTAGCTTTTTGCTTTTGTACTACGATGAATCTTGGTAACACACTAATGTTAGTAAGTGTTAGTGAATCTTGGTAACATGCTAATCAACATTTGTCAGTCTTGTGTTCTATCAGATAAAATTGTGAGGTAAGATCCTATCAAAGGACAGTAAAGGAGAGACATAATACATAAAACTGGAAATTCTTTCACTGTTTAAAGGAAATAACAAGTTTGGGGGCTGATGCTCCAAAAGTTATTTTTTAATATTACACTTCCTTTGTGTGTAGTTGAACTCCAATCTGTATAAACACGTTTGTTTAAGCATACTTAGTTTAGATTTGGGTATTGATTAGGATTCTATTAGGACTACATACATACTTAGATTACTGGATGAAAAAGAGATAGTTTTATTTTAATTAGAATATAATGTTTTCTTACTTAAATGCCATAGATGATACTGGTGTGTAATATGTATTATTATGATACCAGTATTTGGTGAAATCATATACTATTGATATAAAATGGAAATCACACAGGAGTTCAGATTTACCACTTCTGTGGAAAACCACTGTTAAATATCTTCTATGTTCCAGGTGGAGGTGGATTCAGTAATGTCTTCTGTGAGACCACAAAATTCAGGTAATATGCAAGCATCTACCTGTCAATGATTTCTACTCCTGTTTCATTCATAAATTTAAATAAATCTGAAGCTTAGACTCTCAAGAATTTTGAAGAAACTGATGTAGATTAATGATAACATATGTTATTGTATGAGATTCAACAAGGCCAAGTGCCAGGTCCTGCACTTGGGTCACAACAACCCCTGTGCAATGCTACAGACTTGGGGAAGAGTGGCTGGAAAGCTGCCCAGTGGAAAAGGACCTGGGGGTATTGGTTGACAGCCAGCTGAATATGAGCCAGCAGTGTGCCCAGGTGGCCAAGGCCAACAGCATCCTGGCTTGTATCAGAAATAGTGTGGCCAGCAGGGCTAGGGAAGTGATTGTCCCCCTGTACTTGGCCTTGGTGTCGTTGCTTAACCCCAAGTGGCAACTGGGACCATGCAGCCGTTCACTCACTCCATCCCCCCGCCCTAGTGGGATAGGAGAGGAGAATCGGAAAAAATGGAAAACTCATGGGTTGATGTAAAGACAGTTTAATAAAACACTAACAGCAGAGAAGATAGTAATAACAATAATGATAAAAGAATATGCAAAATGAGTGATGCAATACAATTGCTCACCACCTGATGATCGACTGCCCAGCCCGTCCCAAGCAGCGATCGTGGATTCGTGCCCCCTGGCCAGCTTCCATTTATATACTGAGCATGACGTCTATGGTATGGAGTATTCCTTTGGCCAGCTTACCCTGTCTATGATCCCTCTCAACTTCTATGGGAAGCTGACAAAGACCTTGATTTCATATAAGCATTACCTGGCAACAACTACAACAGTATGTCTTATCAACATTATTCTCAC
>NW_009648451.1:1563215-1571712 GCF_000708025.1 Charadrius vociferus
CTCTTTCCCATCAGAAACCAGGACAACTGCTGAGGCTGCACCTCAAATACTATGTTTAGCTTTGGGCCCCTCACTACAGGAGGGACATTGAGGTGCTGGAGTGCGTCCAAAGAGCAACGAATCTGGTGAAGGGTCTAGAGAACAAATTCTGTGAGGAGTGCCTGAGGGAAATGGGGTTGTTTAGCCTGGAAAAAAGGAGGCTCAGGGGAGACCTTATTGCTCTCTACAACTACCTGAAAGGAGGTTATAACGACGTGGGCGTAGGTCTCTTTTCCCAAGTAGCAAGTAATAGGACGAGAGGAAACAGCCTCAAGTTGAGCCAGGGGAGGTTTAGGTTGGATATTAGGACAAATTTCTTCACCAAAAGGGTTATCGGGCATTGGAACAGGCTGCTCGGGGAAGTGGTTGAGGCACAATCCCTGGAGGTGTTTAAATGACGTGTAGATGTAGTGCTTAGGGACAAGGGTTAGAGGTGGACTTGGCAGTGTTAGTTAACGGTTGGACTTGATAATCTTAAGGGTCTTTTCCAACCTGAACGATTCTATGATTCTGTTCTATGATTCTATAAATAAGCTGACCATGGCTATTAAAGAGGATCATATGGTTTCATTTAGTTTTGTAATATTTGTAGTCCTTGTATGTTACATTTAGATGGAACTTATTCTTGCTTCTCAAAGTGGCATTTCTTAATGGCAGCATTATATAGATTAGTGATAGAGAAAATAATTAGTAATTTTTATTGTTAAAGTTATTAAGTGATAAAAAAGGTTCTATCAGTTTTTTGATACTGTTCTACTGTTTACTTGGGCAAATACAGGAGTCTTGCATCACAGTTCAGTAAATACCTTTCTGTAACACCCTCCCATTTATATAGTTCTGCTTGTTTTTTTCTTGTCCTTGACTTTATCAGTTATGCCCATACATCTGTTTGTGGGGTCATGTGGCAAGTCTTATTGGAGAAATGATTCATATAAAAAATGAAATGGGAAAAAAATGTGGTTGCTTTTATCAATAAGTTCCCTCATCTCTTTCACCACATTGCCCAACAAGTATTTGTGTCAATACATTTGAAAGGCATTGCGGAGGCTGGTTCTGTTTATTCTAGCATTGATGCCAAAAGCTGTGTTGATTAAACCACACCCTTACTTGTAAATCTTTTGTTTAGGCAACAAATACAGAATAAAAATTTTACTCAGATTTTTTTTTTTTTTTAAGAGAGCAACCACATATGAATGCCTGAACCAAAAAAATAGTGAACTAATATATAAAGATAGGTTATGGATTTTTTAATACCTAATTGGCTTGAATATTTTTTTAAGATGACCTTTTTGTGTGTTGAGATAGCTTTACAGCCTTGTTCTAGTAGCACATAAATTGCCAAGTCTCAAGATCAATGAATAGGCGGCACTCTATTATAGGAGTCATTCTATAAAAGGAGAATTGTATACTACAATTTTCTGGCCTCGCATGTTACTCTGAAAGAGAAAAAAATAAATGGATGGAAAGCTTATATTGCTTTTTATGGTTTCACTTCCATAGTTATCCAATTGAATGGAAATCTGTTCATGCAGGCAAGTTCAGTATGTTTAAGCAACCTCTGTTATTAAAGAAATTGTGCATGTACAGTACCTAGCAGTTGAAAGCAGCAAGTCTTTGTAATCTGGAAACTGAGACTGTAACAGTTCTTAATATATGATTTTTTCAAGAATAAATAAGGAAACAAACACCGGAAATCCGTAAGCTTGGAGTTTAAGATTTTTATTGAGACAGCAGGTGGAGCTGAAGGAGTTGTGCTTTTGAACCACTGCAGAAAGAATAGGATATGAATGAATCAAAAGAAAGAGAAGTGCAGAGCTTCTGTTATGTTATTTGATAAAGAAAAAATCCTGCAGAATACAGTCATGTTGCCTTCTAAAGACAATTATGTTGTTTAAAATGGGCATAAAGGATATATTAGAAAGTTATGAGAAACCAATATTTGTCTGTTTAAATCTTGAGCTGAAGTAGGAATTTTTTTCAAAAAAACCCATGTATCTGCAGATTTTTTGGATGAAAATTTTTGCATGTTTCATGGGGAGGCCGGAAGTTTTCAGGGGCAGATTTTTGTTTCCTAATTTCTATGTTTTACTTTGGTTTTGGAAGAAATAGTCAATTAAGTACTTACAAACAAGGTTTGCATTTCAATTTCTTTCATTTTTCAGTTCATTAAAAGGATAAGATAAATGTAAAAGTGAAGACTTTTGTATAGTATACAGGAGGAAAAACCAATCCAGTTTCACGTTAAGTTTTATTACAAATTTCATAGGAATCTATATCTGAGGTTATAGATTATTTCAGAGTTCTCTCATTGCTGGGAATGATGCCAGATAGATTGTTTATGCAGCATGGATCTTTATCCATGGCGTGCAAGTGCTATTGACATAGAGAAGTCCATGTTTCTCTCCAGTGCAAAGAAACATGAGATGGCAAGTAAAAAGAAGAAAAATGTAGAAGTAAAAAGAAGCCTTATACTCAAGTCTAGAAAATATGTGAGAAAATATAAATTCTATTGAAACGTTTGCATGATCATGATCTAACTTTGAAGACTATTATTTCATTTTTATTTTTGTGTTTATTTATATAATTAAAAATTATGAACAATTTTTAGACCACAGTTGTACATATTTTTAAGGAGAAAAAGAAAACTGACTTTTTGCAGGGAGATTTATTTATATTTTACATTTTTCTAGGTCTATTTTTGGAAAAGTTTTTAAATCTCATGAGTGCAAATAAGGCTGCGGAGTTATATAATGAAACAAGGCAAATATTTACAGCTTTTGATGTGCAAGGTAATTTTTTTCTCCTAAATATTTGGAGTGTTAATTTAATCCTAAAACAATTAAGCAAAAGAGAACACCTGAAGGAAATAAAAAGAAATTAAGATGAGAAGTTCTGGATGCTGCAAAGTTAAATAAAACAGTACTAGACTAACAAAGATCATGATTATATTACTATAAATTAAGCCACGGTCAGTAGGTTGCAGCATTCTAGATGGTAGCTCTGGTTTGTCTGTTGTACTATGAGCTCCTCCAGCTGTTAAAAGAAATCTCTAGCCATTCACCCTACCTACTTGCTGTTGCTACCTCTCATTATTTCTGTTACTCATACTCATATATCTCCACTCATTTATGCCACATACTTAACAGATTTCTGTCCCTGGTGATGGCTAGAGATCTTTTTTACTTCTCATGATAGACCAAGGAAGGGAAATGAAAGCAACAAGGATTTTTTTCTCGTTCTTGTTGGGAAGCAAATGTGGTGATTCTTTTTTGTTGCTGCTAGACAGCAGAGGATCTCCCATCATCAAACTGAAAAAAGGAAATCTTCATCAGGAGCCTCTGAGCTGATGAACATTCAGACAATCCTTTGCCTTTTTCTTCCTGACCTGAAATAGTACTATGGTCCTTGAAAAGAGGGGAAAGTGAAACATATGGCAGATCAGATGTTGGGATGATCAGATAAGCATCCACTCAGCTTTTTGCCATGAACTAAAAGTAGCTTTAGAAGTGTTATTTTTAGTGAGTTATTTCAAAGGACTTAACTGTTTCAAGCACTATGCTTTTGTTTCTCTTGCGATCTGCTGCACACAATCTGTGATAGCCCTCTTTGAGATGCTTTATTTTCCATTTAGATCTGGAAGTGAATTCATAACCTAAGTGATTCATCAGTTGATAGAAAGTATTCAGGATTCAAGATATAGATACAAAGTCTGCAGCAGCATTAAAGTGAAGGAGAAATTTTTTATGAAACAAAGTTTTTGAAACACAATGTTCAGAGTAACTAAGATGTCAATGAAAATTATAGATTTGAAGTGTAATTTTGCATATTTTAGAGTCTGTTTTCAAAGTTTTACAAAGCTGAAATTTACAATTCAAAAAGATGTTGTAGGCACAGTACTTTTGAACAGGATTCACAGTGGCAAAAAGGAATTGTCAGTATAAAAAGTTTCTTAGACTGTTCATCTATATAATGCAGCCACCCTAAAATATTTTGCTAATACAGTAACTTAAAGGGTTTATAGTCATTTCAGAAATTTAAATCGATTAGCTCACATGCAAACATAATTGTAATAAGTAGTTTAAAAAACCCCTTAATTTACATTATGTTTCTCTTGCCTAATTTTGATTTAAAAGATAGAGGATTTTTGACTTTTGAAGACTTCAAGAAAGCCTTCAATTCTGTTTCTCCTACATTATCTGAAAGAATCATAGTTGAAGCCTTCAGGTAAGATTAACAAAGAGATTCTTATTCCTGGATAACAGGTTTTTGCTGTATATATTTCAGTTAATTGAAATTATTAGATTCTATCATGCAACTGAAGAGATAAGCTTCAGCACATTGCTGTTTCAGTGCCGTTAATAAATATTATAAGTACAAATAATGTGTAAATAATATAATAATTAATATAAAATGTATAAATAGAAATAATAAAATAATAACTATAATTAAAATAATAAATATTACCAGATACAGAAAGTAATTTGTTGCCTGTACTGTCTCTTAAGAAGCCTAAAATTATTTACTTTTACATTTTCCTCCTGTAATTAGGAAATCTGCATTCAAGTGCTGTCTCTTGAAAAATTCAGTTAAACTGTAGTGCATATTGCAAGGAAGTAGTGATGAGATTTTTTGCGAAGTCAGATTGGCTCAGAAGTGGAAGGATAAAATTTTGAGAGTAATTTTCAGATCATAAAAAAATGATCTTACGTCTGCAATTGCTAGTAAACATTATTTAAAAATTGTTGCGGAAAACATTTCATTGCAAAGTGTAAAACTTTCTTTTTGTGATGTGAATGATTTGTTTGGAAGTAACACAGTCATTAAGAGAAGTCCTTCACTTTTGAAGACATGGCATCAGATAGCTTTCTGATCACTGTCTTTAAAAGGTGGGGTTGGATTTTGGGTTGTTACTGTTTTTTGCAGTTATCTGCAGTCATGGAACAAAGCATTATTGCAGAACAGGAATTGGTCTGTACATCTTTCAAGCTACTGCCATGCAATAACAAAATCAAAGTGTAGAGTGTCTAAGGTCTTGGATGATGCTCTTGTGTTTTTGCAATAAAGTTGTAATATATTTTGAGGAGAGTAATTATTTTAAGAAGGTTTGAAAAGTTATGTGGTATATTTTCCTTGATGTCCAAGTGATTTTGCTATCACTTTTTGATATATTGTGAAGAAATGAATAGGAAAATGTAGGTAGAGTAGCTTGAGGTGTTATACTTTTAAAATATTTTATTTTAATGATTTCTATGAAGGACGTAATGTCCAGTTTTTCTGTCCAGTGATTAAAATGTTTGTCTTGAATATTAATGCTTTTTAGGTGAGAAAAGCATATGTAGTTGCTGTTCATACTGGTTTATTTTGCGTTTTTACATATATTTTTTCATTATCTTTCTCATTTGAAAAATTGTCAAATAAATTCAGACTTAGCTTCATAATGTAAAATAGTTCTGAAAACTTTTGGCCCATCTTTCTGTCAATGAAACTCCCCAATTTTGAATTTAAATTGTAATCATGATGAATTTATAAATGAAGGAAAGTTCAGCAAAATGTTATGGTATATGCTAGTAAAGAAGACATCACAATCAAAAATTTATTGTTACTATACAGAAATCTTAGCAGTCTAGCCAAAGAATTGTTGTTAGTACAGATTTAATAATTGCCAAAAAAAAAGAAAGAAAAATAAAAGAAAGAATACTATGCTACAAAACATCTAAATGCAGTTAAATATGTTGTACACCTCTGAAAATTTACCTTTTTCTGTTGTTATTATCAGTCTTCCACTGTCCCTCTTGGTCCTGAGGTTGACAGGTTAAAGGCAGGCATGGTAGAGTGAATTGCCGTTATCCTGACTTCTTCACCAGGAGGAGGATGATATTCATATTGATGTTTTCCTCTCTCTCACTAGAGCATCCCCTTTGGGTCATTATTACATATTTTCCAACACAGTTTACACCTTCCTCTTTCTTCATTGATTTGCAAGCCCACACTGCATCCAGATTTACTTTATATAACACTTATGACATGTTTTAGATATTTCTTTATTCCTCTCTCTGTCATCCGTAAAACCACTTTTGTCCAGCTCCTGTGTCTGCATTTCCTTAACTTACCAATTGCGAGTTGTTTATAGTCTTGGTCCTCCAATGTCAGCCTGTGGCCTGGGTCTTAACATCCCATGCCTGTCCTCTATTCTGTGTGCTGTATTTTTACCTCTGAAGGCCTCTGCTATCGTACCATGACTGTATTTCTCTACATCATTATCTTAAACTCATAAATATTTCATTTTACATACAAGAAATTCTTGTTACTACTGTCTATATAAAGCTATATTTATACTGTATAAAGATAAGAAGAACAAACTAGGCATAACCACCTGGTCCTTAAAAGCACTGCTGTTACAGATAAAGCCAGTAAAAGCTCCAGGCAGGTCAACCAAATTCAAAGTCTGACAAGCCTCAGTCTTCAGACCTTGCAAACTCAGTACAGAGTTTGTGGTCTGTTACTAGCAATGGCTGCACTGTATTTACTGGAATGCAGGGCTATGAAACATACAGTTGATATCCCTGGTTTACTTTAACGTATATTCTTTTATGAATGTATAGAGGTGTAGTGACTTAATTTGAATTGGTAGTAGAGCTTCGGGATGGGGTGGTGTTAAATGCTCTATTTTGTGAAAGAAAAAAGACACCTCATTCAGCAGTGTTTCTAGGTATAGTGAGTGGTTTGGATTTTCTTTTTTTTCTTAATTTCATGGGAATAGGACCAAACATAAATATATTTTCATTTCATACTGATAAAATAATATTTAATGTAAACATTCTTTCTTCTAAGGGACTATTTTCTTACAGATGTCGGTAATATACTACACTTAGCTGTTGCTAAATTTTGCAAAATGCGGGTGAATTTTCAGTTTATATTTGATTGTATTAACTGACAGTAATCTTGCCTGAACAGTAGCGTAACATTTATTGTTTCTGAGCTAATATTGCAGTTATATTGAACAAAATGCTCAAGTGCTTATCATGCACCTGGTGTGCATCTGATTAAAATGCCACTGTACCATAAAAACTCAGCATTCTAGACACAGGAGTTGCAGAAGTACCTGCTGAGGTAAATGGTGTGATGCCATGTTCTTTCATGATGAGGCTCTTTTTAATGGGTAGCACACACACAAGTATTTCTTTATAAAAATGCTGCTGTTCTGCATATAGCTACATTGATATGAAATGTGACAAGTCCTTTGGAATAATAATTTGTGATAAATAGCTGTAAGTAAACATGTCTTTTAAAGTGGGACTCAAATTCTTAAAAAAATATTTCAAGTACTGTTTTCCTTTTTTGTTGTGAATATGTCATATTTAAATTATAGAATATTATTAATTAGTGCTGCTGAGAAAATATTTGTCATAGCTGTGCCATTTGTTTAGAAAAAATAGGTTATTTGTGTGCTAAATCCTTAGACCATGATAATGGAAAAAGTAACTGAGGTAAGCTGAAAACCAACCACATGTGAATGTGAATGAACCTATACATGATGAAAAATGTCTCACAAACCAAAAGTGGACAGAAAAGTCTCATACAGTTTTTAAAGCTAGCACGCATAAATCAGATCTTAAGGAAAAAAAGAAGGCATTCATGATCTGCGTTTTATGCTGCTGTGCCTTTAGATTGATAGGATCACACACTAGAGGTATATTAGTACTTTTGTATGTGTTGGTACTTTCCATACAAAAAATGACCTAATTGTCTTGTATTTCTTTCATGTAATTATCTAGTAATGAGAAAATAACCTGGTTTTCAGAGCCACCCCATGGAAGAAATCTTATGCTCTTTTATGCAAGTTTGATTTATAGACATGTACTGCAGAGCACAGTGAATGTGAGACATTCATCTTCCTATGGCTAGTTGCCATGGAAACATAGTACACAGTACAATGTCATTCTAGCTCTGGTGATGCCTGCAGTAGTTTATTCCTTTGTTGTTCTTGTTTCTTAAGCAACTGTCTTGCAGCCTTTCATATTATCACACTTCATCACCTATACAAGTCTTTTTCCTTATCTCTTGAGAACCATCTCTAATAGAAAAGATCCATTTTTTGTCTATCCGTGAGTATCAGTATATGTACTTCTTTTTTTTTTTTTTTCAAATCATGGGTTAAAAGCTTGTCCCATGCCTGCAAATAATATACAATTGCCCTAAAACTGGTAAAAGAAGATGGTAAACTAGACTGAACATCAAAGTGTAAAGAACCTGGCTCAGCATCTTTATTTACCATCTCCTATCAGGGACTGGATTTAAGACTAATTTTCTGTAACCAGTATCTCACTCCAGGAAGACAGAAAGGTTCTCCTACCTGTCCTTAGCTGGTATTTGTGAGGTGAACAAAAATCCAACACTGTCTTTTCGCACCCACTCTGTTTCACCCTTGTGAGATAAGAAATGAGAGGAACTGGGGGGG
>NW_009648451.1:1572257-1577600 GCF_000708025.1 Charadrius vociferus
GCAAAAAGGTCTCCCTGGACCCTGCTCTTCTTCTCCAGGCTGAATGGCCTCAAATCTCTCAGCCTTTCTTTCATTGCAACAATAGGTGATATCATAAGTCTCTTTACAGCATGAGCAACAAATTTCATAGGGTATGGAACATCCCTTTGGTCAATTTGGGTAAGGTGTCCCAGCTGTGTCCCCTCCTCACTTGTTGGCTACCTCCAGCTTAATCACTAGGGGAACTGTGCAAGGACTACTTAGTAGCAGCCAAAAGGCTGGTGTGTTATCAACACTGTTGTTCTAGCCACAGAACCGAAACACAGCACCATTCGTGCTACTGTGAAGAAACTTAACTCCATCCCAGCCAGACCTAGTGCAGTACTGTAAATTCAAATTATTCCTTTGTTCTAACACTTGTCTAATAAAAAACATCACCAGCTAAATCCTGGAGGAACTGGGCGTACTGTTCCTATGGAGCAGTAAGCCGTTATACATCTATTACACATCTAGTGAAAGCATGGAGCTTTCACTATAAATAAATCTGACACCAAATCATCCTAACAAGAATTTTAAATAGAGTTTATAGCAGATATGACCCAGGTCTATCTATTTTCCCAACCTTACAGAAAATTCATTTAAAATTTTGAACTTTTTTGTGTATCACTATCTGAAGAGAAAGGGACTGCTGAAACAATTGACATGAGCACACATATGAATTTTTGCAAGTTTGAGAGCAAAATCTGCATGTGAGTGTTACACAACATGCTGCGCATTTACACGTTCATTCCTTCTAAATAGTTCAACATACTTTTTACTAATTTGGGAAAAATACTACTTGAAATAAATCTTAAAATATTTTTTTTTAGGTAGTAATTTAATTAAGTTCATATTTAAATTTAAAAAATGTGCTTTTTCTATTTTTGTGGCTATGTCCAAACAAGAATTTGCAGTTATGTTAGCAAGTTTAAATAGGTCAGTGGTTCGTGCGTCTTAGGTATCACTCCTGCCATGCATACTGGCCTTCTTTCATTGGTCCTTGAAGTGCAGAGTAAATTGTTTTAACATAAACCATTCTTAGTTCACATGAATCCATTTTATTTTGCATTGCCATGGAGTAGGGATATGCACATGGTCAGTTACTATAATATATCCATGGTAATATAACTTATTAAAATGTGTTAATGCCACAATAAGTGCTTGGCTGGTCATATCCTTGGGGCTCTCTTTTAAAGACAGTTTCTTTCAGAAGGGATAAAACTGTGACATGTAAGTAAAAATATTAGAATGTGGCAGCTGTAAAATAGACCAAATTCACAACATCAAAGATTCATTTTTTTTATTATGAGTAACATCTGGGATAATAGCAGCTCAGATATCCTTTTTTTCACCTGCCAAGATGCTTCAAATGTGAATCAGTTCTTTTAGCGGTAGCTTATATTTATTCAGTTTGGTGATCTCTTTACAGGGACTACCTACACAGATGCTGATTATTTTTTAATTGCATTGGATGATAGAAACTGGGAAAAGGACTGACCCCACCAAACTAATTTCAAATAAACTATTAAACAGCCATTAGATGACAATTCTTGTTCATTTTCATCCAAAGCTGAACCTCTACCCTGAAGCAGAAAATGTTCCTGAAGCTCTTTCAGAGCATACTTTTTACTAAAAGTAGATTTTTCTCCAGTGATAAGAATAAAAGATTTTTAGCAAAATAAACGACATCTTTTATTTGAAGTGTAATCTGCAGATAGACTGAAAATATGTTCAGATATGTTTGTATTTTTTTTTACCTTAATGAATAGAATAGAATAGACTATTTCAGTTTGAAGGGACCTACAACAACCACCTAGTCCAACTGCCTGACCAATTCAGCTCTGACCAAAAATTAAGGCATGTTGTTAAGGGCATTGTCCAAATGCCTCTTAAACACTGACAGGCTTGGAGCATCAACCACCTCTCTAGGAATCTTGTTTCAGTGTTTGACGACCCTCTTGGTAAAGAAATGCTTCTTAATGTCTAGTCTAAATCTCCCCTGATGCAGCTTTAAACCATTCCCACATGTCCTATCAGTGGATACCATGGGGAAGGGCTCAGCACCTCCTGCTCCTCTTCACCTTTTCAAGAAGCTGTAGGGAGCAATGAAGTCACCCCTCAGCCTCCTTTTCTCCAAACTAGACGAGCCCAAAGTCCTTAGCTGCTCCTTACAGTACGTTCCTTCCAGCCCTTTCACCATCTTTGTTGCCCTCCTCTGGATGTATTCAAGGACCTTCACATCCTTCTTAAACTGTGGGGCCCAGAACTGCACACAGTGTTCAAGGTAAGGCTGCACCAATGCTGGATAGAGCAGCAGTCATGGAACAAAGCATTATTGCAGAACAGGAATTGGTCTGTACATCTTTCAAGCTACTGCCATGCAATAACAAAATCAAAGTGTAGAGTGTCTAAGGTCTTGGATGATGCTCTTGTGTTTTTGCAATAAAGTTGTAATATATTTTGAGGAGAGTAATTATTTTAAGAAGGTTTGAAAAGTTATGTGGTATATTTTCCTTGATGTCCAAGTGATTTTGCTATCACTTTTTGATATATTGTGAAGAAATGAATAGGAAAATGTAGGTAGAGTAGCTTGAGGTGTTATACTTTTAAAATATTTTATTTTAATGATTTCTATGAAGGACGTAATGTCCAGTTTTTCTGTCCAGTGATTAAAATGTTTGTCTTGAATATTAATGCTTTTTAGGTGAGAAAAGCATATGTAGTTGCTGTTCATACTGGTTTATTTTGCGTTTTTACATATATTTTTTCATTATCTTTCTCATTTGAAAAATTGTCAAATAAATTCAGACTTAGCTTCATAATGTAAAATAGTTCTGAAAACTTTTGGCCCATCTTTCTGTCAATGAAACTCCCCAATTTTGAATTTAAATTGTAATCATGATGAATTTATAAATGAAGGAAAGTTCAGCAAAATGTTATGGTATATGCTAGTAAAGAAGACATCACAATCAAAAATTTATTGTTACTATACAGAAATCTTAGCAGTCTAGCCAAAGAATTGTTGTTAGTACAGATTTAATAATTGCCAAAAAAAAAGAAAGAAAAATAAAAGAAAGAATACTATGCTACAAAACATCTAAATGCAGTTAAATATGTTGTACACCTCTGAAAATTTACCTTTTTCTGTTGTTATTATCAGTCTTCCACTGTCCCTCTTGGTCCTGAGGTTGACAGGTTAAAGGCAGGCATGGTAGAGTGAATTGCCGTTATCCTGACTTCTTCACCAGGAGGAGGATGATATTCATATTGATGTTTTCCTCTCTCTCACTAGAGCATCCCCTTTGGGTCATTATTACATATTTTCCAACACAGTTTACACCTTCCTCTTTCTTCATTGATTTGCAAGCCCACACTGCATCCAGATTTACTTTATATAACACTTATGACATGTTTTAGATATTTCTTTATTCCTCTCTCTGTCATCCGTAAAACCACTTTTGTCCAGCTCCTGTGTCTGCATTTCCTTAACTTACCAATTGCGAGTTGTTTATAGTCTTGGTCCTCCAATGTCAGCCTGTGGCCTGGGTCTTAACATCCCATGCCTGTCCTCTATTCTGTGTGCTGTATTTTTACCTCTGAAGGCCTCTGCTATCGTACCATGACTGTATTTCTCTACATCATTATCTTAAACTCATAAATATTTCATTTTACATACAAGAAATTCTTGTTACTACTGTCTATATAAAGCTATATTTATACTGTATAAAGATAAGAAGAACAAACTAGGCATAACCACCTGGTCCTTAAAAGCACTGCTGTTACAGATAAAGCCAGTAAAAGCTCCAGGCAGGTCAACCAAATTCAAAGTCTGACAAGCCTCAGTCTTCAGACCTTGCAAACTCAGTACAGAGTTTGTGGTCTGTTACTAGCAATGGCTGCACTGTATTTACTGGAATGCAGGGCTATGAAACATACAGTTGATATCCCTGGTTTACTTTAACGTATATTCTTTTATGAATGTATAGAGGTGTAGTGACTTAATTTGAATTGGTAGTAGAGCTTCGGGATGGGGTGGTGTTAAATGCTCTATTTTGTGAAAGAAAAAAGACACCTCATTCAGCAGTGTTTCTAGGTATAGTGAGTGGTTTGGATTTTCTTTTTTTTCTTAATTTCATGGGAATAGGACCAAACATAAATATATTTTCATTTCATACTGATAAAATAATATTTAATGTAAACATTCTTTCTTCTAAGGGACTATTTTCTTACAGATGTCGGTAATATACTACACTTAGCTGTTGCTAAATTTTGCAAAATGCGGGTGAATTTTCAGTTTATATTTGATTGTATTAACTGACAGTAATCTTGCCTGAACAGTAGCGTAACATTTATTGTTTCTGAGCTAATATTGCAGTTATATTGAACAAAATGCTCAAGTGCTTATCATGCACCTGGTGTGCATCTGATTAAAATGCCACTGTACCATAAAAACTCAGCATTCTAGACACAGGAGTTGCAGAAGTACCTGCTGAGGTAAATGGTGTGATGCCATGTTCTTTCATGATGAGGCTCTTTTTAATGGGTAGCACACACACAAGTATTTCTTTATAAAAATGCTGCTGTTCTGCATATAGCTACATTGATATGAAATGTGACAAGTCCTTTGGAATAATAATTTGTGATAAATAGCTGTAAGTAAACATGTCTTTTAAAGTGGGACTCAAATTCTTAAAAAAATATTTCAAGTACTGTTTTCCTTTTTTGTTGTGAATATGTCATATTTAAATTATAGAATATTATTAATTAGTGCTGCTGAGAAAATATTTGTCATAGCTGTGCCATTTGTTTAGAAAAAATAGGTTATTTGTGTGCTAAATCCTTAGACCATGATAATGGAAAAAGTAACTGAGGTAAGCTGAAAACCAACCACATGTGAATGTGAATGAACCTATACATGATGAAAAATGTCTCACAAACCAAAAGTGGACAGAAAAGTCTCATACAGTTTTTAAAGCTAGCACGCATAAATCAGATCTTAAGGAAAAAAAGAAGGCATTCATGATCTGCGTTTTATGCTGCTGTGCCTTTAGATTGATAGGATCACACACTAGAGGTATATTAGTACTTTTGTATGTGTTGGTACTTTCCATACAAAAAATGACCTAATTGTCTTGTATTTCTTTCATGTAATTATCTAGTAATGAGAAAATAACCTGGTTTTCAGAGCCACCCCATGGAAGAAATCTTATGCTCTTTTATGCAAGTTTGATTTATAGACATGTACTGCAGAGCACAGTGAATGTGAGACATTCATCTTCCTATGGCTAATTGCCATGGAAACATAGTACCCAGTACAATGTCATT
>NW_009648451.1:1578108-1593096 GCF_000708025.1 Charadrius vociferus
GGGGGAGGGGGAGATCCTCGTAATTAATCTAAAAAAGCAGTGAGGATGTTCAGGGTGACAAGAGTCAAATTGAATGATTTTTATATTGAGAAGCTGCACCCGAACACAAATTCTTCTTTTTAAGGCAGTACCTATTTCATGATTCATATCATGATATATTTCATGATTCATCATATACATGATTCATTGCACAGGGAACCCATGTGCAATTAAGGCTGTATGTGTTTCAGGTTCTGCCTAAGTGGGGTGATACTTCGTAAGAAGATGATGTAGTCCATCCCCCCTGCCATGGGCAGCGACATTTTCCACTAGATCAGGTTGTTGAAAGCACTGTCCAACCTGACCTTGAACGCTTCCAATGATGAGGCATCCACAACTTCTCTGGGCAACCTGTCCAGTGTCTCACCATTCTCTCTGTAAAAAATTTCTTCTTTATAGCCAATCTAAATCTGCCTTCTTTAATTTTAAAACTACTGCCCCTGCCCTGTCGCTACAGGCCTTGGTGAAGTCTCTCTGTGTCTGTCTTATAAGCCCCCTTTGTAGATTACAAGGCTGCAAAAAGGTCTCCCTGGAACCTTCTCTTCTTCTCCAGGCTGAATGGCCTCAAATCTCTCAGCCTTTCTTTCATTGCAACAATAGGTGATATCATAAGTCTCTTTACAGCATGAGCAACAAATTTCATAGGGTATGGAACATCCCTTTGGTCAATTTGGGTAAGGTGTCCCAGCTGTGTCCCCTCCTCACTTGTTGGCTACCTCCAGCTTAATCACTAGGGGAACTGTGCAAGGACTACTTAGTAGCAGCCAAAAGGCTGGTGTGTTATCAACACTGTTGTTCTAGCCACAGAACCGAAACACAGCACCATTCGTGCTACTGTGAAGAAACTTAACTCCATCCCAGCCAGACCTAGTGCAGTACTGTAAATTCAAATTATTCCTTTGTTCTAACACTTGTCTAATAAAAAACATCACCAGCTAAATCCTGGAGGAACTGGGCGTACTGTTCCTATGGAGCAGTAAGCCGTTATACATCTATTACACATCTAGTGAAAGCATGGAGCTTTCACTATAAATAAATCTGACACCAAATCATCCTAACAAGAATTTTAAATAGAGTTTATAGCAGATATGACCCAGGTCTATCTATTTTCCCAACCTTACAGAAAATTCATTTAAAATTTTGAACTTTTTTGTGTATCACTATCTGAAGAGAAAGGGACTGCTGAAACAATTGACATGAGCACACATATGAATTTTTGCAAGTTTGAGAGCAAAATCTGCATGTGAGTGTTACACAACATGCTGCGCATTTACACGTTCATTCCTTCTAAATAGTTCAACATACTTTTTACTAATTTGGGAAAAATACTACTTGAAATAAATCTTAAAATATTTTTTTTTAGGTAGTAATTTAATTAAGTTCATATTTAAATTTAAAAAATGTGCTTTTTCTATTTTTGTGGCTATGTCCAAACAAGAATTTGCAGTTATGTTAGCAAGTTTAAATAGGTCAGTGGTTCGTGCGTCTTAGGTATCACTCCTGCCATGCATACTGGCCTTCTTTCATTGGTCCTTGAAGTGCAGAGTAAATTGTTTTAACATAAACCATTCTTAGTTCACATGAATCCATTTTATTTTGCATTGCCATGGAGTAGGGATATGCACATGGTCAGTTACTATAATATATCCATGGTAATATAACTTATTAAAATGTGTTAATGCCACAATAAGTGCTTGGCTGGTCATATCCTTGGGGCTCTCTTTTAAAGACAGTTTCTTTCAGAAGGGATAAAACTGTGACATGTAAGTAAAAATATTAGAATGTGGCAGCTGTAAAATAGACCAAATTCACAACATCAAAGATTCATTTTTTTTATTATGAGTAACATCTGGGATAATAGCAGCTCAGATATCCTTTTTTTCACCTGCCAAGATGCTTCAAATGTGAATCAGTTCTTTTAGCGGTAGCTTATATTTATTCAGTTTGGTGATCTCTTTACAGGGACTACCTACACAGATGCTGATTATTTTTTAATTGCATTGGATGATAGAAACTGGGAAAAGGACTGACCCCACCAAACTAATTTCAAATAAACTATTAAACAGCCATTAGATGACAATTCTTGTTCATTTTCATCCAAAGCTGAACCTCTACCCTGAAGCAGAAAATGTTCCTGAAGCTCTTTCAGAGCATACTTTTTACTAAAAGTAGATTTTTCTCCAGTGATAAGAATAAAAGATTTTTAGCAAAATAAACGACATCTTTTATTTGAAGTGTAATCTGCAGATAGACTGAAAATATGTTCAGATATGTTTGTATTTTTTTTTACCTTAATGAATAGAATAGAATAGACTATTTCAGTTTGAAGGGACCTACAACAACCACCTAGTCCAACTGCCTGACCAATTCAGCTCTGACCAAAAATTAAGGCATGTTGTTAAGGGCATTGTCCAAATGCCTCTTAAACACTGACAGGCTTGGAGCATCAACCACCTCTCTAGGAATCTTGTTTCAGTGTTTGACGACCCTCTTGGTAAAGAAATGCTTCTTAATGTCTAGTCTAAATCTCCCCTGATGCAGCTTTAAACCATTCCCACATGTCCTATCAGTGGATACCATGGGGAAGGGCTCAGCACCTCCTGCTCCTCTTCACCTTTTCAAGAAGCTGTAGGGAGCAATGAAGTCACCCCTCAGCCTCCTTTTCTCCAAACTAGACGAGCCCAAAGTCCTTAGCTGCTCCTTACAGTACGTTCCTTCCAGCCCTTTCACCATCTTTGTTGCCCTCCTCTGGATGTATTCAAGGACCTTCACATCCTTCTTAAACTGTGGGGCCCAGAACTGCACACAGTGTTCAAGGTAAGGCTGCACCAATGCTGGATAGAGCAGGGTAATCCCCTCTTTTGACCAGCTGGTTATGCTGTGTTTGATGCACACCAGGATACGATCTGCCCTCTTGACTGCCAGGGCACACTGCTGGCTCATACCGAGCCTGCTGCCGACCAGCACCCCCGGATCCCTTTCTGCAAGGCTGCTCTCCAGCTACTCCTCACCCAATTAATGCTTGTGCCTGATGTTACTCTGTGCTATGTGCAGAATCCAGCATTTGGACTTGTTAAACTTCACCCCATTAATCATAGCCCAATGTTCCAATCTATCTAGATCCCTCTGTAAGGCATCCTGTCCCTGAAGAAGTCAACAGCACCTCCCAGTTTGGTATCATCATCAAGCTTGCTAACGGTGCATTCAACTCCTGCATCCAGATCATTGAGAAATATATCGAACAGAATTGGCCTTAGAATTGAACCCTGAGGAACATCATTGGTCACCAGCCAGATGTAGCCCCATTCACTACAACCCTTTGGGCTCTGCGTTTTAGCCAGTTCTTCACCCAATGCACCATAAACCCATTCATCCCACAGCTGGACAACTTGTCCAGAAGGATGCTGTGAGAGACAATATCAAAACCCTTACTAAAATTCAGAGAAACTACATCCACCACCTTCCCTTCATCCACTAGGCGAGTGACCTTATAGAAGGCTAGCAAATTAGTTAAACAGAACTTTCCCATGTTGACTGTGCCTGATGATTGCATTATTTTTTAAATGCCTTTCAATAGTACCCAGTATCATCTGCTCCATAATTTTTCCAGGAACTGAGATTACACTAACAGGTCTGTAGTTCCCTTGGTCTTTCCTCATACCCTTTTTGTATATTGGAATAACATCGGCTAGCTTCCAGTCAGCTGGGACCTCCCCAGACTCCCAAGGAATTTGGTAGATGATAGAGAGGAGTCCTGCTGTAACATCCGCTAGCTCCTTCAGAACTCTGGGATGAATCCCATCAGGCCCCATGGAGTTGTGACCATTCAGCTGATACAGCTGGTCCCTTACAATTTCAGTGTCTACAAATGGAAAGTCACTGTTCCCACACTCGTGGTCCTCCAACTCAGGGGGACTGGGCAGCCCAAAGTCTGTCACTATTATTAAAGACTGAGGCAAAAAATGCATAATAGAATGATATAGTATGAATAGTAGATAATATAAATACAGTAAGTCTTTGCAGTAGCAAAGAAGTGTTTGCAAAGTCCAGGGTCCCTTTATAGTAAAAAAACCCCGACAAAAATAAATATGAGCCAGTCTATGACATAATAAAAGAACGGCCTTCTCTCAAATTGTTAGCCGGTTTTCTTTGGTTTTAGATTTTGTTCTTTTTTCTTACAATCTCTGCTGCATTTTGAGTCAGCATCAGAATTGCAACACAATTGAAAAGAGAATATTTTAATATTACAACCATATAACAAAACTTAAATTAATAGCTAGTTTAAAGAAATACCTGATGACCGCTTGTTTTTAACATAACAGGCTAAGTTATTACTTGATTTAATAAATACTCTCAAGTTAATTGGCAGCATATACTGTTAATGGCACTGCAGAATGTCTCTACTTCACCTTTAGGATTTTGTTTAAATTAAGGATAAAATCTTATTAGTAGCATTTAAATGATGTATTTGCTCTTAGCAATCCTTATATTTCTGAATTTGACAAAGTTTATAAGTATTTGTATTTCAGCTTTACAAGAATTTCTGTAAGTTTTTTAACTGACTTCGTATAAGGCTTGTAGGGTAGTGAGTGTCCTCTCACTGATACCTTTGGAACTTACAGACTGGTTTCAGCAAAATATCACAAAGAGCTGAGATCAAACAAATAATTGGATTTCTGCAAATTTCATAAAAATAGGTCAACAAAGAAGAAGAGAGATGCTGTAAGTGCCCCCAACAGAGGAAAGGGCTGTTATGTGAGTTAATGAATCTTAACAGGCATCACAGTCTACATGGAAGCAAGACCTTATAAAGGCCCAACTGCAGAGAAGCTTCAGACAAAGATTTCATCATAGACTCTAAAGTCAGTCAATCATAAGATGCAAATCTAAAGGAAATCAGGAATTGTTAGCTCAACTATTCACAGAATTAATGGTTTAATACGATTTGTAACTATTATATTATTTTGTTGTAATATTTCCCTCAGAAGTTTGAAAAGCATAATGCCATAAATCCTGAAAGATTTCATAATCTAAGATGTTTTCTGAATTTTTAAAATGTGTCCACTGAATTTTTCCTCCAAAACTTTTGTACATTGTGCAAATTTTCTTGAAATAAGTGATGACAAGAGAAGATTCCCTTTTAATCATGGAATCCTAGAAAAAATAAGATTACAGATACCCTTGAGCATGTGCTGTATCTTGTGTTTTGGTACATAGATGATGGTACAGAAGAGGAGTCTTCAGTTCAAAAATTCATACGATCATAAAAAAGGCCCCAGCATAGCACGGCAGTATACCATGACAAGAGGCAATGTGTAAAAGTTGTGTTGGGGGAAATTCTGTCTGAACATGAGAAAAAAAATTGTCATTGTTGAGGAGAATTAACTTTAGAATAGGTCACCCAGAGAAGTGGTGGAATCTCCCTTCCTGGAAATATTCAATGCTCAACTTGACAGAGCCCTGGGTAACCTAATTTAAGGTCCTACTTTCAATGTAACCTGGTGATCTCCAGAGATCCTTTCCATCCCAGGGTTTTGTATGAGTCTATGCTTCTGTGACTTCTGTTACAGCACAAGAACCTCAGAAGTTACAGGATATTCGGTAGCACTTGAAAGACTTGGCGAAGGACTAGGGTCACACATTGCACTAGGCGATAAATAAATACTTAGCAAAATCCTGTTTCTTTTGCAAACATCTTGCAAGTTACCACTGAGCGAATAGTAATACATATGAGAGGCAGTAGATTACAGAACCTGAGGTCTTCTCTTCATCTTAGAGAAATGAGCTATGTTTCTCTGGGTGCTGAGGTTGCATTTTGAGAAGGCAACACCTCCACAGTTTTAAGACATGTGGCATGTATCTCAGTTAGACAGAGATATGGAACTGACTGTCCTTAAAGCCTTTGGAAAATCAAATTAAGACTCAGAAACGTATGCACCTGTCACAGAGCACAAACTGGAATGGTAAAATGAAGTCAGTGTGCCAAAGCAAAAGATTCTTCTGCATTAGATAGAGTTAGGTCAGTATTCCACATCAGACCTGAGGCTGTGTTAGGTAATACATGTTCCATGCCAAAAAGATAGCAATAAACGGTGCTTTTTTCTCCCGGCAAAGATTGTCTAGTGTGACTATTTGGTGATGGAATAATATAACTAAAAGAGTGATTGAGAGTGCTTCACTCGTGTGCTCTGGGTAAAATTTCTAACTGTTGAATTGTTGGTAATTTAAATCATCAGATTTTGTTAACTTCATAAGCAGTTCTTTTAATGAACTCTCTCTGAGGATCTGTGGTTATGCCTTTCCTTGCGTTTTCTCTTACAAGTACAGTGCTTCTAAATGTAAGAAGGAGCATTTATGGCTTTCATGTAGAACTTCAGCGTAATTCCCAGGCAGTTGGTACAGAGAAAGCTCTATTCAATCCATTGATTCAGTGGAGTCAAGAGGATTCCATTTCCTGTCATTGTGAACAATTTTTAGATATTCCAAATAAAATGCTGGCCATTTAGGGTCCTTTGTTAACATCATCCTTGAGCACTCGCACTACTTACCTGCCACATATTCTGGAGAAACATACCCTCTTGTGTTATGATTTTGTTTGAAAAGAGCTTTCTGTGAAAAGGCCTTAATTGCCCCACTCTAGACTTCCTTCTTTTATACACGACCAGAAATTGTGGCTTCAGATTTCTTTACTCTGTGTTTGTGTACTGTAGCAGTTGTTGGAAAGGTAACTGATTCACACTAAATTATCTTTTCCTTTGCAAAAAGGATCTTTCATGGCAATTTCTCACCCCATTGGTCTTCGGTTTCTAGACTCATAAAGTCCTATTATTTCTAAGTCTTTCATCCCATCCCACCCCATCCCTGTGAATTCACAGGTATTTTTTCCTGTCTGTCTTTATTTGTCTATGTTGATTACTAACTAGGAACAGGCAAAAAACTTGTGAGTAAAGTGTTCCATAAATATTCTTTATTTGCAACATCTGATGATGCCCACTGTGATAAGCAGGTAATGGGGGAGGAAACTATTTTTCAGATACGCTGTTGTTATTCCTATGTTTCTGTAGAACACCATTTTTTTTCCTAGGAATCATGTCATACTTTTAAGAAACTTTTCAATAATTCAACCTATAAATTTCCCATATGAAACTCACAGTTCCATTTCAACCAGGAACTGTCCCTGTCCAGGTTCTGTATCTTAGAACTGTACAACAGCTGTAATTGCATTCTCTGCATTGAACATAGGCTCTTCTAAATAAATTCTGCCTATTTATTTATTTTCACAGCCTAGCCAACACTGTTGAATGTTTAAGTTTCCAATTCTATCATCACATGATATGACATCTGAGTAACCTGATGTGACCTCTTCTCATTATTATTTATATTTGGATCCAGCCAGATAATAACAAGACGAAATGAGCAGAAGACCCTTTTGTCAAAATCTGATGTACCACCAATGCTCTATGTTGTCTGTTAGGACTACTTGGCGTGACATAATCTTTCCATCTTAATATGGAAAATGCCATGTATATGCTGTATGAGTATCACAGGTGTATTCAGTCTATTCCCAATACTTACATGTGTTTAACAAACACTAAATGTCTGAGAAATTGATCAGCAATTTAGATCATGGTTGTTTCCCTTTCAGGATGTTTTCCTCAAATTAATAATCAAGTACCAATAGGCTTTAGAGCTTTAAAGCACATTGCTGATGTCCAGGCTGTTGGTTAGCTCAGAAGCAGAGACTCCCCTCCTCTTTTCCTTCCCCAATTCCAAATTTCTGCTAACAATCTATAATTCACCAAGGCTTCCTAGTTAGATAGGGTTGTGTTTTTTATCCACAATGGAGTCTCTGGTATGAGTTAAAGTGCTTTCTTCACAGACTTTGATTAAACATTTGAATCTTATAGGAATTATGAAAGAATTGGTTTGGGAACTGCAAACCAATTTCAACAAAACCAAACTTTTGCTGGGTTCTGATGTTTCAATCAGTTACTTGATTGATTGCCTATTGAAATCTTATTGTCATAATGAAGTAAGTAGAAGGCATCAGAATATGTGTTCACTTTGCAAGCAGTAGAGTACATTCCTGGGGTTGCTCAGACTCATGCAGAGGTCATATTTCTTATACTCAAAAAAGCATAGGGAAACAAATTAGGATCTTCCAATCAGGGTAACCGATCACTCCATATTGCCAAATAGCCTGCAGAAACAGGTAAAGAAATTATTTCAAGTCCTTCATGATTTGAAGTCTTGTTCTCCAATCTAGTTATGAGTCTTCACTGAAAGTAAGCCAAATTCCATACTTAGAATGCAGTTTAACTGTTGAGAAATATCAATGATGTCTGTAATTTAACTGGTAAGTACATTTAGCAAAGCAAAAATAATGATACTTTTATAACTATCTGGTATTAAGGATTCTTTTTCTTTTTTTTTTTTTGTATATTCCTACTCAACCTGTCCGCTGCATTTTATGTGTGTGTCTTTGTCCCCTGATTATAAACTTCTAGTTCTGGTAATCTCTTTTGGAATCAAATATTTTTAGGAAATGAACAAATGAACAGCCTTTGTTTTCTTGACAGATAGTCTTGATTCATCTTCTCTGTTGTACTGACAGTATCTCTTGCTTCATCTAATAAATACTAAGCTGTTTGTCTTACACAGCTAAATCGCAAAGTTGGCAGTGAATTCTCTTCTTCCCTCTATTGGTCTTCATCTGCTGGGGTTTTCTCCCATGAGTAACATTAATATGGTATATGCACTACAATGCCAAATGCAATGTTAATTCTTTACCTAATTTAGTGAATATAAATACATAGTGGCATTGTCTTCTGCTTATGTATAAATATACATAATATGCTGTGACTAGAATTTTTGAGCATGAATATTATTCCAATTTAAGGATATAATAAATTTTTCCTTTTATTGATTCTGTAGTGAAAAATAATAATTCTGAAAAAAATTAAACACTTTAGTGTCATTTTAAAGGGCATGTCAAGTTTTATTTGAAGGAATTATATCAACTATTTACTCTTTTCCTTCTGGCTTCTTATGTTAGAAGGTTAATAAATGCTTCAGTATAACTTTTTCATGCTGACAAACTGTGCTTCATAAACAGTTCAAATGGAGTCTTGTCTGGAGTCATCTATTTAAAACAAGGTCAGTAAGGAGTCACTGATGCATTTAATTAACAAGACTGTAATTAGCTAATTTGTTCTCCGGCCCTCACCTTAGTGTTGTTCTTTTTTCTGAAGATTGATTTTAGTAAATGTGTCTTATGCATATTTTCATATATGTATATAGCACAGCCATTCTGTTTTACAGACTCATTCTCTCTGTTTTTCATACTTTTTAAATCCTGACTGTTTGGGACTGGAAGCTTTTCATAGTTGGCCCCTTCTGGTAGTGAATTTCCTTTTGAATTTGCTAATGTACTTTAGAAGAAAGTAAACAATGTCCATACTTCACATATATGCCTAAAGATAACTGAGGAGGGTATGAATTTTAGTGACTATAGCTTCTGAAGTCAAGTGACTAATATTGGTGTTCAGAGATCATTGATTTCCCCCGAGCATTGTCAGTAGTTAGAATTTAATGGGTTTGGAAAATACTGTTCTTACATGTTAACTGTTCTCCATAGTAATGGCTTGTAATAGTTTGGACATCTTTGTCTTTTACATTGTTTTGTACTGTAACTTTCAGGGGTGGAAAACCTGAGTAACTACACAGAAGTTAGAAATAACTTAATTCTGTTCTTCAGTTAATATAGTTTTTGGTAGCAACAAATGCTAATTTAAGTCCAAAGTTCAGTTAATAATGTCAAGAAATCTGGTGGCAATCCCATGGAAATTTATAAAAAGTTTTTAATCTGTTTATGAAATATGATTAGGATTTTTTCACTGACATGAATTGAAATGTTATCTTGCTGAACTGAACATATAACGTAGCCTACAGAGTCACATATATACATTTGCTGCTTATTTAGTGCATATGATGTTATGTTTTAAAATCTGCATGGCCTTGCAATGTAATAAGATACCATATACAGCCTCCTAGTTTCATGTGAACTCTTTCATAGCCTCGTGTCTTGATTGTAGGAGGCCTTTTAGATGTTAAAGGAACTATTATCTACTACTGCAGCTTTAATTGGGAACCATGAAGCATTCTTGATAGTCTTGGGGGTCATTCAGGTTAAATTGGTTTAACCTTCTGAAACTTCAGGAAAATCTGACATGGTGGCATATGTCCAGCCACAACCAGGAACAACTGTGATTTACCTTTGGTGACCAGATTGGTATGGGGTCTCTGATCTGGTTGCTTTGTTTGCTGAGGCTGGTGCTGCCAATGGTTCCTGATGGTCTAGAAGCATTTGTTGGCCAGTATATGCAGGGCCTGCTTTGCAGGGAATAACAATGAAGAAAAGTACATGTTTATTTTGGTTCGAGGTGTCATCCTCAAATACAGTAGAAGAGAGAAGCTGGCAAAAACCAAAGTGAAACAATGAAAAATTGTGTGAACAAAGAGATTCCTATTTAGACAGATTGCAGAGAAATAAGTAAAAAAAAACCTCTTACATCTGTGCTTTTTTAGTAAGTGCCAGAGACCTAACATGTAAGATGGGGAAAGAAGAATGCTTTATTTAAAGTTTGTTGACATTGTAGATTCACTGAAAACTTGGGGAAAGTAGGGCAATCAGTAGAACATGGAGATGGACTACATCATGGTCATGAATGAATGATATCATATATTAAAGAAAATCTTAGGAGAAATTGTTATGTTGATGGAACCTTTGATTTTTCCTCCCTTCCCCCTCACCCCTTTTAATGTTTCTTAGTCCTATGAAGACATGTATAAAATGGAAGAAGATTTTTGTAGTAAGTGGGAAAATTAGATGAAGGCAAAGTTCCATGGCAAAGAATAGATCTTTCTGCTTTGTTTCAAAAGAGAGATTCAAGACTGACATATAATAGCCATTTAGGAAACACACATCTTATGCATTGCTTGCTGGTGTAGCCATTTGGCATACTTGCACAGAGGGGTACAGCATGCTTTTGTCAGTGCTTGAATATAGTTTTGATTTACAAGGTCAGTATTGTATAGTTCAGTGCAAAGTTAGTAGCCTCTTGAAGGGATCACGTATGTGCTGACATGTAGAAGAAAGACCTAAGAATGGGTAGCTGAAGTAAATTACAACATGCTGCCTACTCTGGAGTGGGGACACACCTCGGCTTTTCATTCTGTGTGGTCACTTTTCATCAATACTACCTCTATATCTTATTTCATCATATGCCATTCTGGTTTTCTTGGGAGACAAGTCTTATGCATTTACACTTTCTGTCTATCCTACCTTAATTATTTTCAATACATTGGCCAATTTCAACCAAACTGGAGACAAATAGAAATCTAAAGCATCCTAAGTTTCTAGAACTTAAAATTTTAGCAACATGTATTGTATTCCAGCTGAGGCAGAAAGCATGCTATTTATTCATTCTGAGAAAGAGAAGCAGGTTATCTGTTAAGCCTGTGTTCACTAATTTCTTACATACCTGTAGTTTTTACACATACATAAAGCTTCAGTCAGTTGTGGCATATACTGCCTCTTACTCAGCCAAACAACAAGGAAAAGGAAAAGGGTGAGAAGCATGAATTGGAAGTATTGTAAAGTAAGAAGTCACTGAGGAATCAGGTTATTGTGGTGGGTAGATGAAGCAAATCTATAGAAGGCTAGATTCATTATTTCTCTACTCATTAAACAGCTTGGTTCTGCTCCTCTAAGTATTTTTTTTTTTTTTTCTAAAAGAGAAAATTGGATTGATGCTGACAGCATCTATTATTTGGCAAGGCTAATTCCTTAGGACATTATTAACCCCTTTCTACCCTGCCATAACCCTGTCTGGCTTTTTGAAGAGAATTTATTAAAATATTCCATGACTCTGAAAGAATGTAAGAGAACAAAAATTAATAGAGTTAGAGGGGGCTGAAGGATGGCATGTGGTTGAATTTGTTTCATATTCTATAATAGTTTATAACCAAGCTTTTTTGATTTTTAATGTTAATATGAACCCTTAGAAGTAGACACCTGTCATGTCTGTATAGTAAGTCTTGAAAATTTTTCAGAGAAAACTTACTGAAGTTAACCTGTTTGCTATTCTGTGTAGTTTTTAAGAAACATACAGGACCAAAGCCTTCCATTTCCTAATTGCTGAAGTAATTGCTTTATCTGAGACATTCTGCATTTTAAGTCCGACATTTGATCTTGTGTCCTAACTACATCAAATTTACACTTTTCTCTACCTCCAAGACCCCACCATATTTATGAAACAAGGTACATCTTACATGTTAATTCCTGTTGTCTTTTGCCCTTCCTGCAGGTCCATTTTTGGTAGCCTTTCTCTCTCTTCTATTCATGACATCATGCTTCTGCCCAAGTTAGCAGATACACTTCTTCATACAGAATATTTTCTGTATATTTTTTTTTAATTGAATAGAGATTAAAATCAAAAAGGGGATCAACATCGAATATTAAAACTATATTGGCTGTTTAGGAATTATTTTTAAAATTGCATAGATATTCTTAGGCAAGTTACTCTGAATAAAGTGTGAAAAAATGTGGAAATGAGCAGCAACACTGAATGGGATAAAGTATTGGAAAAGAATGACACAAATAGGAAGTGGAACGTGTTCAAAGATAAATGAATGTATATCCTAATGTTATGCAAGTTGCTTAGCAACAGGCAGTAAAAGTGTGGATGAACAAGTAAGTACAAAAAGTAATTAAAGGATAGAAGCATGTGCATGGCATGGTACAGTATAATAACCAGGAATACAAAAAAGATGAGAAAAGCAAACATGGAGAAAAAACAGATTTAAAGAACGTTAAGAGAAATATTGAAACTTTTTTATTCTTTGTAGACCGACGTTTTTCTCTGTAACATTAGCTAGAAAAAAATAGGCAGCAACTTCCTCTGTAATAATGCCTTAAAATAATACAGCTTACCCTAAGGGAACATAAATTTAAAAATGTGAATTGACTATAAAGAAAAATGTAAAAAACCCTCACAAAATAATAAATTTAAAATATAATTAAAGTTTATTTTGCAATGTAGAATTAACACAGATTTTTAATTATTTCAGTTACTTAGAAAATGAGCATTTGAAATAATAGTTATCTTTCAGCAAGAATACAATTTGCCCAGTTTCTGCCTCTGAATCACTGTGAAAGATTGTGCTCTTGTAGTTGAAGATTTTTTATAAAAATCTATCAAAATAAATACTAGGCTTTTTTTTTTTTTTTTGTCTGCAGCTTTGAATTATGCTAAGGATGTCTAACATACACAGATCAATGAATGTGTTTAGATTGATTGTCTTGTAAGAGGAGTGAGAAGATCTGTGGTTTATATACCTGCCAAAGTTTATTGCATACCCTTCTGCAATGGCATTTCTCACCAGCCACACTGTGCATATTAATATCATAATCATAGAATCAGATTCATAGATTCAAAGAACGGTTTGGGTTGGAAGGGGCCTTTAAAGGTCATCTAGTCAAACACCCCTGCAATAAGCAGGGACATCTTCAACTAGATCAGGTTGCTCAGAGCCCTGTCCAACCTGACCTTCAGCGTTTCCAGGGATGGGGCATCTACCACCTCTCTGGGCAACCTGTGTCAGTGTTTCACCACCCTCATTGTAAAAAATTTCTTATCTATATCACCTCTTCCTAAGCCTGTCAGGAACAAGAACAGTTCAGCAACAGCAAGGTTATTGGTCCGGTTTTCAGCCATGAAAGCGGAAGAGTAAAGAATGGAAAACCAAGCTGAAGAAGATATAAGACTCTCTGGTCACACTTCACAGTTAGTTTACAAATAGAAACGGAACAGCTTCAAATGAGCGTTTAAAACTTAAGGAAGTTCTCCAATGTGTATCAGTGTTCTAACAAAAACATTATGAATATGTATATCATTATCAACTTCTACAAGGAGCCAAAAATAAGTAATAAGTATCTTTCCTCTGTTACTGTTTCTACTGGCTTTTTTAAAAGTGCGATATCTGTGAATAAATGTCATTTTCTTTCATATTTTATAATTGGTCCCTATGAGGAAAATCAACTACTTTATGCGGAATGTGCTTTAAAAGTAGAAGTGTAAAGTATTTATATTCTTACAAGATGTAGGTCTGCCTTGATTCAGCAGCAGTGAAATAAACAAAATGAATATTTTAATTAATCTGACTTGCAGAGCACTTGAAACAATGAACTCTGTATACAAACATAGCAACATTAAGTCTCCCAGAGGAGACAGCTCAGGCTTGTAGAATAGCTGGATGAGAATGCTTAGAAGACAGAAAAATTAGATCCAGTAGGTTCCAAAAGACTTTCAATCCAAAAATTATTGAATTCTGTACCAAGATAATGCTGAGATTAATCTTAGCTTGTATATCTCCATTTTTTGTGTGTGTCGTTTTTTTTTTTTAATTAAGAAATTAGTTTCAATATGTAACCTGCATTTAATGAAGATGCTATTTAAATGTGGGTGGGAAGACAAGAAAACACTTTTACTGTAAGGGTGGTCAAACACTGGAACAGGTTGCCCAGAGAGTTTGTGGAGTCTCCATCTGTGGAAATAATTGAGAACCAACTTGATATAATCTTGGACAACCTAGCTGGCAAGGGGGTTGGACTAGATGATCTTGAGAGTTTTTAACCTTACTGATTCTGTGGTGACATTGAATTAAAATATAGGTGTGTCTAGTCTCAAGAAAGATTATGATTCCAAAGTAATCCATAAATAGTAATTGAAGTCAAGCTTCAAAGATTTTTGAAGGCTTTTTAGAATATACTTTTGGAGAAACTTCAACAATGTTAGCTATCAGTTAAAATGTATTTCTGTACAATGGTGAATGAGAATAAAAGAGTAAGAAAAATTTGGCCAAATTTAATTCTCAAAAGGTTTGTAG
>NW_009648451.1:1593106-1611604 GCF_000708025.1 Charadrius vociferus
TTAAAATCCAGTATTGGAGATGAGCAATCAAGTAGCAATACTTATAAATGGCATAATGTTATTTACCTTAGTTATACACAGACAAAGTTTTGAGGAGTCAGAAGCTAGTCAGAAGCAAGTCTAGGAGGAATGATTGATAATTGCCCAATGATTGATAAGAGATGTGTTCAACAATAAAGCTAATACAAATTTGAATTTATTATTATTTGGTTTCAGATATCTTTTATTGAATTCAAATTGAAAAAGGGTAGATTTAGAATGGATATTAGGAAGAAATTTTTCACTATGAGGGTGGTGAGGCACTGGAACAAATTGGTGTGGATGCCCCATCCCTGGAAGTGTTCAAGGCCAGGTTGGATGGGGCTTTGAGCAACCTGGTCTAGTGGCAGGTGTCCCTGCCCATGGCAGGGGGGTTGGAACTAGATGATCTTTAAGGTCCCTTCCATGATTCTATGAATTAAGAGAAGTGCTAATGTTGAGTTTTCACTGGAAATGTGAAATTAATTTCAAACAGCACTAAAATATCCAATAAGACTGGGATAGAAAAAATACTGTGAATAAGAACAGAAATGTGTGAATCAAAGGTATGTTCTACCTTTGAACGCTAGCTTTCTCCAGCTTAAAAAGAACTTAAGGAAACAGGAGCAAACCTGGTTAGACTTCCACATGAGAGGAGACTGAGAAGTTGGGGACTCCTTAGTTTAGGAAGCAGATAAGTATTAGGATACATAGTACCAGTTCCTATTATGGATGTAAGATGTTATAATTCCATTTTTCATCTGATGAGAGTAGTAAAGCAAAGGGGTGGTAGCAGAACTGAATGAAAGAAATTCATTTTGCTGAAAGGATATACTTTTTGGTATTTGCTTTGGTGCAGACCAGAGTATAGTTGTCTAAAGAATGCATTTGATGAAGTATAACCCAAAGTCTAAAGCTTAGCTGTATTCAAGAAATTGAGACTGTTATATCAATAATAAGGATATTTGCAGTTACATTAGTTATTTGCAGTTACATTGACAGTACATTACAGTTACATTGTATTTTTAATTAAATTACATTGAGAGTTACATTACAGCCAGTCACCAGCTGGTGGAGTAGATTAAGAAGGAAATTTATCTGTGAACAATCTGGTTAATGGTTTACTACGATGGAGTTTCAGGTACCCTTCTCTGAAGGGTCTAGGAGTAACTGTTGGAAGGGAAGAGAAACTGAATTAAACAGGTCTTCAGTTGATTCTCATGTTTCAAAAACAGTACCACACGAGATCTCTTGGAAACAATTGACTTTTACAACCACCGCATTATAAATGGGAAGCTGAGGAAAAGAGAAAGGCATACTGTCAGTCTGAAAATCCTGTTTCACTCTGAATATGATCCTGTACATGTAATTATGTAATTATAAAGAATCCTCTTTTAAAGTTTAGAAGCTTTTTTCAACCTGCTTTTGCCAATTCTTACTTGGTGGCTGTGAAGCTGCTTCTGTCATGTGAGTATTATTTCCCCCAGATTTTGAAGAGGATGTTTCCTGAGAAAACTAGCAGCAAAACTGAAATTAAAGAAAAAGGATAGAGATGTGCATAGAGAAAAATAGCACGGATAAAAAGTAAGCTGATATTTGTCATAGCTGCACTCGTACTGGCCAGAAGGCCTTTAAACATTGGTTGAAGATAGAGCATTATTTAATCAAACAAGGTAGAACAAGGTATAGCTCTTCTGGAAAGCGTGAGCAGTGGAAGCTTCATAAATACCTAATTAGTCTATAGTACTTCTCATCAGCACATCACAAAGCTGTTTGCAAAAGAGATAATGTCATTCTCCTGTTTCACAGAAGCAAAATGTGGTGATCTCATCAGAACTGACCAGAAAACTAAGAGTAGCACGCACATTCAAGGCATATTAAACAAATGTCAAATTTTTGTTGTTGAGTGTCCATTAATGATGCTGTCTGTGAATGAAACGTGGGAAAGTATCTGTCATTTGTTAAGCATTCTTTAGATTAAAAACATATCTTCTTTTTGTTTGGTTTGTTTTTACTCTTGGTTGCTTGTTTGCAGTTCTTGGAATGTGTAGGAATGTTACACTTTGTATGTTGAAACAGTTTCTCTGTTAGATTAGTATCTGAAAGACAGATAAAGTAACTATGCTGTGAGTTAGGCAGATAATTTTCTATTTTATGAAACATTATGCAGGAACACTATTTAAGGACCATTAAAGGTCTTTGAGTTGGGAGCTGGCTTTCAGCTTTCATGGATATAGTAACACGGTGGACAAATGATTACACTGACATTGATGAAACTGGGTTGTAAAGTAGTATTTTGTATGGACCAATTTGTGCAGTTGGAAAAACTGGACAAGTTTTCAGATGTACCAGCTTTTATTGAGGTCAGAAAGCCAAGCCTTTCTTTATCAGTCTTGAGTATAAACTCAATCTCTATCTGGCTTTGTGCTAGAATTCATCAGTTGTAAATGGGTATCTAGTTGCCTGGGCTGAAGAATCAAACCTTGGCCACCTCCTCTCACATTGCTGGCTAGAGAAAATAGCAAGCAGAAAACTGTTCTAGCGTAGTGAATATCTAGGTTGGATTTGGCCTTTGATCTTGACTCTTCAATCTTTCTTTAAATCTTCTACAAATATATATTGCAATTTTAGACCTTTATATAGATAAATCAATGATGCACTTAGACCTGACTGAGATCTATTGACTTTAATGGCTATACTGGTACTTCAGTGTATACAGAAGAATCAATTGGTTAACAAATACTGCCCTGAATTAGGAGTTAAGAAACATACACAAGACATTTTTCAGAGGCACACAATAAAATATCCAAACCTTTTACTTAGATTTAATGTAAAAGTTCTGTAAGATATTGGTACTATAGAGTAGATAAGAAGAAATTAGACTTAAAGCACTTTCCAAATAAGCACTTTCCAAATCCTCACACTCTATTTCATTTTACTTCCTTGGTAATCTTTTTTTTTTCCCTAAAGTAACAAGCTACCTGTTGTAGAAGCAGAAGATCTGTCCTGAGAAGAAAGAGATTCCTTAAAAATAAGTTTGTTAAAGCAGACACAGCCATGTGCTTTGCTTGGAGGGAGTAAATAAATCTTGTGATAGCAGCAGCTAATAGAAGTCCTGAGCAAAAACAGAATAAGTAGAACTGTGACGCTTCAGGAGTGTGCATCTGGTGCTGTAATTATTCCTGGACCCGTGTGACTTTCTTGGCAAAAGCACAGTCTAGACAAGATGGTCCAGCACCCTGTCCAGCTGAATCTTGAAAGTGTCCAATGTTGAGGAATCCACCACTTCCCTGGGGAGATTATTCCAATGGCTGATTGTTCTCACTGTGAAAAATTTTCCTCTTGTGTCCAACTGGAATGTCCCCTGGAGTAACTCGTACCCATTACCCCTCGTCTTCTCCATGTGACTCCTTGTAAAAAGGAAGTCTCCATCTTTTTGTAGCCACCCTTTAAATAGTGGAACATGGTGATAAGGTCTCCCCTAAGCCTTCTTTTCTTAAGGCTGAACAAACCTTGTTCTCTCAGCCCTTTCTCATATGGCAGGCTTCCCAGTCCTTTGATCATCTTGGTGGCTCTTTACTGGACCATCTCCAGCGTGTCCACATCTTTTCTGTATAGCAGAGACCAAAACTGAACACAGTACTCCAGGTGTGATCTGACAGGTGCTGAGCAGAGTGGGATAATGGCTTCTTTATCTCTGCTGGTGATACCCTTGTTGATGCAACAACCCAGCATCCTGTTGGCTTTCTTTGCCCCAGCAGCACACTCTTCACTCATATTGAGCTTGTTGTCCACCAGGACTCCCAGGTCCCTTTCCACAGAGCTGCTCCCCGGTTGGGTAAATCCCAGCCTGTGCTGCACTCCTGGATTATGTTTTCCCAGGTGCAAGACCTCACACTTTTCCTTGTTGAACTTCATAAGGTTCCTCTTAGCCCACTCTTCCAGCCTACCCAGGTCTTCCTGCAGGGTGGCTCTCACTTCCGAAGTGTCCACTTCTCCACCCAGTTTGGTATCATCAGCAAACTTCATCAGGGTACACTTGATCCCATGAAGATATTAAATAGCTTTGGGCCAATATTGATCCCTGGGGGACCATGCTTGTTTGAAAGGAGCTGTTTATCACCACCCTCTGTTTGTAGCCTCTCAGCCACTTCCCCACCCACCACTCAGATCACTTATCTAGACGCACCAGTTTCTCTAGGAGGAGGCTGTGGGGAACCGTGACAAAAACGATGGGGAAATCCACATATATAATGTCCACTGCTCGTCCCACATCAACTGAGCAGGTTACTTTATCGTGGAAGGCATGTGCTATTGTTGTGGTTTGGCTGGGCTGGCCACTAACACGAACAACAGATGCTCTCTTTTACTTCTGTCCCCTTCAGAGAAGGGAGAACACCTCCCTTCAGGGAGAGAAGGATGAGAGAGAAAAGAGACTTATGACTTTAAAAAGAAACTAAACTACTTTAATGAAAATATTAGTAATAAAAAGAAAATAATGAACTATATAAAATATATAGAAAAACATATCAAGCGCCCAGGATGATGATCACATCACCAACTGGCACTGACAAAGTCCCAGACTGGACTCAGTGGTGGATGGGAACTGGATTCCGGATCTGGATTCAGGAACGCACAGATTGGGATCAAAGGCACACAAACAGACAGAGTCCTCCTCAGATGCCCGTCATTGAAGAAAGAGGGCGAACCTTTTGATCCCTCAGCTTTTATACTGAGCATGATGCAGATGGGATGGAATACCCTGTTGTTCAGTTTTGGGTCACCTGTCCTGTCCGCTCCCCCACACAGGTGCGACCCCTCCATGCTCTTCTGCCTCTGGCCCTCCAAGGGGGCACATAGCAAAGTTGGCTGACCTTGGTTGTTATAGCAATAAGTACAAGCAAGAGCCTCTCTGCATACCATTCCTTGGTATAAATTATAAACACTTAGGTCCTATCGCTCTGGAGGCAGACTACTGTTGGAAAAATATGCCGTTAAGTTCAGAGAGTGCACTTAGTTAGAAGAGACTTAGCTGAAAAGTAAAATTACTGAACAGAAAATTAGTTCTGTTTTACCTCAAACAAGGACAGCTGTGTACATCCACAGCTGCAAATTATTTCCAATTTTAAATGATCTCCTTTGTTACATCAATATCAATGGTATGCTTTACAGTTCTGTAACTGTTGCTATTTCTGGTCTTTTTAGTGTTTATATAATTCTCTTCCTTAGCATTGTTGCTCTTCTCACAACAGCACTTTTCTCATTAGTATTAAAAGGTCTGTATCTACTTTGCTGCGTCCTCTAGACGTAGAATGGATTCTGGAAAGGAATAAAGGATTTTTGCTTTTTTAAATACACCCAACATAGTATTTTCCTCTCCCAGCTTCTAAAATTTTGTTGTGGCTGTATTGTTTAGAAGTGGAAGGCTGGCAGTTGCAAATGTACAGTAGAAATGCCTTTATAAGCATAATGTTCAATATTATCCCATAATAATAGAAAAATGGTCTGATAGTTTTTATTGCTAGAAAATCAGGTAACTAAAAAAGAATTTTAAATTATGCAAGGTCCCAGAGAGTTCCTAGATCTACTGTAATAATCTTTATGAAAATACTGTTATGTTGAAAGTCATGCTGTCATGTTTGAATCTACTATTTTTGAATATGTTATATCAGATAGTCTTTTATTCCAATGTCTCTGAGAAATACTGCTTTTAAGGGAGAGTTAAATGTGGCTTTCACTATAATGTGCATACAGCTCATGTATACAAGCTCAAGAACTTTTGTTAGCAACGATTTCTCAGCTACGTGTGTTCCCTGTGCCTTGTAGGGTCCCATTTGACAGTACAAATGAATAGGTGTGAAACACTTAGTTTTCCCTTACTGCCCTCAGCGAGGCAGGGATATAATGTTTGGTGATAAAGATGATTGTGTAGATTTGACATACTTACAATTTTGTACAATGTAATTAACAGAACTTTCTGATTTAAAAGATAGCATTATCACTCTCTACAGCTACCTGAAAGAAGGTTATAACGAGGTGGGCGTAGGTCTCTTTTCCCCAGTAACAAGTGGTGAGACAAGACGAAATGGCCTCAAGTTGAGCCAGGGGAGATTTAGATTGGATATTAGGACAAATTTCTTCACCAAAAGGGTTATCAGGCATTGGAACAGGCTGCTCGGGGAAGTGGTTGAGGCACAATCCCTGGAGGTGTTTAAATGATGTGTAGATGTGGTGCTTAAGGACAAGGGTTAGAGGTGGACTTGGCAGTGTTAGGTTAAGGGTTGGACTCAATGATCTTAAGGGTCTTTTCCAACCTAAACAATTGATTATACATCTGTTGTATAGACCAAGAACTGATTGAATAAATTTTAGAAAAACATTGGAAAATTATCATTGAATTAAGGTGTTTCCTTTTGGATTTTGCAGTTATTAATACAAAACTTCATTTTATTAAATATTTTTGTGCTATTTCAGTGCCAGTGGAACGTTGTTAGTTGATGAAACTAAGTTGTGCTTAGTTGATGACACTAAGATGGGCAAAATAGCAAAGAACGATTGTGAAAAGACAGTTAGAGAGTGACCATTGGAACAAATTATCAAAAGAAATAGTGAACTACCTGTTATTGTAAAATGAATATTGGTTACTTTAACTAATCAGAAGTTATTTGACTCAATGCAGCCAGGTAACAACAAAAGTTGAGTCGTTGCAGTACCAGAAGTCATGATAGATTTGCTAATGATTCTTTTTAACTTTAAATTTTATTAGTCTTTGAAAAAGTATCTCAATAGCCAGTAGCCATATCGCCTGTTCCAGTAACAGAAGACAACTAATTCTGTTTGTACTGCTTATAGGAACAGTTGTGATCAGTTGGATTAGCATATTAATCCCTGTGATAACCCTCAGACAGCCTATGTGGGTTTGCATAATAATGTACCCAGCTACTAAGCACATCCATATGTATGGCTCACCATTCTCAGAAAGAGTCTTCAGGCTACTCGTAAGGTTGTTGTTGCAGGCTCACAGGATGATGTAGGCATACATAGCCAAGGCCTCTACTAGCAGCAGCACTGTAAATGATGCTAGTGAGTCAGTCCAGTGAGATAAAGAATATAACATTTCTAGATCTGGGTCAAAACCAACCATCTGCTTTAAATTCAAGGTCCCATACCAACAACAAGGCATAATTGCCACTGAGAGTTCACATCTCGCCTGACTTGGACAAAAGGAGTGAAATTTAATTATATTTTTAATAATGCTGTTTGGTTAATGAGCTTCTGAAGTGTCTGGTATTCTTGTTTGGCTCAAAATTGAGCTTTCTAAACCATTACAAAGTACTATTAGGGTTTCTTTGTAAGTAACAGCAAAGACCATACTTTTTACAGCTACCATTTAGAGGCAATCTGAACTATGAGACAATATATCCAGGCTCTTCACATTGCTATATTCACAAATGGAATTATGCCAGAGATGAGGGAAATAGGAAGTGAAATAAATACGGGTTTTAATTCTCATTTGACAGATCAAAACCTGAGTCACAGAAATGAGATATACAGAAGATAACACACAAAATCTGTGGGTGAAACAGAACCTGAACACAGAGTTTATGAGTGTAGGCAGGTATAGTGACCCCAAAGTCATTCTCCTTCCCTTGGACAGGTCTTTCCCCCCCACACTCATTCCTGTTGCAGCTATTTTACCAACCATTTCAATTTCCTTTTTCTAATATTGTGAAGAAGACATTCAGTACCATAGTTCTACTGCTGAATGTGCATGAGTCTGTGTACTTTAGCAAAGGAAAACAAATTCAGAGCTACTGCATGGCTACTGCCATCTTTCTGAAATAATTGTATGTATTTGATATTTTGCCTCAGGTTCTGTGTGTGCCTTACCTTCATTAACTCTGCTCAGAAAGCAAAGGAAAGTGCAAACTGAAATTACTGCACCATAGCCGCTAGAATTAGGCAAAGTTTGCAGTTTTGTCATTGGAGACCTGGTACTAGCCTGCAGTTAGTATTGCTACCCAGTTACATATAGGTGAGCACTGAATAAACATAGAAACACACTGAAGACCACCATGAAAAAGAAATAATTACCTGTTTGCTATGCTAACATTGAAGAAGTATAGTTAAATCTATCCTCCTTCTCCTTCCATCTTCTCTTCTCAACACCAATTAGTAATAAAACACGGTTCTCTCCAGGGAGTCCTGAGTCTTAAAACATGCTTTGTCAGGGTTATAGGTGATATGGTAATTATTTAAAGATGAATCAATTATGGACACTGGGGCTGTAGGCAACACGTCACTTTGACTCATACTTCAGTATTTGCCCAATTTTCATTAAAACAATTGGTCATATAATGCCCATGATATGAATAGATTCCAGAGTTTTTTAACAAGAAGTAAAACTGTGATAACTTGATCTTTGAGCTCCAGAGGTCAAAAATGTAACCTTTCTGTAGAGCTCATTAAAATGAACATGACAGATATGTACAACTATATAAGAAGTTCGGAAGACTCTGTCAGTAAAGAGACTTTCTTTAAATAGAACCCCTACCTGCCCTATATGTGTATTTTTTATGATTACCAGCCAATACTAATTATCTTACCCACCTCTTCTCTTTAATGAATACATATAAGCAGTAGTAGTGGTTCTGCCAGCTACCTAAGAAAAATATGGAGCCAGAAGCAGTTTCTTTTACATGTGCTGGATATGACTGAGGATCTTAAATTTAATATGTGAAATTTCTACTACATGTAAGCCCATTAATATCTTGCATTTATGCTTTTTTTTTTTTTCTGTAAAATAAATGCTGTGAATGTTAAAGTTCCCCAGAAGCATTACATTTGAAATCTTGAAATGGTTGAAACTGAAGAATTTGTATGGAACCTGCAGGCCACCATAACCACTTAAAAAGCTGCGCTTCAGTTTTGAAAATTAAAAACATAATATTATTAAAGATCAACAGAATACCAGTTTTTCAAACTCATGCTACTAGTATACATGTTCTTAGACATATGCAAAATTTTACTGGATGATAGTTTAAATTGAGTGATATTTTATTGTAGGAATGTGTCATACAAATCAAGGAAAAATAATTCACAGCTCTTGTTTCTTTGTAATCAAATAAAAGATTCCAAAGTAATTCCACAATCTCAAATTATCCAAAGCAAGGCTTCTCCTTATCTTAGGTATTCAAGATTTTGCATGAACATACAGAGAGACCATACTTATGCGAACATCTAGACAGATTGTATTTAAAATTAGATGAAATAATCTTTGATTTAACTGAATGAGGTACTGTAGGTACAGTTGCACTGTCTGCTGTTCTATGCTGCCCATTTCTTGCGCTTCAAGCCTGGAGGAGCCCACTGTAACAGTAAGAAAATCATAGAATTATAGAATCATAGAATGGCTTGGGTTGGAAAGGACCTTGAGGGCCACCTAGTTCCAACCCCCCTGCCATGGGCAGGGACACCTTCCACTAGACCAGGTTGCTCAAAGCCCCATCCAACCTGGTCTTGAACACCTCCAGGGATGGAGCATCCACAACTTTTCTGGGCAACCTGTTCCACTGCCTCACCACCCTCACAGTGAAAAATTTCTTCCTAATATCTAATCTAAATCTACCTTCTTCCAGTTTGAAGCCATTACCCCTCATCCTATCATCACATGGCCTTATAAAAAGTCCCACTCCAGCCTTCTTGTAGGCCCTCTTCAGATGCTGGAAAGCTGCTATGTCTCCCCGGAACCTTCTCTTCTCCAGGCTGAACAACCCCAACTCTCTCAGCCTGTCTTCATAAAAGAGGTGCTCCAGCCTTCTGATCATCTTTGTGCCCCACCTCTGGACCTGCTCCAAGAGGTCCGTGTCCTTATGTTGAGGACTCCAGAGCTGGATGAAGTACTCCATGTGTCGTCTCACCAGAGTGGAGTAGAGGGGGACAGTCACCTCCCTCCACCTTCTGGCCGTGCTTCTTTTAGTGCAGCCCAGGATACGGTTGGCCTTCTGGGCTGCAACCGGACATTGGCAGCTCATGTTGAGCTTCTCATTAACCAACACCCCCAAGTCCTTCTCCTCAGGGCTGCTCTCAATCCATTCCCCGCCCAGCCTGTATTTGTGCTTGGGTTTGCCTCAGCCCATGTGTAGGACCTTGCACTTGGCGTTGTTGAACTTCATGAGGTTTGCACAGGCCCATCTCTCAAGCCTGCCCAGGTTCCTCTGTATGGCATCCCTTTCCTCCAGCGTGTTGACCACTCCACACAACTTGGTGTCATCAGCAAACTTGCTGAGGGTGCACTCCATCTGAACACCAATGTCGCCAACAAAGATGTTAAAAAGTACCTGTCCCAGTTCCAACCCCTGAGGAACACTACTTGTCACTGCTCGCCACATGGAGCTGTTGACTGCAACTCTGAGTGCAACCATCTAGCCAGTTCCTTATCCACCAAGTGGTCCATCAGTCAAATCTATGTCTCTCTAATTTAGAGACACTCATTCTGTTTCATGCCAATTTTACCACTTGATTCCTGTGTTTTCATAGCTTTCAGCCCCCAGTTTCTTTGCTGAGACTGCCAATGAAGTTGTTGTAGGTGGTAAGTGGCAGAGGCACTAGCTTGTAGGCAACTAGACTAACACTATCATGGGTAATCATTGGTTTTAACAATTTTAAGAAATTTAAATAACTTATATCAGATATGATCTGGTAAATTGAAGGTGGAGTCCTCTGTCCAATTATAAATCTCTTCCAAGTCAGCCCAGTTCCTCAAAATTGTTCAAAGAACTTACTAGTACGAAGACTGGAAAAAAAGACATGAATTCCCTATATCATTGCATTTCTTACATTTTCTGAGCAAAATGGCATCATTGTACACAAGAATTTGAGATTTTTTTGGTTCTGGAATGGATTATATTTTAATATGATGACCTAATAGTTGTTACGTGTGAAGAAATATATGTGTGTGTTCAGCTTGTATTATGTTCCTTGAAGTGATTGTACAGATGTGTTTTGTATGTTATGCTGTTTCACCTTAGTGCAAATAAATGTGAAGTTAAATAAAAAAGAAAATGACTGAATTTGCACAACATTTATATTATGAATTAATCATGTGTATACTTCAGGAGAATTTAAATATTTTTTTAAGAATATATATGGATAGTCTTCTTGAAACATCGTTGTATCAAAAGTATTTTAGTATTTTTAATGCCCTCCCCACCTCAAGCAACATCTACAGAAATTTAGATCAACATAGTAGGTGGGTTATTCTATAAATCAGTTCATTTCTTCAGCTTCCATAAACCACAGTAGTTTTCAGATTGATGCTTTCCTCATGTAACCTATTGTATTTGTCAGAAGTCTTGAATTTTATATAAATAGTAAACATCATTACTGGCCAAAGTTATTAGCAGTCTGAGGCTTACTGATTTTTTCTTAAGATATCAATTTTTTTAGTGTGTTTGTTAGGATCTCTATTCCTCGCTAACCCTAACTAATAGTAATAATAAATAATAGAAGCTCTTCAGCATTGCTTTTGTTGGTTTACCAAAAATGTCAGCTCCAATCTTAAATATACCAGGGAGATGCCTGCCTGTAACGTTTCTGTCCAGCAGACTGAATCATCACCATCTACATACACTCTCAGTTAAATGGTTAATTCCATCACAATTATGAATTCCTACTGGTTTTGTGGGACAGGATTTCATCCAAAGAGATGAAATGAAGTTCTAATTTGGTCACTTGAGTTCTCAGTAACATCTCATTAGGTTAACTTGGAAAGCTCTCTCCAATTTATTTTTATTTTAATGTCTGTAGCAGTTTCTAGTGCTTCAGAGGTCAGCTGACAAGAGGGTCTTTCATGCAGGAAACACTTTCTCCAATTGCTAAATCATGATTAGTGGAGGCAAAAATTAGCGTGTTCTCAACAGAAACTCTCAGGTGATTTTTTGGACTTCCTTTTCCCAAAAATGAAAATGACATTTCGTAAGGTACTTCCTTTTGGTGCAAGTTCCAGTTAGACATTTCATTACGTGAATCTAGATTAATAAAATAATCCTACATATTTGTACTATATAGTTCCAATCACTTGGTCTGATTTCTGCCACCTTTTGCTCCCTTCCTGTTCTATTGTTTACTTTTATTTACTTAGGTGCATAGACTGCCTGAGATCTAACATGTTTCTTCCTTGAAATTAACCTTAACTGTTATTGTATCTTCTTACTGAGTGGTCTTCTGTTGATGTAGCTAGCTCTAAAGAGCTGCGAATATATGACTACAAAAAAAGATTTGCCTATCCTCCTCTTCAAAGGCAAGAGACTCCTGAACACACTTACTGCACTTATAAAAAGATACCCACAGAACAGGCTATTCAGCTGTTGCTGAATTCCATTTCTTCCTTGATTTGACCTTTCTCTATGCCCCTGAATTTGTAAAAGGCAAGCAATGGATTTATATATCATAATGACTAGGTTAGTCTGTTTCGATGCTTTTCCTAAAAAGCTGCCTCATGAATAGTTAAAACCAGGAAATATCTCAGTGCACATGCAGTTCCACAGCATTCCTAAAATCTTTATTGAAGGTATTGCTTTGATAAAATTGTTGTTTACTATAAAAGCAGTAGACTCATGTTTCTGTTGAAGCACAGCTATCTCAATATAGATAGACTGGTATGTAGTTTATATAGATATGCCACAATTTGATTCTGTTCCTGAAGAAGCTGTCAATATTAATATCCTCAGAATTTACATAAACAGACACAAGTGTTCTAGATCTTATCCCTGTGTGTGTAATCTCGATTCTCTTTTCTGATATTTCAAATGTGTATAAGAAAGTAATATTGAAGTGTTCATTTTATTTGTACAGCTGTAACTCTTAAAATCTAAGCTGGAATTTGGGGTTTGATATGTTAGTAACTTAAAATGATTTATATTAAAAAAGATTTTACATTTAAAAAGATTTAACATTTATGTTAAAGATTTGAACATGCAATTCATTGCCAGTAGCCCACTGTTTTTCTTCTCTGGAAGCTGTTGTTTTACATTTTCTGTTACACATATGAAATATGTTTTTCAGATGTGTGATTATTACAGCACACTGCTTTCCATGCCTTCCTCATATTTACATGCAAAGTTTCCCCTCACTTGGGTGTATCAGCCATTTATGACTAGGTTTTGGGTTTTTTTACTCAGTTGAAAATGCAAGCAACATGTTTCTCCTAGAAAACATATTTAGTGAAATTACAGTCTTGTTTGCCATATGGTTCTTCATACAGATGGATGATTATTATGCAAATCTTCTGATTAGCGAGTTTCTGCTATTCTAGGAATCATTTGCTTTGTATGTGTTGGCTTTGTACACATCTAGTTCCATTCTTAGGGTGATCTGGGACTGTGCCAAATCTTTGATGATCTTGGTGATACAGTTTTTTACAACTTCAAACTTTTTCTTGTATTTATGGTTCATTCCATTTGATTTGTTCATCAGGCAAAAGAATTAACTCTTACTTCAATTTACCATATGAGAAATATAATGCAAGAAGCATCACTCCATGCTAAATGAAATAAATAGCAAAATCCGCATCTTTTCGTCATAGACTTTGCCTCCATAATTATAGGCATGTAACATTTGTGAGAGGACCTGTCAAATAAAATATTTCATGTCATATGCAATGTTTGGTATGCAACTAGAATCTAGTCTGATGGTTCCTACTAGCTTTTCTCCAAATAGCAACTTTTGTAGTTGAGCACTGGACAGAATGATACATAATGCTAAAGTGTTTTTTATTTCTACATGGTTCATAAAGATTTTGGATAGGAATTGTATCTACAGCTCTTTGTCTATGAACATGGAATGTGAAAATTGTATGTGAAAACAAAACATTTCTTTGTGTAGCTAGCCCTTCAGTTAAATTTAGATTCCTTAGATCAAGGGGCTAAGGTCTGTGAGTGATGGAAAGCATTCAGTACATGTTTAAGTAAATCCCTTACAAACATAATATACTCTGTATTATGATTTGTTCAGGCTTATGTAGAAATCAGAGTTTTTTTCACTGCCTCGAGCTGGCCTAATATTCCTAAAAATTAAAGCATTCCTAAATGATATAGTTGAGGTGCATGGACAGGAGCATCAAACTTCTTATTTCTTCAGAGAGGTAAAAATTAGGCCTTAGTACAGCTGAGCTCCAAGGAGACATGAGAGATGTCATTTAGGCTATCCCATAGAATGGTAATGCTGCACATCACATTATGTGTTCCAGGAGTGGATTTTTGTAAATTAAGCTAATCTTTTATCTTTGTCACAAAACATCCAAATGAATGAGTCTATTGAACTGAAATTTAGTTTTTAAAATATTTTATTTCTTGCAATATTTTGATGCTGTGCAAATATTTCAGACATAAACAGTATAAAATGATACTATCGTAACTTAACAGTATCAAATGTTATAAAGTGATATTCGTTAATTATATACTTCAAGGTTATAGTGAAGGAGATGGTTTCCAAGAGAAAAATAGTATTTTATGATCAAAGCTGTTGCCTTTCATCCATTTATCTAAATCAGCTCATTAAAACATTTAATGAATATATAGATACCTATCCCATAGAAAGCAGCTCTTATTTCTTCAAAGGTTGCTGAAAATAAAGCAGTTTTATCTATATCTAAGGTAAAAACCTAAACTGACTAGCTGTAAAGCTGAACTAAATAATTTACTTCATCAGACGCATTATTGGTTGGAAATTCTGGGGCCTATTATGCATCAAGGAAGACTAGATGGTTATAGCAAGCCGTTTTAGTTGTAAGCCCATGAATCTATTAATCCTCTGTCTGTAATCAGTTGAATTTTAGATTTTTAAGCCACTACAAGGTAAAAGAACAATTTCGCTGTCGTCAGATGGAGAATAATTTGAAACACTATGTTTCTGTATTTTGAAAAAATACTTTTTTCATTTTGCTACTTAAGACTTTGATATACTAAGAAATGTTTTTTGCTACCTGTAAACCATTATACCTATATGAAATAATGCTCTTAATTAACTTTTGAAAATGTGATTCAATACTTGGTAATCTAAATAGAAGAAATGTTCCAGAAGTTGGTCCTACTTTGAGAGACAATAGAGCCATCTTTGGACCTCCTTTTTCAGTCTGATTTTGCATGTGAATAATTTTATTGTTTATCACTAAATATTTGTCACTTTGCTGTCTCTCTCTCTTGAACTTTTCACTGCATCAAAATGAAATGCTTGTTTTAGTAAGGACCTTCTAAATGGCCTGTCCACAACAGTAAGCAGATAGAGCAACAGCTGACAAGTAAAGCAAGCAAATCACCTGCTGAAAGGTTCAATATCAAATCAGTGAGAACGTAGAGAATTTCTTTGGTAGGAAAGTACAGAGGCTGGATGACTTAGTTTCTTAGTTTCCTATCTGAACCTTTTAAATCCCTCCCAGTTGCAAATCTCAGTTCTGCTGTCAGTTTCTCTTCAATCTGCTTGACAGTCCTATCTGTGAATGATGTGACCCTCAGTTCTGGCATAGCACGTGTCCTACACTGAAATATTATAGCGCTGTTCCCTAGTTCTTGACAGGACTTACATATAATACTGTGTAGTGAGTGTTCAGTATATATTAATGATTGCTACAAATTGCATTAGTAACTGCTAATTTTCCCAATATTAAAATCCTTATAAAAACTTCCTTCATCAGAATCTTCTGATACGAAAATATCCAGTTCATATTGCTCTTAGAGCGCTTTACTTGGAATAATATTCGTATCAATCCATCTAAACTTTGGCAATTTCTCACCTTCCTCTGAAGACAGTGATAAAGAAACTGTTGCTGTATGTCCAAAATGTTCGTCATTTGACTTAGACCATTTAGGTATAATTATTTACCAACCAGTATATTACTAATTTAACAACATCATCATTTTCTAATATGATTTCAACTGGAGTAACAAAGAAAAGTGCATATTGGTGCTACTGTTCCTGAATACAGGTCTTATGGTTTAGGAACTTAGGAAGGAGCTGGTAAGAAAGAAAGAAAGAAAGAGAGAGAGACTAATAAAGGGGAATATATTTTCTTTAACAGTGTTGAAGATTTAAGCAATAGGAGGAAAGGTGAGGTAGTCTGGAAAGATGAATATAAATTTAGAAATATGAATATAAATTTAGAAATATGAATTCAGAGAAAGGAAAAAATTCAAGAATGATAACAGTGGAATGAGGCTGTAAATGCCACTGTGTTAATAGATGAGAAGCAGGTAGCATGTAGATTCTATGTTGAGACATTAAACTGATTTCTTCTTTTTTTATTAGTTTGCATATCTGCTTTCTGGGACCTTGGTACATGAGAAAGATTGTTTTTCTTTTTCTAAAACAGTTCTTATGAAAAAAATTATTAAAACAATTTTATCTGCAGAGAAGTATTTAATAAATGGTCTATTGGAAAATATAGCAAATTTATGACCTGTGAACAATCTCCTCATCAGTAAAGTCATGTTAAAGGATTAACAGTATTTTGTACCTTTCAGAACTGTATTTTCTTTGTGGATATGTTAGAGAGAGTATATGGATTTGGTTTTACTGTTCTCTTTCATAGTTATGAGGTGAAATCTGTATTGTGATGCCACTATCATTAAAATTTCAATAGGCAGAATTATTCCTTCATTACAAACAAATTTATTGCTTCATTGGTTTGCATAGTAAAAATGTGAGAAGCTACAAATTAAAAGTATGACTCTCCTCTATAACAGCAAAAAGGTTGGACAGAAGGAAGGTAAATACCATTTACTACAAATGTATAATGTTTGTCCTGCATAATTACCCACCAAAATTCATAGACACCTACACACTTTTCAGCGCTTAACTTTAATATTTTGTTCTATTGGACTGATGATGATTGAAAGTGTAATTTCTAAAACACTAAATGCACTATGTTCTGCACAAATGGATAAAGCTGGTCAGATGCAATGAAGAAAATTACTTTTGGAAAATGGTGGTCAGCAAACATTTTTCCTTCCAAAATCACACCACTGCTGTCAGCTATTGACAAAATAAAAATTCAAATGTAATTTCTCCATAGAAATTGTGAATTAATATCTTCACTAGCTCTAGTAAGGGTTGAATAAGTCAGATATAGTCAATCTTTTAAAATTTAGACCATTATTTCTCATTGGTTACATGTTCTCATTAGCTACAGCTCACTGTAGCTAAGAGCTTTATGTACCTTAGCTGTTGAGATGTCATACATAAAAGAACTTTCAGTAGTGGTCTCCAAATGTGCTAAAATGTAACATGTACTATTTTTGTTTTTAAAAATTGTTTGTTTTAAAAATTTTTACAACTCCCTTAATCTCACTTCCATTTAAATTATAGTATTGCATTTAATGTATTATTTCTATTTTTAAAAAAACAATTATTTAAAAAAACCCAAGATTTTAACAACTTGTATGCTTGAAATCTTGCCTGATTTATCCAGCTGTCTAATGAAAGATACTACCTCTTTCCACAAATTTTTCAATTCTTGGACTATCTCAGTTGTGACAACATAACATTTATTTTATCATAACTGATACTAAACTAAACTAAAAAGTTCTTTGTCTTAGAGCAACTGGATGTAGGAGTTCCAAATTAAAGAACTAGTCTTATTCAGAGACATGAAATTCCCTTCCTAACATGTCTCTTACTTTCCAAAGTAAGAGAATTGAGCAGTCTGGCCGTGCGATATTTGCATTTTCTCCCTTTTTAGCAACTGATCAACAGTGAAGAAAAAAATTAGAATATACAAAAGCTTCAGTAATTGCTTTTATAAATAACTTTCTTTTTGTCATTGAAAAAAAAGATGAGCAGCAGCTTCTCTGATCACAAAAACCTTGCCTGTGGAATTCAGAAAGTTAGTTTTTCTTTCATTTTTAATGCTAAGATTAGTATAATATAGCTATTGAGACACGGCAGTCCTTAACGTCAGCTGTATGCAGTCATCATCCAGCTCTACATCTCCTTTACACTTGTCAAAGATAGTGCTGCCTTCCAATACTTCATCTGCCTGTGTCCTGGTCTGAGGTTAGAGGACCAATTTTCTTTTCAGTTAAGTCTCTTTAACTAACTGCACTCTCTGAAAATAACGGCATATTTTCCAGACAGTATCCACTTTCAGAGCGATAAGACCTGATGTTTGTAGAGAATACCAAGGGAAGGTACGCAGAGGCTCTTGCTTCTACTTATTGGTATAACACTCCAAGCCAGCTAACTTTGTTTTATGCCTCGTTGGAGGGTCAGAAGCGGAAGAGCTAAGAGGGGTCGCACCTATGTGGAGGGGCGGATGGGAGAGGTGACCCAAAACTGACCAACGGGGCATTCCATCCCATCTGCATCACACTCTCTATAAAAACCGAGGGACCAAAGGGGCAAAGGGCCAGCATCCAAGGCAAATTTTGTTCATCTGCCTTTAGACCCACAATCTGCATTCCCGACCCGTCAGCCCCTTAGGTTGGC
>NW_009648452.1:0-211 GCF_000708025.1 Charadrius vociferus
TCAGGGGACGTTACCGGGGACAGGGACGGCGCTGGGGACAAGCGACCATGTCCGGGGATGTTACCGGGGTCAGCATTGGGGACAGGGACAGTGTCAGAGGACATTACCGGGGACAGTGTTGGGGACAGTGTCAGGGGACATGACAAGGGACAGCCCTGGGGACAGTGTCGGGGATAGGGATGTTACGAGGGACGGGGACAGCGTTGGGGAC
>NW_009648453.1:0-18502 GCF_000708025.1 Charadrius vociferus
TTCTGGGAAGCATCCTGTGCAGCAGAGGCAGATGGGATGCCTTGTCACTGTCATTAGGTGGCTCTGTGCTAAGGGGTACGATGGAAGGGCACAGCCCTGGCACTCCCTGGAGGTAGCCTTGGACCCTCGTGTGAGCAACGATTTTCATCTGTGCAACTTGGCAAGACAAGGCAAGATTTTTTTTTATTTATTTTATTCACATGCTGACTCAGGCATACTGTATGCACAGCATGTTTTTCATTTAGTGGTTGTCCAAAATGAGGGAGTGCCAGGGCTGCAGAAAAGCTGAAAGTTCGTAAGTGCACTCATGTGCCAAGTACAAAAGTGCCTAGTACTGGAAGGGTAGTGGAAATACCTTAAGATTCTTCACTTGGATGCGCAAAATGTTTTCTGAACACGACAATGCTAATGTAGTTGCACTCTTGTTCTCTGACCTGTGGCACAAGGATGATACAAAGAGCTGCTGCAGCATTTGCGGTGGATTATAGGGTGTTAGAGTAACAGGACTACCACGTAAACATATCAAATGAAACTATTTGTTGTCAAAATTAGTGCTAGGATCAGATTGAGTATGATCCATGACCATGTACTAGCAAGAGAAATAAAAACACATGTTGAATAAACAGTGTCAGCTGAGCTTAACCTGTAGAAGAAATGGTATCCTGTCAAACAGTTATAAGACATATGCAGGATAAATCTAAATCAAGACTGAATGGGCAATTTTAATTTAAGAATTTCCTTAGCTTTTCCTTCACTTTAAAACCTTTTACATTCTGTTAATGTGTTTTGATTGAGGAAATATGTACAGTTTTTTTGTTAGTGCACTGTGATATGAATTACAGTCAGACTGAATTGCAGCATTTCACATGATTTCAGTTCAGTCTATTTATAACCAGCTTCGATTTTGCAGCACCCTCTAGAGTAGGCAAAGAGCTCTGTCAGCCTTTCCTTTAATCTTAGATAGCTGAGGTCATATACTCCTCTCTTGCCTTTTTATAGGACTTTCTGATACTCTGAACGTTTAAAAATAGTTATGGAAGTATTGGAAAGAACTAAATTGAAACATGTTAAATTATTAAATAAGCGATCGTATTATAAAAACAATCCTTAAAATGCTTTCACGTGAAAACCCTACTTCAGAAAAAAAAAGCCAACTAAACAAAAGTTTTTACCTGGCAACCGGGGATAATATTCATATTAAAGTGTAGCTTTACAAAGCTGTGGCTGATGTGTTACCTACTGTGACTGCAAAAGGAGTCTCTGGAAGATGTGCTACAAAGTTTAGCAGCTGTACGCTCACCGCTCTTGCAAGAAAATCAAGCCACTGTTTCTGTGAGAATGGGTTGGCTCCTGCTGCCTCCCTCACAGATCCTCCACGGTGCTGCCTACTGACTATCTTTCTTCCCTTTACAATTTTATATCTTTTTACGCTGGTGTTTTCCCTCTTAGATCCTTGAGCTGCTCCTTAACGCTATATCAACAATCTCCCTCCTGTCTGCAATTTTACTTTTATTTTTTTGCATAATTCTCACAATTTGACAAATTTCTCAGTAGTCTGAGCCAAATAGGTGCAGTTGGCCTGTCTCAAAACTAGCCCTTGGGGTCACAGACAGCTGAGTCCATGGGAGAAGAATAATGTATAATGAAAACCCACTGCTGTTTCCCCCTGCCGCATGCCATCTCTAATTTTAATCTTCAGCCCTGGTGTTTTCCGAAGACTTCCGCACCACTTACTGCCCAGCTGAGCTTTCACAGGTAGGTTATGCAAGCTCTGTTGAAAGGCAATACCGTCTCAGCAGAGCTGCCGGCTCGCACGAATGTGTAATTCAGGCGGTCTCCCGGAGCGCGTCTGGGCTGCTTTGTTGGTTGTTGGTAAACCACGAGAATTCAGCTGCAGCCGTGACCCAATAAACAGTAATACATCAATAACTCCTAAGGGGAAGCTAAGGGTTGCAGTAGTTACTGTCTTCTGTTTTGAAGATTGTAAATTCTGTTTTCAAACAGTGGCATTAAACAGCCAAGGAAAGGGCAACCATTTCCCTATCAGTTTACACTGATAATTCATTATTCATCATACAGAATTGGAGAGCTTAACTGAAGGTCTTTGAGAGAAGTCTCGGGCAATACACCACAGAAGCTTTGTAGCTAAGATGCTGTTGATTATTTCCAAGCAAAATATAACTCGATCAGTTTGACAGCTTTTTATTTTATTTTTTTTTTAAACATGTTAATTTGTTTGAAAGAACATTGTCAAAAGAATTGAACATGGGCTTGATGTTGCAGTTGGATGTTACTGGACGTTACTCTTGATACAGAGCTTTTTATTATTATCTTTACTAATGTCATAATATGTTCGCTGCTGCAACCAAAAACTTTGTTAAACAGGTTGGTGATGGAGGAAGACTAGTTCCAGTGCCTAGTCTCAGTGAAGCTGATAAATACCAACCTCTAAGCCTTGTGATTAAGAAAAGAAAATGTTTGCTTTCCAAAAAATCTAAATTTGCTTCAACACCTTTCACATTAAAAGACATTCTTCAAGGGGAGAAAGAAATTTCTGCAGGTAAGATTTCTATTTTTCATCAAAGTGGAAAAATGCATGTTTTCTAGTAAACACAGAAGACTAGACATAGTTTAAACTGTGCAGGTAGTATGATGGTTCTTTAGTACAGGGGTAATAAAATTTGTCTTGCTTAGTCATGTTACAAATATTTAAGAAAAAAGTACAAGTCAAAGCTGGTGGTAAAAAAAAAAAAAAAAAGGACTTTCTGGAAAAAGAGTGGGGGAAAAAAGTCAGTTCTACTAAAAAGCCTTGATATTTTCTGGACTAATATGAAACAAATTCAGTTAAGCCTTGTGGGTTTTTTTGGTGGTGGTTTTTTTTTTTTTTTTTTTTTTTTTTTTACAAATTGCAAGAGATTCCTGAGAGATGTATTGGTGTATGTTGATTAATTGCTACTTAAAATTTGTTTTTAGTGTTCATCTTTCTCTGTATGCTTTTAAGTATGTATGAATGGCCTCAGTTCTGCAGCTGTTCCACGCTGTTCCTGGTGTTGAACTGGGCTCTGCACAGGCAGAAGCATTTGACAACAGCTATCTGACTGAAGTAATTGGATTTCCATAAGACTTTTCTTCCACATTTGTAATCTTTCTTGTGTATTTAAAAAGCTTAACTGTGTTTAAATTGCCTTTGCTATGCAATATCAGAAAATTTTGAGGAGATTCTTTGAGAATTAGGAGGTGCAAAATTGAACTCTACTGCCTATCATTTTCCATACCTTCCTTTGTCTGTGTAATTCTTGTCTGCATGCTATGTTTTCTCAGAACAGTTTCATTGCTTTATTTTCTTTTGAAAAAAGGTGCCTTTAGACAAAAGTATTGGTCATGTTAATTGCACAATTGCTTTCTTTAAAAACTCTACTGAGGCAAACCAGTATGAGCACAAGAAGACAGAAATATCTTTTGACCCCACAAAGGGGTGATTCCAGGACACAAGCATGATGAAAAAAGAACGGAATCCCACTAATCCTACTAGTCTTACAATCAGGACAAGTCAGCTCGGAAAAAAAAATTGAAAAATCTCATTAAAAAGTTACCGAACAAAATTGATTCCATTTTACCTCAAACCAGGACAGAAACAGGTTGCAAAATCACATTAAAAAGTCTGACAAAATCTTACTAGTCTTTTCTGTAAAGGTTAGATGTCATGTGCAGAAAGTATTGTCCTCTAATGTAAGCAAATAGCTTTGTAATTGAATTTCCTTTGTTATGTGACAAATACAAGAATTTGCAATCTTTTTAGAATTATGAAAAATATATGAACCTTTTTTTTGGTTAAAAATAAAGACAAACAGGATTCATACCAGGTGACTTCATGTCAGCTTCTCCTAAAAACTTCAAAGGATTAAAAAAAGGAGTAAAACCCTGACTCTCAAGTGTATTTGGATGCCTAATCCCTGTGTTCTACCTGCTCTATTCATTTTAATTTGGCAACCACTGCCTTCTAATATTTTTCTGTTAGTGAAACGGAAATGCATTTAAGGTTATAAAGAAAGCATTATAAGAAAGCTTTGGCACCTACCCTTTGATTCTACAATAAATTGATGAAAACTTTCATGTAAGTCAGAATCAATGTGTTGTTTTCCTTCAAAATAAACTGACGTGGTCCCTGGAATCATCAGGCATTCAGGGAAAGCGTGGTAAGTCTTTCTAATTGTGACATGTCAGGTAAAAGACAAAGTTAGTATTACTGGCACTCCTATGTCTCATTCACATATTGCAAAAATGAAGAAATGTTAGCTTCACTTGTACTGCATCTACACAAAATTCAGAATTCACAGAATTATTTTACATGCAGCAGCTTTCATTTTGTTCCTAGTTTTAATATTGTGTAGCCTCCACTAAGCCATTTTGTGTTTCAGAGCCTCTGTCATTAAACCCAGAACATAGTACATGTCCGGTTTATACATGTACCAACAGCATAATTTCAGGCAAAAGTACTTTAGGCGAATAATGCTAAGCCCAGAAATGTAGAAATAGCCCTAATCGCCATTTGATGCCCAGGACATATCCCATGTAAGAGCATGAGCACAACTCTGCCAGAGAGGGGCACGGAAATCCCTCAGACCCCTATGCGCTCTTCTTCCATTAGTCAGCAGTAGTAACACCGATAAATAAGCGCTCAGTGTAGCTCTGAATTTCACGTCAAAATGCTTAAGCACAGTAGGAACAGCACCATTTATTCTTTTCTTGCTGCATAAAAATAACTGCATTCAGACTTTTCATCACACAACGGTTATCTTCTTTTACTCAGGTGTCTCGTCTTACCAGTTGCTCAACTATGAAGACAAATCAGATGTTTCGCTTAATGGTAGAAGAGGAAATCAGATAATGAATGACGTTGGTTTTGATGTTGCTGGATCAGATTCTGTTGCCTTTAAAGCTTCATTTGGCATAGTGACCAAACATGAGGTTGAAGTACCAACATTACTTAAAGAACTTACTACAAGGTTATATTATATATTTGGTTTCTGGTTCCATAATAATGTATTTCATGGAGTTAGGTTGAGCCTCTGAAATGGTTAGGTTTTGATTATTTTTAGCCAATCAATAGCAGTCACCATCTGATATTTTCCAAGAGTGTCAGGTTGGACTACTGGAATTAGACACATGACCTTCTGTATAACACAGACTGTAGAATTGTTCTGAATTAATTCTTGTTTGAATTATAGCACATCTTTCAGTAAAAAAAATAATGCAGAAAGGTAGAGTTCACCCAAGATCCTATCTCTATTATTCCATACTATTGAAAATTTGAAATTTATTTTGAATGACATTACTCAACTTCAGGTTTCAGAGATAGCATTTCTTTGCCTTTGATGAACTAGAGGGCCATATGTATTATTGCCAATGTAGGCACTTCAAGGTTTTATGAGGTTATTGCACAGCCTTTTCTTTGAAAAGCAAAGTAGGTTTATCTACTTGAATTTTTCATAGCCTTCTATGGCTCTTCTCTAAATGCAGTCTCTGTTTTTCCAGCATCCTTGTTGAGCTGTGGACTCTGAAACCAAAATTCATGTTGCTGTAGTGCTAGCACAAATGTCAAACACATAGAAATACAATGTGACTAATTTTAGGTGTAATCCTCTAGTTTATATTTCAAAGATTATCCCTTGGCCACAGTGTCATCCCAGTGAATCCCAGTGTTGCATCCCAGTAAATTATTTACTATGCATGATGTGATATTTGGTATTTTCAAATGTATAGTGTTTCCTTGTAGTTATTTACCAAGCAGTGCATGTCATTTTGTATCCGTAATCTCTCTCATTCTATTCCTACCTTTTCCTGGTCTATTTGTGATCTCCAAACATTATCATTAATAACTGGGGGTGGGTGGGGGAAGAAGTCGTAGTCTCCTGATGAAAATATTCAATGTTATAGGACTAAGAGCCAATGCCTGTAGAAATTTTCCTGCAAACACTTGTTTCATTATTGTTCTGTGTTTATGAGTGATACAGATTTTTCCAGTTATAGCTTATACACATCAGTTAGCCAGTTTTTAATCCATTGAGTGTATGCCAGCCTTGATAGGCATAATTTAGGCTTCGAATAAAAACATTGCATCATCATAAGCTTATAGAAGCCCAAATGCACAGCATTGTTTTTACTGTTTTCCATAAATTCTCACTGAATGACATTAATTATATCAGTTAAAAAAAAATTGTTATTAGAGTGTGTTGACAGTTCCTTACTGTCACTAAGAACAGTGTCAGATGGACAGACTTGGAATTTACTAGGCTGTCCCACATATCCTCTCTAACATTTGCACATTACTGGCTTTCCTTGAGTTTTTTAGTGTTTCTGTTCCCAAACACTGAAAATCAATATTACGTTTCCAGAGACCTCAGCAGTCAGTTGTTTTACTGCTATGAGACAGAAGTTATGGTGATTTATTTACTGATTAAAGTTACTAATTCTATTAGCTGCTTTGTAAGTTGCTAATAATCTCTGAATTTCCTTCCTGCCTTCCTCTTGATTTTAGAAAAATAAACTTTGATCATTGTCTAGTCCATCAATCAAGAAAAAGTAGGATGGAAATTTTGTGCGTGGTCATGGAAAGTATTAGAACTACAAGGCAGTGCTCATTAACTGTCCATACCGGGATGCGTGGAGAGACAATGAGGGTAAATATGTTTGACAAAGTTCTGTAACTTAAATGAACAAACACGAAAAGCTCATTTTTATAATTTTATGGTTGGATGTAATTGCATTTTTAGTGATGTAAGCTCAGAAAAAATCTGAAGTAAATCAATATTATTGCACTGATGTAAACAGAATTAAAAGTTGGTCTTTTGTTAGTATTGCTTATGTGACTGAGGGATGGGCAGTGCATGAAAGGATGGCGACAATGAGCCATTGCTTGGGGTGAAGCCTCAGTGAAAGTGTGGAATTTACTTCTTAGTTTGAATCTCCAATAAACATATGAACTATCTGTCATTATATTCATCTTTCATTACATATTGGAACTTCAGGTTGTTATTTCAAGGGCTGACATCTTACTCTCTGTCTTATGTTCTTCCTCCCTCTCCTTCCCTCTCTTTGGCATGTCTGAATTATTGAACCTACAAATCTTCTGAAGTTTGCCCATTACTAGTATTTATAAATTGTTCACATAATTTTCAGTGAATGATGCATGTTAAGTTACTATCTCTGTATCAAACTTTATTGAAATTTGATCTTCAGTTTCAAAGCTTCCTCCAGCATTATAATTCTCAATATGTACAGTTAAGATATTTCATTTATTTTTTCATTTAAATTTGTAACTTTTTTTTCTTTTGATGCTTTTTGAAATTATAGTTTCACATTATTGAAGATCAGAATTATAAAGGGCGGGACAAAGCCATTGTTTTTCCGGCACATACAACAATTGCTTTTAGTGTATTTGAACTTTATATTCATTTGGATGGTAATTTTGGTAAGTGATGTGCATTACTGTCATTACTGCTATTATTTATAATGATCTGAGTTTTTAAAACAGTTTTCTTCCTCTTGATATACGTAAGCCCCATTTCCATACAATGCTATGCTTTGATTTCATGCACATAAATAGTCTGATTTCCTAAGGGAAACAATTCTTGAAAAGATAAACAAGGCAGGTGCTAGAAAATAGTCTGTTGTGGAAACTTTTTTTAAAAGTTAAGTATGAATTTGTAATTATTTTTTTTTAAATCCCACAGTTGCATGGAACAAAAAAATCACTTCCTTATATTTCTGTCTTGTAAGGAACAGGCTTATCAGACCGTCTGATCAGTTTTGCATAAAATAGGCAAGTAAAAAGGCCCAAGTAAAGAAGAAAGTGTGCAGAACTTCTAAACTAAGCTAACATTTTTTCTGTTGGCTTTAATTTCAGTCAGATATATCATTACCATATATGGATATCTGAAGATATTTAGGAAGAAATAACCACAATTACAGGAAACTAATTAAAAAAAAAAATCATAGCTCCTGTAAATTTTTCTCCTTCTGGGGAAAGGATAGTGCTTATGTATTTAGATTATTTTCACTAGTTAAAGCGTAGCCTATAATGTTATCCATGTTATCGATATTGTGTGTAATAAACCAGAAAGTCAATTTAGGATTTAATCTATTACTCGATAATACCAAATGCAAAAGTCCCCACCAACTAGAGTAATGATAGATAAAGTTTTAACCACCAGGTTCACAAGTACTTAAATACAGGAACCTCTGTGAGAGTCACTGAACTGTTTCAGGAATTGCTCGACTCTCTGTGACGTTGTGGCTTTCTGTCAATAGCAAGATAAAAGACGTGGTTCCGGAAGCAATCTCTGTCTCTGCACATCTGTACAGCACTATGTTTTACAAGTTGCAAATAGCTCCGTACCCTTTGGCATTCACAATATAAAACTTCCATGACAGATATTCTGCATTGTAAAGCAGAACTTTTTACTGAACTGTGAGATACCTTTGCCCTTCTGCAAAAACTTTAAATATACTCCAAACCAGGCATAATTACTGGACTAAAAGTAAAAGAGAGAATACAGTATGGTAGTTTATATTCACTTCCATAATGCTCAACATTAATTTCAGTTTTGGAAATGTTTTAATTTTTTTTTACCTTCATGCAGTGGTAGGTACATGCACAGTGTTTTTCCTAAAGTCATTATTAGTGAAATAATCAATGAAGCTGATATTTGTATTTGCATAATTAAAGTGAATTCTCAATTGAGAAAGTTTAAAAGATGTTTTTTCAGTTTCTTGTAATTGATTATCCTTATATATCAATTTAAAGGTTTTCTTTCAAGTTATGCATGGAAACTTAGGTGATACTTATTTTCATTTAAAAAAAAAAGTTTTAGTAGTTGATTTGATGTTGGAAGAGATGACTACAGAACTTGCAGTCTTGCTTATTATTTTTCATTTTTGGTTTCAAATGAGATCATAGAAATGTTTCTCCTTCAGAAGCGGGGTCCCATTCATGTGATATTGACTGTCTTGGTCCCTTACCATGGCCATAAATTGTGCATAAACCAAAACAAACTCTGGTGTATGTTGAAAGCCATCAACATTTTAAAATTCCCATTGAATCTGTGTCATCTGATTCTGTGGGCTATTACTGTGTGCAGACGTACATTAAAAAGTGGTACTAGCCATTAAAAACATAAGCAAAGGTGAATTTATTCACTGTTAGCTTTATAGATTAGAATGCATATTAAACTCTGCTGTGCATTTATTGCTTTTATATTGTGTTCTAAAACCTCAATTTTTACAGAACTCTGTGTGACTCCAATTTCAAAAGGAGGATTTGAAAAAGAGAAATCGGGATCATCTTCACTGACCAAATTAAGGAGGTTAAAGAGTAATCTGTTTCATCGAAGTATGACTTTTGATACTTATATCCAAATGTCTTAGTTAATACATGAAAAGTGTATTTTTGTTTCTTTAATTTGTGTGCAAAATGAATGTTTAAACAAGAAAACTTCAATAGAAGATGTACCTCAATTTTATGTGTATTGAAATGATTGTGAAGTTATTAAAATTTGTATTTGAGAATCTGACTCTTTCACAAATAACAAATCTATGGTATTGCTGTTCATTAAATCTCTAAACATTTTAAAATAAAAAATTATGGCTGATGATAAACTGGTATGGAGTAATTATACAACTAACTTCAGTTAACATTAAGCATATTTCATATGCTTGCCATTTACAACTAGTGTTATGCAATACAAGTTATAAACTATAAATAAGGGCAAACTCTTTAAGTTTAAATTTTTAAGGTTTGCGCAAAGTGCAAAACATTTCAGGTTATCCAGACAAGCTGTGGAAGCTCCATCCCTGGAGGTGTTGAAGGCCAGGTTGGATGGGGCTTTGAGCAACCTGGTCTAGTGGGAAGTGTCCCTGCCCATGGCAGGGGGGTTGGAACTAGATGATTTTCAAAGTCCCTTCCCACCTAAACCATTCTATGATTCTATGAAATATCAAACAACCTTAATTTAATATTTGAATGTACTCTTTAGGCTATACGTTCACTTGGCAGGGACAGGGGCAAGATACCATCATAGTTCTCTTTTCCCATTTTGATACGCACAACATCCAACAAAAATGTCACTATATGTAGCTATATTTTCTTCAGAACAAGATCCTGTACTTTAACACTCCTTGGTCTAATTACTTTGGAAGTCTGCAAATCTAAGTGTGAAGATAAACTTTGAGCAGTAAACACATCCTTCTAAAGGCTGCTCTGTAGAGTTGCCCTTGCTCCATTGTATCCCATTCTTGATCAAAGAGCTTTTATGGAGCAGGCATTCAGTGCTGCTCCAGTCCACGCTTAAGGCAATAAATCTTTGGTGGGTATGGTAGTTGTAGCTGCCTAAAAGTTTGTCATCACATCTAAACTAATCAGTCCCTGAAGAGAGCGAAAAAAGGTAGGTAGTTCCAAAGTTCCAAAAGTGATTTCTTCCTGGGGTGTTTGGATGCTCAGGAATCTGCTAGGAGGTCACCACGGAGTCCTCCAAAGTTTCTAAGTGACTTTTTTTAAAGTAGTGACTTTTCTTTTTTTTTTTTTTTTGGTAAATACTAGGAAAAAAAGTGGATTTACAAGATTTAGAAACTAAAACGAGAAATGCAAAAATAAAAATGGTTAAACAGGAAAGTACGCAACCGTGATTTGATTTGGCACCACTTTTTCAAAAGCTTGCCTCAGGCCTATCTTCTAGGTGTATTTCTAAAAATATTGTAATTATATAGAACATATACAAACAAAAAATCTGGCTTTCATCAGTGTCTTTCATGAAACTGAAGAAAAAATTTCATCATACAGGGCTTTTGATGGGAAGTAATCTACACAGTGGCATGTTTAGAATGGTTTCATGAATCAGTTGTTATTTCCATAATTAAATTGACAGGTTGCTTTGTAAACAGTTCATAATGTAATGACAAATCATTGCTTCTTTTTTGTGTGCATTCTTTTTCAGATAAAAGAGTAGTGGATATCGTTGCTAACTCTGATGCTTACTTGGAGGACCTTTTTACAGATTATTATGAAAAAGCTGCGAGCATGACCGATCTCTCTACAAGCTATCTCAGAGAAGGGTCTCATATCCGAATTAATTTACTTAATAACAACATCCCCAAAGGTCCCTGTGTCCTTTGTGGCATGGGAAGTTCTAAAAGGGAGACAGTCTACGGATGCCTCGAGTGCTCTTTTAATGGACAAAAGTATGTACGATTGCATGCTGTGCCCTGCTTTGACCTCTGGCATAAGAGAGTAAAGTAACTGAGCTAGGGAAGTGCCTGTTGTCACAGACACAGGCATAACTGTGCCACAAATTTTTCAGAGAATTAGTAAATATGACTCTAATTGTTGAAATGCAAAATAGCGAAAGTGCAAAACATTTTACTACACTATTACCTTCAAATTATTAGCTTCGCTGTCAATGACCTTTTACTTGAAAATGCCCTCATGCATTCCTGGACATTGCTTATTTTCTTTTAGAACCTTCTCCTTTCATTATCATGATAATGAAAAATGTACTTTTAAACTGAATTTTCATAATGTCAAAATATATGCTAGAACTTATTTTAAGTTGTTTACACAAACTTGCTGTTAAACCCCAATATGTTGCCTTTATCTACACTGGCATATGGTGGTAAAATGAGAATATTTGTTAATAATTTAGTGTTCTCATGAATGTTTAATTGAAGTATCAGATTAAAAAACACACTAAAACTTAGCTCAGTCTAATGTTTCATTTACAAAAGGGAACAACTAAAACTAGGGATAGGCATTTCATATTAAGATGCCATTACCATATGTCACCAGTTTGGTTAGATTACTAAAAAGTATCTGCCAGTCCACCTTCTGCATTCGGATTTTAGATCACAGCTGCTCTTGACTTTCTGTTGTGTTCAGAAAAAAAAATTGCTTAGCAGAAAATGTTTTGAAAGCTTACAAAAATAACAGAATTACATCCTTCCAACAAGACTTGAGGGGTGAAGGTCTTTAACCATTGTATCTCAATTGCAGAAAATTGAGTCTATCGAGAATATGAACACCAGAGGGCACTACAGACTAGAGTCCAGTACTGAGACTTGCTACTGTACTGTTGAAGCTCTCCCCGTGCTATTTTAAACTGGGAAAACAATTACAAAATGGTTTTCTACCTTTTAGAATGATTTTAAGGATACCCCAGGTATGGCAGCTTTTTTACTTGCGCTGCTACTTTCACTGTGTACATCTGATTATTATCTGTTGAAATAAAATACAGCTATTGCTTTTCACATGAGAAAAGTACATTACACAAGTATTATAATGACATCTGCATAAGCAGAACAGTTAACGAGCATGAAATACTGTCTATTAACTATTGCTACTTCTTTGCATTTTTCCAAAGTGAGAAAAAACAGAATGATGCCCAAATAATTACTGATGTTTATATACAGTATCTCCCATCATCTTCCACCTCACCCAAGTAAATCACGATACCGTAGATTTTTAACTTGATGCTGCTAAATAAACTGATAACTTAGTAATTTAACATCTTCATTGGTGACATGGATGTTGGGATTGAGTGCACCCTCAGCAAGTTTGCTGACGACACCAGGCTGTGTGGACCGGTCAACACGCTGGAGGGAAGGGATACCATCCAGAGGGACCTGGACAGGCTTGAGAGGTGGGACTGTGCAAACCTCATGAAGTTCAACAAGGCCAAGTGCAAGGCCCTGCAGGTGGGTCAGAGCAATCCCATGCACAAATACAGGCTGGGCAGAGAATGGATTGAGAGCAGCCCTCAGGAGTAGTACTTGGGTGTGTTGGTTGATAAGAAACTCAACATGAGCCAGCAATGTGTGCTCACAGCCCAGGTGGCCAACCGTATCCTGGGCTGCATCAAAAGAAGCGTGGCCAGCAGGTTCCGGGAGTGATTCTGCCCATCTACTCCGCTCTCGTGAGACCACACCTGGAGTACTGCATCCAGCTCTAGAGCACCGCGTCCAGCTCTGGAGCCCTCAATTTAAGGACATGGACCTGTTGGAGCAGGTCCAGAGGAGGGCCACCAAGATGATCGTTGGAGTACCTCTCCTATGAATACAGGCTGAGAGAGTTGGGGTTGTTCAGCCTGGAGACGGGAAGACTCTAGGGAGACCTTACAGCAGCTTTCCAGTATCTGAAGGGCGCCTGCAAGAAAGCTGGAGAGGGACTTTTTACAAGGGCATGTAGCGATAGAACAAGGGGCAATGGCTTCAAACTGGCAGAGGGGAGATTTAGAATAGATATTAGAAGGTTTTTGCTATGAGGTGGTGAGGCACTGGAACAGGTTACCCAGAGAACTTGTAGATGCCCCAAGTCAGTTTACAAATTCACTTAAATACTGCATGAACACGAAATTATTCATGTTAATATTAAATCAAAGTTATTATTTTAAGTTGCTTTAAAAACATTTCTGTTTTTATTTTGACATTCTATGGCCAGAGTTCCTTTATTTTAAGGCCTTTTATAGTTAAATTTGCTGCAAACAGCAATTCCTCAAGAAGCTAGCCTACAAGCCTGCAAAGGTTTCATGGAGTTACCTTCCTGGAATTATGTTTTCCCCTTTTACTTTACAGGGGATTGAAAAGCTATGTTTTATCTATGTCAACAGGTACTGGAAGCATTTTTCTGTGCTTGATAGGACAGAAATAATTATTTTCATCAGTATTTTACACAAAGAAAAAGACTACTGAGCAATACTGTAGATTAGGACATGATGCAGGAACCACTAATAATAGATCATGGGTTTTTCCCATTTTATTTTTTTCTTTTGAAAGATCCAACGCATTTTGTTAGTTGAATGATAAAAATAAGATTTTTTTACAGTTGCCTTAAGAGATATAAAAAGATGCCACTATAAAAAAAAAAAATAATCCTGTGACAAAGTATTATTATTTAAAATTCAGTGTCCAGAAAACAGCCAAAGATTTTTTAAGTACTTAGAGTTCATCATGCTGGTAGACATTGTACTCCTTTGCTGATATGAAACCATCTCCATCGTGGTCATTCTTCTTAAATATATCAGCTAAAATTTCATCATGGACTGAGGGATGACGTTTTTTGCCATCTCTTGCAAATTCTTCTTTCAAATACTGACTTATCTAGAAGAAAAGAAAAACGTCCAACCATTGTGGCTTTTACGCCGGCACTTAACAGCAATCTTCAAGGACACTTAGGGTACATATGTAAGTTATTGTGACTCCAGTGCAGACATGTCTAAAGTTTGTTTCCCAGCAAGGCTGAGACATACTAATGTATTAATCAAAGCAAATTTCAATGTTGCACAGTGTAGTTTGTGTAAGTATACAGAAGCTTTATACCATGAACTGCAGCAGAGGCAGCTCGTGTAAAGATAACCCCAATGTAACTGTACCTACAGTTTTCTAAATTACTTATTCCAAATTAGTTACATCACATTACCTCAAGTTCAGAGAGTTTCTTGTCACTGTCCTTGTCTATTTGATTAAATGCTTCAACACTGCGAGGTCCCTTATTTACTGCATAAAGTTCAATCTCAAAGATCAATGTTGCATTGGGTGGAATCTTTCCCTGTGCTATGAATAGAAGGAAAAAAAAAAAAAGCATTTAAGAAATCAGACATTATGGTCACAGGTCACATATATGATAAATTCACATGTAAAGCATCTTATTTTTTTTATTCCAAAAGGCTGTGTTAATATTCAGATTAAACTGAATTTAAATATTATACTGCTAGACAGGAAGATTGTTCAGATTGTGTTAGATAAATGATTTTGAGAGAGATTTGCGAACAATATACTTTCCTGAAACAAAATTATATTGCTTATATCAATTCAGGTACTTTCAAAAATTAAGAGAACGGTTTGTGTTATCATGAAAAACAAGTATTTCTAAAGTTCTTACTCTTTCACATACTGTCATATGACGGGGCTTATTCAGAGACTGATTATAAGACATGTGCCTTTGTTAAATATCTGCAATCTGATTTAAAAGATTACAGTAACAGACCAATTCTCATACATATTTTTTGTCTGAAGAAACAAACAGGCAACATCAGGTTTTACCAACTTACTATGAATTGTACCTATGGTTAAAGGACTTGACGTAAAATAGTGTTTAAAATATACATCTCATTAGAAAGAAGCAATAGAATGCAAGTCATCTGATTCACACAAAAAAATCCCTCAAATCCCCCAAACTACTGGAATATTTTGTCTGGTCTCTGAAGAAAAAAAAAGAACATGTTAGACTTCATTATTTCTGTCTCAAAGCATTTTCTCATATCTGATGTAAAACCACTACTGCCTATCAACACAGGTCAATGTATCATGCATCTGGCAAAAAAAGGGAACTGAAGAGAGACTAACAAACTAATGAGGTCTAAAAGTAGTGCCAAAAAAGCATCAAGAAATCATGCAGTGCAAAATTAAAATGTAAACATGCAAGCTGCTTCTATTCATAGCCAAAGCCAGTGAGCATGACATTGTAACCTCAGAATTTTGACAGAGTTTTGAGCTTGTGGCCGTGCTTCATGAACTGAAGAAAACGAAAAAATCTACTTTGTTTATAAACAGAAGATAAACAAAACTGTTACTCACACTACTCATCTAAAATATCCATAGTAAAAGTGACAGGTTTCAGAGTTCAAAAGATCTTAATCTTGCGAGCTTTAAAAATGTAGTTTTACATATATCTCAATATAAATCACAGTTTATATACTACTTACAAAAGAAAGATAAAATACTAGAATTCAGTGCCAGTGGTTTACAAATATACATACCGACAAAGGAAAGATATGTAAAGATTTAGAAAGCCACATGCATCTTTTCTAATTCAAGATTAGGCAGGCATCTTCCCCAGCATGCAGGAACGTGCTGAGACAGAGGACAGGTATGCTGCAGGAAAAGAATACTGTCTTGAAGTGCTACCTAGAACAAAGAGTTAACACTAGTGTTAGAGTTAGAGAACATACATTTATTTGTGTCAGTGTTCTTCCTTGTTGTTATGAGACTTACTTATTAAACATTACGCTCAAGGGGGAAACTTTATTCCCAGTAAACTTCACTGGCTACAATGGAATTATATGAAAGACAAAACTGGTGCGTGGAATTCTGACATAATATTGCTACCAAATGATTATTATAGAGCAGGAGCTACCTTTTCACAGAAACTACTACACCCAAGTCAGAGCTGAATTTAAGTTATCTACAATTATGAGTGCTGAAACACTGCATGAAACTCTGACTGGAACTTTCTTTTTTTTAAGGTAGACTGCACACTTAAGCACCGTAACTTCAAATCAGATTTCACGCATCGTACCGTTGCAACTATTATGTAATATGATGATATCATCCATTAACTATCCAGAATGTAAGCAGTATTTTAAACAAATTATTTTCACTTAGATTAATTCTGTGGCATGCACTGGATTACATTCCATTTTGCTCATATGAGCAGAATGTCATTAGAAGGCGAAGCAGGTAGAAGTCAAATAATAGAAACTAAACATGAGCAGAATATAATAGATTAAAACAAAAAATGCTGGTATCAATCATGAGGATCTTTCTCTTGCTGTCAATTTTTCGTATTATGGCAATACTTGGAAAAATATACTGGGTGCCATGTACTGAATTCTAATGCAAGCTGCAAGGCCTGGGTGTGGGTCTATGATGACGACTACTTAAACTGCATAGGAATAAGCAGGATTAGGCTGCACAGCTGCAGTTGTCACCTTCAGCACCTCCATAAATAATAGGATCACCAATTCTTACAGTCTTTTACAATACTGTACATTTGAAAGGGTAGAACAGAGTAAAGACAAAGTTTTATTATTAAAACTTCTTTGTTACCGTATCCTTGCTGTCCATATGCTAACGACGGAGGAATGACCACTTTTCGTTTTTCTCCAGGACACATATTCATCATAGCAATATCTAACCCTTTTATGACTTGTCCAACACCCAGAACGAACCACTTTGGATGACCTTCATTTTGTGTCCGACTATTAAAAAGAATTGTGAGTGGATAACAGTGAATTTAGTGCTTTATTTTTATAAACATAAAAATAACTTTAAATTAGCAGTCAGTAAAAATGTACGTTAAATTATTAGAACACAAGAATGCTTAGAGTGCATGAATATAAAGTATTAACACTGTTTTTCTGCTACATTTACAGTTAATTTAAGGTCAAATCTTGAGATATGCAAGGGGCAGCCTCCTTTTGAGATCAAAAATCAAGTAAAAAAACCTAACTTCTTACAAAAACACCCAGTCTTCCTGATCATATATACCGCATGCCAGAAATGAGGTGCCGCTGCAGGAAGTCTGCAAGAGGAGGAGCGCTGGGACCAATTCACTGCTCAGAAGTAAAAGTGTCTTCAGCAGTTCACATCACTGTAGGACGGGATGGGACGGAGCATGCAGGGGTGTGTTGGGGGAACCTGGCAATCTTGGCTACAGTACTGTGTGCTCACCCACCACTCTGTTCAGTTTATATATTCAGTGCCTAAGCCAGCTTCTGGTCATATGAGGTGTCCCCAGGATGGGAGCTAAACTGAATGGCGACTGAGCAGCACGTAGCTCACAAGTCAGAGAGCAACACTATATGTGCCAAAATCAGTCACCTCAACAGACAAAAAAATGCAAGTAAAATGGTACTGTCAAATATAGAATTATCCTATATTGATCTTTTTCTTAAATGATACAAGTGGAAGGAATGAATCAATATTTTGTAATAAGCTAGGCTACTGTCTGATTTGTCCAAATATAGACAAGGAATGAGCCAGGTACCTGAAGGAAAGAAAAGACTCTCCTCTACGGTTCTGCACAGGTTGAGTTCTGCCTCATGGGTAGGATGCACCACCATTAAAAGCAAGGCACTGTAAAAATAAAGCTTTTGCACAATGGCTTCTGTGCAAAGCAAGCTAAGCCAAGCTGAAACAGCCTGAAAGTAGATGGATGAGACAAAGTGAAAAAGCCAAAGCCTAAATGCTAACACTGGGCCAGAGACAAAGGCAGCACAAATAGAGGAGGGATATAGCAACAGGGAAAGGGCATAAAGACAGCAAACCGCTACCACAACGTGGCTGCCCTGCACGATGCCAACTATGTAGAAGTGCAACCCTATACTCAAGTTGCTGTCTGAAATAGTCAGTCCGCATCCCTACCGGGCACTCCTCCTCCAAAACCGAGTTCTTCTGCACAGACTACAGTGCAGAACATGGCGGGTTGCCTTCTTTTTCGCCCTGCCAAAGGGGTTCTCCATGCGAGCTGTGGGGCCTCTCAGCTACCCCCCTCAAGTCGGTCCCTTTGGCTGGTGTGACGGCCGCCAGCCCCAAGCACGCCTTTGGTTTTCCAGCTTACCTCAGTGCCGGTCCCCTCTTGTACCCGAGGAAAATCCTACAGGCTTAGCTGTGCCCCCGATGGGAGAGCAGCGGGGGCCGCTTACCCGGCTGAGGGGGCCCGGCGGGGCCTTAGGCC
>NW_009648453.1:19523-22061 GCF_000708025.1 Charadrius vociferus
TCCGCCCCGCCGAGCCCCTTCGCCCTTCCCTCGCAGCCCTGCGGCGTTGGGCACCCAACGCGGCCCCGACCCCCCCACAGCCAAGAGGTGCCCGGCCCCGGTGGCCTTCCGCCGGGAACTGGGTGGCCAAGTGCCTCTGGAGACCGGGGTAGCGCCTTGCCCGGTTTGTCAGGGACTCGTAGCGGGACAGGCTGCAGGGAAAGGCCGTCTGAAGCGTTTTGTTCTAACGGCGCAGCTGTGGGATTTCCCCCCTCCCCCCCCATCTCTGTTTCCTCTCAGAAATAGCTTTGATTTGCAGCCTGCAAACTTGCAGGGTTTCCTCGGTTGCAGGGGAGGAGTCATTGAAGATTACATCTTTGCGTCTTCGGCGCTGAATGTAAAAGTTTGAATTCTCTTTTAATTCCAATGGTAATTTTTTTTGAGCCTGTGCTCCTGTATGCTAACCTGTAAAACATATTAAAAAAAACCCTTTGGTTCTGGGTAAAGTATTCAGGAAATGTATTTTTAGAAGTGCTTGTCCTGGTTTGACAGGACAGAAGTGCACCAAATACTTGCATTTGCCATCAAAGCTATGGTTTTGTTTGGCTCATCCTCTGTTGTAATGGAGATACCACCTCCCTCTGGAGGTAGGTACCAGTGGATCCACGGTACTGTCAAGGTGAAACAGATTTCTCTTCTGACACTGTAATAGGACTAATTGTCCCTCCTGAGCAGATCAGCATTGGATCATATACAGTGCTTAATCAGGCCTTGTGTTTGCCTGCTTTGGCAGTATCTTCTTTGCCCTCTCGTTCTTTGGGACTTCGCCTGTGCTGTTCTGCTACAGCATGTTCCGGTTTTGAATGTGGAGCGGTGTGAAAATCAATTCTGAGGGTTTATAAAATGTGGGCCACATTGCAAGGATGGTGCGCGCTTGCTGTGAATTAAAGTGTACATCATTGCATTTTTCTTGCATTTTTCAGAGCAAATATGTGCTCATGTATACTGGCCTTCTGGTGAAAGAGAACAGTTGTACTGTAATTAAGTAGAAATTTGATAAGGTATTTTTGTCACTTTTTCAGAATAAATGTGGAGAAAACACATTTAGGAAAACCTGTGGTTATGAAAGAAATAATGAGTACAAGTTTATTTTTGAAATAGGATGGAAATTGTCACTTTCACTTACATGGCCAGAAATGTTACTGTAGCAAAAGGTAAAAGGTGACAGGTAATGAGCCCTTGTAGTGTTTGATATAAACTTTCCATTTGAAGTCTGTTATTTAGTAAGTAAATATTCAACAGTAATTGTGAATGCTGTACTCGCAATAGATGGTTATATCAGTATGCATCTAACTTCTGCTAAAAGTCAGTAGCCCTCTAAAATAACAAACTGCAGAACTCTTCCTTCCGTGTGTGCTGGCCAACTGAGAGCATCTGCTCCTGCATTTCAAAATTACAGTCTGTCAGGAATTCCCTGCAATTTTGGGAATATAGGAGGGCAGCAAATTAAAAAAAAAAAAAAAAAAGGATTAATCATATTAGTGAAATTTTTAAATGTTATTACCAACTTCCTTGTTACTCCGCTGTTTATTTTTGTCACCAGAAATAGGTTGTAGTACTTGTTGTCATTAACAGTAGAAGTCAAGCAGCAAAGGAGCTTGTTATTGTTGCTGAAGCATTGTGGAAAACATTTAGTTTCCTCCTTCACTGAAAGCAAACCAGAAATACAGCTTTATTTTTTCCCCCTCAAATAATATGTGTGCATCTAGGAATTTGAGAAGTACAAATTTGTGAAATATTTTGTCAAACGTAGGATGCTGTTTGCCCAATTTCAAATCAGAAGAGGTGTTTTTGTTCTTTAGCTTGGCTCTGTGAGGCACTTGGAGTCTTTTAAATACTTTGCTTCTGTTTTTTTGCAATACCAGCATAATGTGAGGCTGAAGTAATCATCCATGTAGGGTCCCATCATATCAGAATTGGACTGTAGAGTCAGGCATTGACTTACCACCTGTGCATGCATTTAGGAGATGAGGGCAGCACAGAGTCAATGTTTTGCAACACATTATAGCAGGAAAAAAAAAATTTACAGGACAGTGTCTTCAGTGTAGTCACTTTATGAGATTTTATTACTTGAGTACATGATGTACATGTACAATTTGAATTATTTCCTGTGGGAGCTGGTATCCCTCAATGTTTGTACTTTTTTTTCCTTTCTGTTTTTATATCCAAGTGTGGATCTGCTTAGTAGTTACCACTCTGCATTTTGAAAGACATAGATGCTTACCATTTGTCCTGGTTCCGGCAGGGATGGGGTTAATCTCCCCAGGAGCCGGCAGGGGGCGGGTATTCCCTCCCACGTGAGCCATTCCCGGGCTATAAGAGGCGCTAGCCGGGGCGAGGGGAGCAGTCGCCGCTCAGGGGTGGGCTGCGGCGGTGCGGGTCCAGTCGGTGCGCTTCGCGGCGGTACTGTAATCGCGTTTTCATCTTTCCTTTTGCTGTTCTGTTAAATTGCATTCTTTTAACCCACGAGTTTTGCCCTGACGATTTCTTTTTCCACGA
>NW_009648453.1:28204-38801 GCF_000708025.1 Charadrius vociferus
GGTCAATAAGAGACGCTGGCCGGGCAGGGGGAGAAGTCGCCACTCAGGGGGTGGGCTGCGGAGGTGCGGGTCCGGTCAGTGCGCTTCATGGCGGTACTGTAATTGCATTTTCATCTTTCCTTTTGCTGTTCTGTTAAATTGCATTCTTTAACCCACGAGTTTTGCCCTGACGATATCTTTTTCCACGACTGTGGGAGTTGTGCGAGCGGCTGCGTGGTTCTTTGTTGCTGGCTGAGGCCAAACCACGCCACCATTATAGCTAATAAATTAAAAAAATAGTTACATGTTATTGTTTCCTTATCATGGAATTGTGACATGATGTAATGGGGCCTGGTCTTGCACTTGATGAATTACTCTTAAAACTTGTAATGACTTAGCATGAGTAGTGTGAAGTCTTTAGCTGATTTTCAAGAGTGTGGTACCTGATAAAACACCTCCTGTGTTATAATACATGCTGCTGGATGGCTGCAGCTTGCTCTGTTGGAATGGCAATTGGTAAGCACCTTGGCCATGCAGTTATTGCCATTCCAAACCCTACGCCAAGCAGGAAGTTAATGTTTGGTGTCGAGTTGTAAAATAGAGGGATAATCTGCTCCTATTGTACAGCTGACGCAGACGGTAATGGGCCAGTGTAATTGCTATGCTCTGCTGGAATATTTTAGTTCTATGTTATTTTTAGAAACAAAGGTGATATGTTAGGCAAAATGGTTTGCATTTAATGGTATTAGAAATTAGGACACCTATTCCAATGAGTGTTGAGTGTTCCGAAATAGCTGTTAAAAGAAAAAAAAAAGGGGGGAGGGGAAAAAAAAAAAGGAATGCTAATATACTTTGATCCAAGAGGGCCCATGACAGTAATTTACTATGTGGTGTAGCACTGCGTAGAGTTCTCACAGGTATTTGTGTCAATGCATAAACTTCTCTGTTTTGTAGATGTAGTGAAGTTGGAGATCATTATGTAATTTTGCTAATTCAAAGGTGGTGAAAACCTTTGGTAGAGGAGCTGGTGTATGCTGTCCTCACAAGTTGACCTAGGAATATAAGCCATGTTTCAGTTCCCCGCACAATGCCTGACGTTAAATTGTTGTTGAGCGGTGGAGCTGGGCTACTTTCAGAGAAAATGTTGTGTCAATAGTTAAGTGTGAAATATAGAAGTTTTCACTGAAATACAGTAGGCAGAGGAGACCAGAGCATAGCAGTCTGTGACATCAGTATTTTATTTGTCTTTCAAATAACATCCTACAGTCTTAGGAAAGTCTACATGAAAAATATACTTGAATGAGAAGGGTTCTTCAGAGGTATGTAATTTATCAACCTTCAAAATAGGATTCCTTGGTGGCTAAATTAAAATTTAATTTTGCTGTAGAATGGAATATAGTGAAAACTGAAATACTGCTGATCTTGCATCCAAAAAGAACAGGAGTGAAATATCCATATAATACTAGTTTAGTTATAGAGTGGCTCTGGTCTTCAGACTTGTTTATTTCCTGGTGTGTTACATGAATAGTTTAATGTTTGCATTTTTAATAAAAGTTTTAACAGTGAAAGAGCTGAATTTGATTTACAATTTAATAATCAGACTAAAGTTGCCTTTCTATGTTTTTGATCTCGCTAGGTTGGCAGCCTCGGTGGTTCGTTTTAGACAATGGGATATTGTCATACTATGATTCACAGGATGATGTTTGCAAAGGCAGCAAAGGAAGTATAAAGATGTCTGTGTGTGAAATAAAAGGTAAGAGTTAATAGATTTCTACTTGAGGAAATTTTAGCTACTGAGGAAATAGAAAAGGTCACCCAACATACATTTTGCATCACAAGCTTTTCCTCCTCTTGTTTTTGTTTCTCTATACTCGAGTGTGACTGCTTCATAGTTCACACAAAAAATAGTGAATGTGAATCATGAAATGGTGACAAAGAAAAATGCTGTTGACAGTTAGAGCTCAGTTTTGACATTTAGGACCCACCACACATTCCTTTTTGTTTTAATAACTTGTGTGCACATGGCTTATGCTTGAAGTTACCTTTGCCAGGTATTTAGTTCTACTGCTTATTCCCCTTATAACCAGGGATAAGAGACTGATTCATAAATGCTGTTTTTTCAGAAAAGCAGCGGCAGTGACCTGAAGGGGGAGATTCTTATAAACCAGAGATGTTTAGTCTTTTGTTTTCCTGAGTAATTTTTACTCTTGTCCCTGTTAGCAGGTGCGCACGTGCGTAGCTGGAGGTATTAGAGTTAGCAAGTGAACTGTTTGTGTCAGACTGTGAGTTTAGCCTTTAGTGTATACTAAGCTGTAGGTCAACCTCCTTGGCTAATGGCAAGGCATTGTCTAACTCTCCCTTGCTATCAACTCTTGGCCTCTTTCCAGATACCTGCAGATGACTGGGCTTGTGATGTGGGCACTTGTACATTAAAAAGTGGGACTTCTTATTTTATATGGGCCACCAAGTATTTTTCATGTGGTAACCCCTATTTGTTACTGTTTCCTTGGTGTAGATGAAATCAGTGATGTAAAGTGGAAGACCCCATTTTTTTTGCCGATTCCAGTTTTTTGTTTTCTTGTCAACTTGTCCTTTTGGTGAAGGGAAGATAATAGTTGAAGTCTGGATTTGGTGTAGTCTTGTGCATCCGTTGCTAGCACGGAGTGGGTCTGGAAGAACCGGGGTTGATTACATGAAACTCAGCAGAGTATTAAGTTAAAGATAATATTGAATGTAATAGACTGTAGACAAAGTCCACCTCAGTTCCTGGTTCTAGGGCGCTGTGACATGAAACCAGATTTCATCTATAAGGGAGATTATTTCAGTTTTTAGCCTAGTCCTCTGTAAATACATGTCCTTGCAACAAAACCCTTCAGTTTGCCATGCTTAGATCAGGTTTGGAATACAACAGTTACTACAGATTCATATGCAGTATATTGTTAATGCAGAAAGGGAGTCCCACTGTACTTAAGTCTGGCCACTGTTTGGTGTCTTGTGTTCCTACCTGTTGACTTGAAGGCATGCTGGGGAAAAGGGTTGAGCAGCTTACGGCTTTTTGTTATTTAGCAGTGGTACGTTGTGACTTACTATGGGATTGTAATGAGCATCTTAAAATACTTTGATCAGCATTTAATAAATAATTGTTACTGAGTTGAGGTTGGTTTTTTTTTTTTTTTTAAATTGTTTTTTTTCTCCTTTATCATAAGTTCATGCAACAGACAACACAAGAATGGAGCTAATCATCCCAGGGGAACAGCATTTCTATATGAAAGCAGTTAATGCAGCTGAAAGGCAAAGGTGGCTGGTAGCACTGGGGAGTGCAAAAGCCTGTTTAGCAGATACCAGAACAAAAAAAGAAAAAGGTATGTGTGTTAACTAGAGTATATACAATCTTACCACTTTTTAAAATGCTTGTTTTCAGGTAATGATAGTGGAAATACTGAGGTAGAAAGTCAGTATTACTGTCTTGAAGTAATCACGATTTATATTTATAGTCATCCAAATGGTAAATTTCCCCTTGATGTTTGAAGTAGAGTTCACCTCCATTGACCTCTTCTATCTTAAGAAACTGAAATACCAGCAACTTCTGTCATTACCAGAACAAACGTACTGTTTATAGCTGTTGTGAAGCTATTTAGTTTCTGCTGTTTTGATTCTTTATAATTACTGGGGTTTTTTCCATAATTTTTCTTGGATGGCTTAATGTGACCATTTCCAGCCACTTTGGTAGGTGTAAATTTCATCCACTCAATTTTTTCTACATTACTTTTCAGCTAAGAAAGATTTCAACTTTATCTTTCTTAGTAATGTGCCTCTTTCTTAATGGTCATTAAATTAGCCTCAGTTATCCAAAAGTACAAACTATTGTCTGCTTCAAGTACGGTTCTTGACGTATTGCAGAATTTAATTTTCTTCAAAATTAAGTGAAAGTTTAAGTGAATTTTTCAATTGATATTTAAAGTTAAATGAAAAGTGCTTAAAAATTAAAATGTGTATCTACATTGCATGCAATAAATTGATGTTCCCTTTATTTTTTTATAGAAATAAGTGAGACCAGTGAATCTCTTAAAACCAAAATGTCTGAACTTCGTCTCTACTGTGATCTTTTAATGCAGCAAGTTCATACAATACAAGAATTTGTTCACCATGATGAGACTCGCTCTCCTCCCAGCATTGAGGTACAGAATTTCAAGAATGCCATTGGAGAACGTAACTATATAATACACCTCAAGTTTCTGTTGACATCTTATGCCTTTTTCATCTCTCAAATTTTGGGACATTTAACCGAAGGTCAATTTTTCAGTGCTTGTGTGTATATAATACTAACAGTGATTATATGTGCATAAAGTACCTGGATGACTTAACTGTAATTGTAACATGCGTTAGGAAGCAATTGTGTTACTGAGTCATTTGGTTAAAAGGCCAGAAGATCTGCCGTATGAGTTGTGCAATAATGTGTCTTGTTTTGCACCTCTGTTATGGGCAGAATAGTTGAAACAATCTTGTTTGTCCATTCTTTACCTCCTTGTGTAGGAGGGTATTCCATTTTGTTATCAGTGAAAGATACTGTTACAGGTATTGGAAACCTGCAGTGTAGATAAGTCTCTCTGAATACGCACAAGTAACATTATTCTAGTGTTTCTGCTTTTGAATGAAAGTTAGTACTGGAAATTATTAATGGCTTCATTCTTTACACTTTTGAGAAGTGTGTAGACAATATTGTTGTCCACTTAGGGCAAAGCGAGGGGTTGATGCTTAGCCACAGCACAGCAAATTGTTTTCAATTTACAGCAAGGTGAAACTGACCTGCAGGCTTCTTGCACTGGAGCGATAAAGCTGTCTGCACGTTCTGCTGCAATTCATTTGTTTCACAGAATGATTTTTTTGATACCAGCTAGTCACTCCGAGACAAGCTTAGCAGTAAAAATGCTACGGCATTGTTGGCTGATACCCTAAAGAAATTCAGATGTCAGAAAGAAATTACGATGCTGTCACATTTGTTTGCTTAAATTAACCTCATAGGAAGGTGCACGTTTGATTAAATAAAATGGGAAATGGAAGTTCTTAGTGGTAAGGAGGGAAATTAGTGTGTGTGTGAGTGGTGGTGGGGGAGAGTTGAATTTGCATCTTTTCTTTTTTTTTTTTTCTTGCTTATGCTTGTGCTTTCATTTTTTTTTCAGAACATGAATGAAGCCTCTTCCTTGCTTAGTGCCACATGTAATACATTTATCACAACACTTGAAGAATGTGTGAAGATTGCTAATGCCAAGTTTAAGCCAGAAATGTTCCAGCTGCCTCACCCTGATCCCTTAGTTTCTCCCGTGTCGCCATCACCTGTCCAAATGGTGTAGACATTTTGAAATACTATTTTTTCTAAGTGTTACAGTGCTGGTTGGATGGGGGGAAGAATGGCAGAAGACTATGCTATTGCTGTGTGCTATGATGTCAGCAGTTGAAATCTTGACTCTATTATGATCAGTACTGGTCCTAAATAGAAACCAGTAACTTTCTAATCCCAGTCTTTGTTTGCTAGCCTTTACATAGTCAGAGTAATTTATCGTACATGTCAAGACCCTGTAATGAGGTATCTCATAAATGAATGAGGTTTAAGTTTTCCTCAGTTCAACTGTTTCTTTGTTTTTCAGAATGCTAGCTGTACACTGACCTTAAAAATTTCATAACCTTGTTTCTGCTTAAACAGATAAGTGCCTTGTGGCTTGAAGCACTTAAGCAAGATAGCATATGTCTTGCTATTTCTGTATATCATAGCAATTAAATGGTTCTATGTGTGACTTTGGAGCAAGAGACCATGAACTGCATAGAAACTAAGTAGTACTTTTTGTAGTAAACTATTACCTGTGTGAATGCTTTAAAACTTTTCATATTGATGGTAATCCATCTCTTTTCATATAGTTAAATCAGATTTTTAACTAAGAATGGTTGCTTTTAATTAAAAAAAAAAAAAAGATTGCCCTCTCTTTGTAGAGACGGTAAATAAAGTAAAAATTAATATAGGCATGCATATTATTCTTATAAATAGCTTGTAACGTTTTTGGTGGGGTTTGTTGTTTGTTTATTTATTTATTTATTTTCCATAGATGAAGCGTTCCATTAGCCACCCTGGTCCTTGTTATTCAGAAAGGTAATTTTTTCTTTTATTGAGCTTTTTTCTTATGTCTCAAAAAACCTCCCTGAGCCAGCTAGCATTAAAATCAAGAAGAATTGTTCACTTGGGGGGGGGACGGGGGGCACAAACAGCATAAATTGATCTAATTTTGAAAACTAAGGGTGCAGATTTTCAGTGTTGGTTAAAAATAATGCAGCTGCTGTATCTAATACACTATAAACATTTCTTCATGCTAGAAACTTACTCTGGCAAGTTCATGAAATTAGACATTCTTTTTGGGTCAGTGTTTCAGATTCTCAAGGTTTCTTCTGCATGCAAAGATTACATTGCATTTTTATTTCCATTTTCAGGCTTTTAGGTAATTTTTAATCTAGTATAATGAAAAAAATTGGTACAGTTTAAGCATCAAAATTGTTTTAAATTTAAATTTTGTGGGGGTTGTTACAGGTTTTACTTGCTAATAGATCTCATTTCTTTTGTAGGAATAATCACGCTGTAAAAGAACCGATTCCATCCCTTCACCGATTTTCACAGCGGCGCAGAAGAACATACTCGGATACAGAGTCTTACAGTGATACTCCCCTTGAAGATTCTCAGAGTAAGTTTGGAAGAGGAATGTTTTCCTTTTGTATCTTTCTGTACAATTTATTATCCTGTTTACAGCAGCTGTTCTAGTGCTGATACCAGCACAAGGGAAAAAAAAATTTCTTAGTTATGCAAAGTTTTGGTTGTAAGATTCCTATATCATAAATCAAAGCACTCGTGTAGTTTGTTACGGTGCTGACATTTGCTGGCTTTCATTCATATTGAAAAGGCTCTTACAGCTGGAATAGTTGTATTGAAATCAGTGAGACTACTGGCAAGATAAAATAGAGACATAACCAGAAATGGGTTGTTTGTACTGATAGAATCTTACATGAATCATGTTCTGGTAAGTGCTGTGGAATGCTGTTGTTTGCCACCTGCTTGTTGTCACAAGTTCTGTCTTTGACCCCTGTGAGTAGCAGAGGATAAGTTTCACCCAGTGCGTTGCAGAAATATGGTTCATTTCAGTGACTGCTTGACTTTTGTAGAGAACAAAGAGTGCAACCTTGCCAATAATAAATAAAAGCAACCCAAAAATTATGAAATGATATCATCATCAGAATATTATTCACCCCTGATTAGATGGGCCTACCAAGTTAGTAGCCAGTTCTTCTGTGGTTTTTCCTTTGCAATCTTGTGGTAATTTTGACTCCATCCTAACTCCTCTCTGGGAGACTTTAACTTGACTAGTTCTGGTTTAGTTTTGTCTTCCTTTTGGAGTGCCTAGTGCCTCACTTGGATTGAAAAAACCTGAGGCCAGTGCATTGCTGAAAGCCCATGTGATCACTAAGAGGCACTAATGCTTTACATTCTATCATGAAACAAGTATTCACACCTCTGCACCGTTCCCTTGGTTCTCTGATGCTCACATGTTGCAGGGTGACCACCTTTGTCACCTCACTTACCTGCCACTGGCATAGGGTATGCCAGCATGTATAGGACCTAAAGCTTACTTTAGGTCCTATTCTGTGTGTCATTGCTAATGTAGGTGCACATCAGTCTAGCTTCCTATAACGCAAGGCTTTTGTTGTTAGCATCTGGACATTCTGGTGTTGGTTACACAGTCTGACTCTTTTCAGGACTGCTGAAAAGAGTCTTTGTCTTGTGTATTTCTGCTAATGCTTTTTTGGTTCCTTACTATGTAGCTCTAGTTTCTAGCTCAGTTTCGGTGGGTTTTTTTGTTTGGGTTTTTTTTTTTTTTTTGTTTTCCTTTACTGTGTTAGAAGCTGCCCCTGCTACCTTCCAGTCATCTTAGTCCTTTCTCTGTACTGTCAGGTAGCCTAGCAATACCCAACTTGCAGTAAATCATCTGTTTCATTTTAATAATAGAAAATGTTCTAATTGAATGCTTATTGATGCATCAGTTCTTTTAAAAAAAAAAAAGTTCAGGTGTTCCTCATGCAGAATATGTCTGCACCTCAGATTACTGTCCTTCATAATGTAAAAATCATTGTGTATAAAAATAAAGAAAAATTACTTGATTTATACTAGCTGAACATTCTTCATATCCATCATCCTTGGGCATGATATTGCTTGAAATGTTTCAGGAAAAGTCCGGCGTAATTATGCTTCTGATTGCTTATGTATAGGAAATAGTTAGCAAATAGAGTAACTGACAGATTGGATGAGGTTTTTTTGGGGTTGAAAATTAAATATTTACTGATATTTTTGTAGGATCTGCTCACTGTTCTAGAAGTGCTGTCAATGGAGATGTGGTATCATCAACCATTCCTGAAGAAAATAGATCAGTATCAAAGGAAGGATCTGAGCTGGAAGAGACTCTTTCATCCCTTTCTTCCTGAAGAAACTGAAAGTATTCAATTTTCTATAAATAAGGCTATGCAAAAGCTGCTGTAATTATACTGTTGTTATAGGAAGTAGTCATTTCCCTTTTTAGAAGGATTTCTCTGCACTTTATAGAATAACATAAAAACTATCTTTGAAGTGTATTTTATCTTTATATAGTTTATTTGCAAGAGTATTTTCCTAATATTTCACAGTTTGAATGTGCATTTTTTGGAACAAACGATGGCTTAACAGATAAGCATCCACATTTGTAAATGTAGCTCTTTTTAAAAAGTGTGAAGGTCTGACTGATACATTAGTAAACCTGCAGGTTATAAACTTCAGCAAAAAGGTTTAATTTTTTGGAGAAAATGCAACCTGTGCCATGGGCGTCTTGGTCATTTGTACCAGGTCATCCACCAGGAGCTGTGATTAGCCCAGCGATGGCTTTTTTTGCCTCTGTAAGGGCTGTGGGAATGGGCACTAATGGGTCTACTCTAGCAGCTTGATGGTAGTTGACATTGCCTTCTTTAAAAACACAAGGATATACATAATCCGGTCCTTATTTTTAGCCAATGAAAGTAGAAATATTTAGTGTATTTTTCTAAAAAAAAAATAAAAATGTATAAAAGTAACTTAATATGAAGCATTTGTACCAAACAATGGATATTTAATAATTTTTATTTATTTATTCTTTTTTGCATCAAAAATTTCTACCTACTTTCACTACTAAAGATCTAAAGGCTTCAAAATGTGCATAAATTGCTTCTGGGGTGTGTAGCATCACAAGTAGCTAATGCAGCACTGTTATGATTTACACTGCTCACTTAAGATGTGTTTTTAGCAAAGTATTATAGAAGCAAGAGCTGAAATATTAGACCATTAAGCTGCTGTTGTAATGGATATTTGTATCTATACGTCTTTTATTTATGACATATTTATACAAAAGGGAGCTTCTGTTTTTGTGACTCCTTTATATCATTTGAGGGTGGCATACACTAGGAGAGGGATTCTGCTCTCAGTTACATCAGTGTAAATTTGCATTAACTGTAAGTGAGATCGGAGTCTGAGTCTTTTAATTAGTGAGTACTATAGTATAACAGTGCCTCCTAGCACCTTGGTCCATAAGGCTGTTAGTGTTAGCATTGTAAGCTTTTGGGGGTTTCTGGGGTATTCATTTAGGGATAAGCTTGGTCTATAAAGTCTTAGCTGTAGCGCACTTTAAGCAAGCCATTTACTGTTTTTGATTTACACAATTGTTAAATAAATGTACAGGGTTTTTTGCACTCAAGCACATACCAAAATCTGTTTTTATAATCAAATCTTCTTTAATTTGGTTTAACTAGTCTTCCTTTTGTGTATATGAAAAATTTGGTGGTTTTGAAGCAGGCTGGAAAGGACAGATGGGAATGGAATGGAAGCATTCCTGATAAATTTCTGGAATGTTGATTTATCTAAATCAAAATAGATCCAAATGTTGAGGAAAAACATATGAGCTGTTGCCCATATATAAAATACTGGTTTATAAACCATTGTGTCAGGGTCGAATGGAATGGTCTGTGCAAGTTACGTTATTTGTGGATATCAGCTCAGAGCTGTCATTTGTGCTCAGTTCTGTCAGTTTTCATGCAACTAGCATTGGCATATGCATATCAGCCACACACACGCTTGGACATTTTTTTTCCTGAATGTTTGCTTTAATGTATTCTGTATGACACTTATGACAATTGTAAAAATAAGTATTAAAAAAGATATTCAGAGAAGTAAATTACGTATTGCAATGAGAGCGTTGTCTGGAATCATATGCTGTCTTAGAGCTGCTTTTTGAAATTTCACTGGGGTTTCTGCCAGCTTGTACAGTGTTAAGTACGTGTCACATTAACAAATATCTCTTTCTGGCTTTCAACTACTACAGAGAAAATAGTTTGGATTCCACATTATGCAAAAAAACAGACTGATCAGTGCATGTAGTAGTAAATAATAATTTTAAATCCTGCCACAGATAGGGTTGTTTAGACAAAAGTTGTAATGATTTGATTCAAACACAAAACTTGCATATAATTACTTCAGCACTGGTTTGGGTTTCTTCATGTTGCTAAAGCAAGAATGAGGGCTTTGTAT
>NW_009648453.1:38833-71218 GCF_000708025.1 Charadrius vociferus
TTTGTGGCAAAAATCCTAAAATGTCTTTCAGTGAAATCAGTGAAGATGATATGCCATCATACTTTTGGCATCTGGAGCTAAGAAGTTATTTCTGAAAATGATACAGCTGGCTGAATGTGTAGTAAGACTAAAAAAAATCTGGATGCTCTTACATTTTCATTTCCAAGTCTAGGGGAGAGCTTATCAGGAAAGCCTAATTGTATCATTTTTCTTTCTGGTGGAGAACGGGAGCTGAACCTCAAATGTAGAGTGTGTAATTAGTATGTCTAGTTTTGAACACAGTTGCTTGTGAAGAGATCAATCTGAAACCAATTTTTCAAATAATATTTATCATTTAAAGACTGTAAGCATACTACATAGGTAAAAAGTGGTAACTTCTAGTTACTGAGTTATATCTCCGAAGTCTTTTAACATCAGATAATTAAAAATGGAATTTGCTTAAATGGGTTAGCAGCTTGTGCTATAAAGAATTAATGATCAGCTTTTATTGATTTGGAGATTTGTGAATTCTGAGATTACAAGGTTCAGGGGCTTCAAGCTTCTGAAATTTTATGTTTGTATTTCTTTCTACTTAATGTATTGTGAGTCAGCTTGACTTTTTTTAATCCTGCCCCCCTCCCCCACAGAAAGCAATCTTTGGGATAGGAATACTTCAGAGGTTGCTTTGCATAAAAAATCCTGTACTTACTTTATTTAAAAATTGAAACCACAGCTATTTGTGTTAAGGTTATTTTCACAAACTATAAACTTGAGTTTTGCCTGTTATGCCACCATCAGTTTAAGTATTGTAGTGTAGCAGTTGTTCCTGCTGGTGTAAGTTAATAACTTTTTAGAAGGGTATAATACCTGAATGAAGGTAATGTCTGTGTCTGAAAACTAAAATTTATGTTCCTCATTATCCTGCTTTAAAAAAGTTAATGTGAAACCTGCCTGTTAGAGGCATTTCTTTACTGATTACTTCGAGGGCTGAACCTAAGGGTTCCAGATCCAGATCTAGAAGAGAAAGTTACTGCTTAAAGGGGATTTATGTAGAACCTGGGTGCCCAAACCCACAGTTGCCACCCTGAAGATCTCTGCTGTTTAACATTGAAGACCAAAGGAATGTACAGATTTTTATTTCACTTGTGAAGCTCCCCAGATGACTGTAACTGTGCGTGTTCATCCTTAGAATTGCCACTGTCGTGGAAGGACTGGGGCCCTTAGCAGCTAACTCAAGCAGCGAACTAAGATTTGGAAATTAGTCATTCCTCTGCCCATACAGCAGGGGGACCAGTGCTTCGCTATTTTGCAAAGGGCGTCTAATGCACTAACCCAAACAAGCTTACTAGGAGATAGAGTAATGGCCTGTGCTTTAAAACACACTAAAAGAAATGCTTTTGGTATTTGTGAAGTCTGGATGAAAAATCCAGAATGTTTGGCAAGTGAGTACCAAAAGAAAGTAGTCAGACTGTTTCCCTGCTTTGCTCTCTGGTGCCGCCTTTTTCCTCGTGGTAGGACGCTATCGTGGCTGTTTATGCTCCAATATACACAGATACTCCCATAGCCATAACCTGACTGTTCTAACCAGCACACATATGGGAGAGAAGGCTGAAGATGACAGCACTACTGCATCTTATGGCTGTGTTTAAAGAAAAAAAAAAAAAAAAAAAGACAGGCTTACTTCAGCTTTTTCAAAGGGAAGGGTAAACAGGCATTGCCAAGACAATTATCAATGTCAAAGGTAATACTTTAAATCCTGTTGAGGGTCAGGATTTAAGTGTCTCTCCCCCTTTTCCCTGTGTTTCATATTCTCTTGGGATAAATACAACTTTGACTACTGTATCCTCCCTTTCTTGGTGCGCTCCCTAGGCATTTTTCACAAAGTTTGGGTTACAGTGGCAGAAGCGAGTCGTAATTACCTTACCTGGGTCTGACTCTTAGTTTTCTACATACTGTGAATTTATGACATGTCAGAGTACCTTATTTTCTCCGTTGTCCCTTCTCCTTTGCATTGCTGTAGTTAGTACTATGGCATGTTCCAGGGTGGGAATGACTCAGTGATTTATTTTTGACTGTGTTATGCTTTGCTTTTTTTTTTAATAGACGTTAGGTATTTTGATTATTGTTGGTTTTGGTTATTTTTTTTTTTAAATCCAAGCTCTAGAAAATTATCATCTTGAAAAAGGGAGAAGGAAAAAAAAGCACCACAACTAGACAAGATTTAGCTTTAATATTTTATCGGAGATGTGACCTTTTGTGTTCTGTTCATATAATTTTCTCCCCTTGAAAGGCAAAGTTGTTGACGCTGGAGACGATGGTAAAAATTGAAATGCAATGTTAAGACTAGGGTTTCTTGTCTGCTAGTGGTAAAATGATTCTCTTAGTGTTATTATGGCTATCCACCATCACAGTTGTCTTTCTCATGCTGCTAAATGTAAAAGAATGTATAGCCCTATAGTAGATATTATGCAACAGCTCACAGAGCTTTGCTAAAAAGTTTTTCCTTATGGATCAGGACCCAGGAAACATGAAGTCCAAATGCCTTCACACAGGTATTAATGGTAGGATATTTTTCTGAACTTGGTCCTATAGTGCAATAGATTTTATCTTTAAAGAGAGCAAATGTCAGCTTGTACGCTTGAAAATCCCAATATTCGACCTGAATATAACAAGGAAATAATTTGAAATGTTTGTTGCTCGTTTTACATTTATTTTTTATCAATCTCTTCTCTTGAAAAATGTTACTGTGTAGGAATGTGTTCTGTGAAACTGAATACTGAAGCTTTATGTTGTGAATTTATGAGTGTCACTCTATATTAGCGTTCACTTGGCAGTCTTGTGAAAAAGCACTGGCTCAGCAGGTTGGCATGTAAAGTTATCTATTAAAGCTGTGCTTCAGCAAAGCCTGTAAGTACTTTAAATCCTATTTTTAGGTATCTGAGTGACTCATCTGCTTAAAGGTAGGTGTGCTTGCTTAAGTACTCTGCAGAGTTGGGCCACAGAGGTACAGGCAGAATGAACTTGCTTACACTGCCACACTGGTGTGCTTTCCTCTTGATCAAGTAAATAAATCTAGTCTCAGTAGAGGCCACGGAAGACCGAGTTTCCATTAGCATTGGTGGAGAAGAGTCCATGCTTAAATCTGCAGATGCTGTCTGTCACTATTACTTTCAGCTGAGATGACTAACTAGTGTATTTTTAGTATTAATTACGTGCCTGCGTACACAAGTTAGTTGTTTGTTAAACAAGACTGTACCTGTGTATTTTGTGTCTTGCATTGAGTTTGTTGGGTTTTTTAAAACATCTAATGGAGTTAGAATGAGAAGCTTTCTGGAGGGTTTTTTTTTTCCTTTGAATGCTTTAAAGATTACAATAAATGGCCTTTTTTACCTCATTTTTACTACTTTTTTACTTCCTTCCCTAAGGAAGAAATACCATGCACTCTCAAACTCTTTATGATTGTTTCTAAATGTTCGTGGTTCCATCACTTGAAAAAGTCCGGATCTTGTCCTGACCCAAAACTTAGCTCTTCTGAAACCCTTATTTTTACTTTAGTCCTTGTTTCATCCCCATTTATTAGCTTTCCTGCATCATTTGGATAGTTAGTGGTTGATAGTATATAGGTTTATAGGAAATTTAAAAAAAAAATAATCTGCTTCTATAGCGAGTCTTTTTGGAATAGGTTTTTAAACATACTACCTGCTTTACTACTTATGACGAACTTGAGCTTTTTTTAGTGGTAGTCATATGCCGGCAGTCATCGAGATGCAGGGTGTTGCTAACGCTCCCACTCCACTTAAGAGAATTTTACAGCTCCCGAAGCAGTGTGGCATTGCTGTGAGTGTATTTGCTCTCAAGCTTTTTCTACTGACCAGAGTGAATTCTAGAAGCAGAGTTATTCCTTTGACCTTGATACTCTTTTCCCATAGATAATCAAAATTGTGACCGGCCTGCATGGGATTTGTGATTCCTCCCCAGGAGTATAAAGACAGGCTATGGTCCTATAGATATGTCAACTGATGAGGCATGGGCTCTTAACCACCCATAGGAGGTGAAAACTCATAGGTCCAGACAATTAGGCTATACTAGTGGCAGCTACCAAAAAAAGGAGGCAATAGCCAGGATTCCTGGAGGCAGTTTTTTAACCACTTTAACCACAGCCCAGCAATAAAGCAGAGAGATTAGCAATTTAGCCATGTAGTCACTCAACAGAGGGCTAATAAGAACAGCGTAATGCTTAGTCGTGTGTTAGAATTTATCCTTTGTCAATGAAGAACCTATGAAGAAAACTTTTTTTTTCTCTTTCAAGTCTGACCTTTTTTAAGGCTGACTTTCTGGTGGCCAGGCTGTTTCTGATGGATGGCTGGATTTTCAAGAGTTAGCTATCTGGTTTACACTGGAGAATTGCATTTCTACCTCGTCTTTTCTTTCAGCAACTCTTTTTCTGTAGTGTAGTACAGGAACTGTAAGATCAGAGTATAATAAATAAATAACAAGAAGTCGCAGATTTTATGGTGCAGAAAGCATGCTTTATTTCAAATGAACGATTCTATCTCAAGGAGGTTCACCAGCTAACAAGGCTTATTACTACATTAGGAGAACTAAAGCAAATTGAAGTGCAGGGCGGTATTGGATGTTGTGACAACAGTTTGTTTTCAAACTGTGGTTCATTGCTTAGTTGCCCGGAAGCGACTACTGGATGTCTAATACTACCACACAAACTCAATCACTGCACCCTACGAACCTCCGAGAGGGGGTACTGCTGCTGCACTTGAGTACCTAAATAGCTTCGTTGATTAAGGGGATGGCCAGGTGATGTTACTTTTTTTAAAGCTATTCAGGCAGTCAATATGTCAGAAACAGTACGCAGACAGTGGGTGAACAAAGTGCTGGCCGCTTGCACTTTGTCCCAAAATTGTCAGTCAGGTATGGAAATTAGGACATAACCGGATCCAATGTAAAACATTAAAGCAATGCTTACAGGAGGGTAATTGCAAACATCACCAATGCCTTACATTTCCGATTCAACATAAATATTCGTGCATGTATGAAATACTATGCACAGTATCATCTCTTAGGTGTAGGTTATCTTCAACAGGGAGCCTCTCTACCTGTTGAGGCATTCTTAGACATCAACAATGAGTTGAGGCGCAAAAATTAGTTAAATGTTGAGCAGGGTAGTCGTTTGCTAGGAAACTTTCTCCTACCAACTGTTAGTTCCAAAAGTTACGTTTCAAAATGTCATAAAACAAATGGTACAAAACTTCATAACCGTTAACTTCGGCTATATACAGTATGTACATGTCAGTGAAAAAAGTGTTTAAAATTCTTAGGTCAATAATGACTATAAGTCATAATGTATAGCTCTGGACTTTGTCTCGTTCAGGTAGGTACAAAAATATTTTTTTTTTATATTTACAGATCAGATATTTCAGTCCATATATGAATCACTTGTAAAAAGACAAGTGTAAATAATACAGATCAAGCTGTCTAAATTGATCGAATATTAATATTCACAGTGGCAGAATCGGTACCAAATTCATTTCCTAAATTCAGGGTATAAAGTCCACCATCGTTCTTCTGGACATCCATGATGATCAGGGTGGTTAAATCTTCACTGGTTTCAATGTGGAATCTGCCTTGCTGGTCCTGACTGGTAATTTTTCTCCCTCCACAGTACCATGTTATTTCAGGAGCAGGATCACCCGAAAAGGCACAAGATAGTGTAAGAACTTTTCCTTCATCAATGCTGATATCGGATGGGAGAGCTTCAATTTTGGGTGGTACTCCTTTACAAAACAGGAAAAGAAACACCAAGTTAGTCTATTTCCGCTCAGCCATGCAGGAGGTTTGCTCTGAGAACTACTTTGGGATGTTTGAAGCACTAGCTCTACCAGTAATTGTATTGCTCACCTCTCAGACCTGATTTAAGCATTTTACTAGTTGAACTTTCCAGTTGAGCCATACTAGATTTCCCCATAATACTGCTGGAGCTCATCTCTACAAAGGATTCTTTCATGGAGGACATGCTTTTGGCAGACATGCTTGCAAATTTCATTTCAGTCATGCTGCTACTGCTGAAACTGCTGAATGAAGCCTCTTGTTTAGAAGAAGCCATTTGAAAGGACTGAGAAGAAAAACTTTCGTGCATGCTTGCGTCGCCACTTGTCTTCAATACTACCTCTTTTGGAGGTTCTTCAATTAGAGCTGGGGAGCATCGCAAACATAGAAGGAAAAACCAATAACGTCACATTAACAAACAAAGTCATGCAGTTCTATATGGTTAATTTTACAGAAATGAAGAGACAGCATAGTTTGCTTTCAATGGAAGACTGCAGTGGAGTATAAAATTGTTTACAATCATTTGATTCAAGATGTCCAAATCACAAACAGTAATTTATAAGTGAAACAAGCAGGAAACGGAACTGTTACTAGTATGTACATACATACTTAAGAAGAAACAGGTCATCACACAGCGTTTCCTATTAGAACCATTACTAGAATTAGACACTGAGAAATTGTGTGTGTTCAGTTCATGTTTGTAGAAGTTGTAAAACATTTTCAAGTTCTTAGAAGCATGGTATAGGGAAGTCTGTATTTCACTGCATTGTTCTGTAGCTATAAAAGGCAACAGAAAAGCTTAAGCACTGTAGCTTTCCTCTAAAACCAAGCACAGTCATACAAGCAAATCATAGCAACCCCTTGATGCTAGGAACTGGGATATGGTACAGCCAATAAAACACTAAACCCAGTTCAGTTACAGCTAAATTACCATAAAAAAAATTAACTGTGGAATTACTTTGTTTTATTTGAACCGATTCTGTTAGTAAATGACGGAAGAGTAATTGCCAGCACCAAGGTCTTAACGCAGTCATCCTAGACCGAATGCTCATAGCCTTCTGTGAACATGCACCTATGGGTGTAATAGAGCATCTGTGTGCTCCACTGTGGGTGTTATAAGGATCTCTAATGCTGTTTTAGTTCTGTATATATAATATACAAAAGAAACAGGAACTTGTTAAAATACCTAAATCAACATTACTAGTGGCTTTTCTCATAAGTCATTTTAGTAAACGCACCACAGCAAAAAGTTGTAATTAGTCTGAACACAAGACCTGGAGAACAAACTTACGGAGTACAGTCAAAGATGCTGTAGCAGAGCACTGCCCATGGTAATTTTTGGCTTTGACTGTGTATTTTCCAGTGTCACTCACTGCTGCATTTCGAATCTCAAGAGAATATATGTTTTTAGAGCGTGTTACTCTGATGTGCGATGACACAGCAATCTGAGGAGGGAAAAAAAATGTTTTTGTTAAGATCGGTTTTATGAATAATTCTAATTTTTCAAGTAAATATATTAAATAAATACTTACAGGTTGATTATTCTTAAACCACTCAATTTCAGGAGAAGGATCCCCAGAAACTTCACAGGTGAACAATACATCTTGTCCTTCGTTGACATTTTGAGACTTAGGCTGCGTGATAAATGCTGGTTCATTGGAACGCTCTTTAGAAAAGGTCAGAACATACTGGCATTTAATAACGCCTTCGTCGGTTTTACCCTCACAGGTGAGTATACCTTCATCTTTATTACTAGCCTTTTTGATAGTTAGTGTGTGATCACTTCCAGAAATGCCATATCTGTAATCTTCTGAATTTCTCAGCTCCATTCCATTCAGCACCCATTTTACTTCAGAGGCACCAGGAATGTTGGCTTTTAACGTCACTTTCTGCCCTTCGGACACTGTCATTTTAGTTGAAGAAGCTTTAATTTCTGCTTTCAATTGTTTGACGTCTTCAGTAACAACTGACTTTTTAATGACTTCTTGAACTGCTGCTTTTTCTTCGGTTGCTACTGCTGATTTCTTCTGGGTAGAAACTGTAAGCACCTCATCTTCTTTCTGAACTGATTTATGAGTTTCAGATACACCTCTTACCTGGGAATGGATATTTTTAAATACTTGGCCAGTAAACTGGAAGTTAGTTTTTGAAACACCTCCCTCTCCAATAATTTCGCAGGTGTATTCTCCTTTATCAGATTCCATGAGCTCATGGATTTTGAGCTCATAGGTGCCATCTGCTGCATAATGAAACTTGAAATGATGGTCTTCTTTCAGTTTTTTGCCATCCTTATACCAAGCCACTTCTCTGACGCTTAAAACACTGCTTTCAACTGCACAGGACAACTTTACCGTATCTCCAAGGGTTTCTGCTTTCAGATGCTGCTTTATCTTTGGTGGAGAAGCAGTTGGTAATTGTACTTTCTCTGCTGGTACTGTTTTGTCTCCAGGTGGTGACTTTGCTTTTGGAGGGCTGCTAATGGGTTCAGGAGATTTCACTCGTTTAGGAGACTTAACTGGCTCAGGAGACTTTACACGAGGCTCAGGAGATTTGATTCTTGGAGGTGATGTAATTGTTTTTTCGGGAATTTTTGTTCTTTGAATGGTCAAAGTGAAATGCGCTTCCTGTCTTCCTTCAGAGTTCTCCACTACAACAGTGTAAGTTCCTTCATCTGACATCTGGACCAAAGAAATTTCAAAGGTAGACTTGTACTGCGTTCGTGTTACTTGGAAGCGCCTTGAAGAAACAATGGGTTGACCTGCACGGAACCAGGTTATTGTTGGTGCTGGTTCACCATCAACGTCACAGGAAAATCTTGCAGTCTCCCCTTCAGAAACTGTGATTGACCGTGGTTTTGTAAGGATTGTTGCTGGTAGAGTGCTTTTAAATGCCTTGTGTACAGTCCTTTCTTCCAATGATTTTTCTTCAGCTGCAGTGATTTTTTCTTCAGAAGCAGCATAGTGTTCATATGATAAAAGTGATTCTCTTGTTGCTGACATTTCTGATTTGACCTCTCTTACTGAGGAACTTGCTTCTGTAGCAGATGCTTTCTTAAATGAAGAGACTGCATATGCCTCTGTTTTTGTCAAGTCAGGTAAAATTGCCCTTGGTACTTCTTCATCTCTTCGCTGGGAAGAGTACGTAGTGTAATCTCCTCCAGTAACATCTAGTGTTGCGTAGTCAGAGCATTCCCCTTTGTAGTTTGTGCATACAGCCCGGTACGTTCCGCTGTCATCAATGTGGCAGTCGAGAATCTCCAGGGTTAGTACACCGCTGGTATTAGTAAAATGTATCTTACTGCTCTCCTGGAGCTCAATACCATTATGGTACCACTTCACTTCAGCAGTTGGTTTTGACTGGACATTTAGAATGAACCTGGTATTATGGCCACATGGTACGCGGTGTGAGCGCATTCTCAGGGTAATGCGAGGAGCATGGTCAAGGGTGAATGGCTGCTGAGTCAGAACTTCGTATTTCCTTTCCATAGTTTTCTGAGTTTTCAAAGCAGATTTCATGGACTCATATCTAGAAAATATATCAAATCTTGCCATCCTCTCAAACCGAGAGAGTGATCTTTCACTAGAAACTGGACTAGGTGAGCGTGGTCGAGTTCTCTCTGGTGTTGGGGATCTTCTCTCACTTTCTTCAGGAGGCCGTGAGCGAGGTCGAATTAATTCAGATACAGGACGCATCAGCTCAATGTAAGTTGGAGAAAGAGATCTTCTTCTCCTTAGTAATCTAGAGGGAGGTGAAAATTCCCTGTGAACGTGTTGTACCATTTCTATTTCTTCTTCTTCTTCTGATGTGATCTCAGTTATTTCTCTTCCCCTCCTTCTCCTGAGTCTCCTCTTTTCCTCCTCTGCCATATATTCAAGCTCACTCCTGTATTCAGAGAGACGTTGAGCAGTGCCAACAGGACGGAGCAATTCTTCATCCTCTCTTTCATCCATTATTCTTTGCTTTTGTTTAGGTGGTCTGTAGGCAGCCCTGTCATGGCGTTGGCGAAGCTCTGCATAGCTTGCACTGGTCTCAGCTTTAGTTGGGATGTGATAGCTGGAATACCTCAGCTCTCTTTTTCTTTCTTCCTCTGAACTGACCTGTGCTCCCGCAGTAGAATACCGAAGGGCAGACAGTTCAAAGCGTGGGGGGCTTCTACTTGGTGGGGAAGCAGAAAAGCCTAACTCCAGCTCTTCCTCAAGGCGCAGTCTTTCCTCTTCAGTTCTCTTCATGGCTAAATAGTCATCAATAGGCAGGAGTAATTCCTCATCAGACAAGTCACCAAGCGACCGCCTTCTTGGTCTATAGTAATATTCATAGTCTGGAGATGGGCTACGGCGACGTGCTGGTCTCACAATTTCAAGATCATCTTGTGTTAGTTTTGGTATGCGCCATTTAGGCTTATACTGATCAGAAATGCGTGGCAGGGGCATCACATAGAATTGTTCCCACCTGGAAAGGCGTATGCGTTTCTGGCGTTTCTGAACAGTTCTTTCAAGTTTTCCTGGCATTTCGTACTGGTCTCGCAGCCTCTTGTACCACTTCATGTCTGACAGAGGCACAAAGTGTTTAATGTTCTGATCTTCCTCAAGAGTAGTGCGCACATGTTTGCGAGGCTCTGGGACCTCATACGGCATACGAAGTCTTCTTTCTTCCTTCTTTTCTTCTTTCTTAATTTCATATTCACCTTTGACAGTCTTAGTGCTAACAGCTGGTTTATATAAGATAGCAGCTTCTCTGAGAGCCTCTTGGGCAGTTTGTGTCAGTGGAACAGCTTCAACCCCAGAAAGGATTTCTGCCATTCGTAAGGTCTTGTCAATTTGCCTCTGTACGTGCTTCTCCCGTTCTTCTTCAGTCTTGTACTCACGCTTGACATATTTCAAGCGTTCAACTTTTAGATAAGCCTGACAGCTTGTAGATCCAGCACTGTTTGTGGCAGTAACTCTGTAATAACCACTGTCTTCTGGTAAAGTATCTCTGATATGCAAAGCATAATAATCCAAACCTTCATGAATTATATCAAAGTTAGGACCAAAAGATAGAGGTTGACCATCTTTCTCCCATTTCAGCGTTGGTTTTGGTACACCAGATACCCTGATCTCAAAACTGACATTTTGGCCTTCTTGACATTCAGCGTTTGCCAGCAGCCTTTTAAACATTGGCCTTAGCGTGGCATCTGCTGGAGGTGGATGTGGAATCACAGTCAGCTTAGCTTTGCAGCTGTCTTCACCATATTTATTGCGTGCCACAATACTGTATTCAGCATCATCCTCTTCTGTGACATTATTGATGATGAGTTGATAAAGACCTTTGTCTGATTCAAAAGTATATTTCCTATCATCATCACCAGGTTTGATTTTCTGGCCTGATTTGAACCATGTTAAGCGAGGTTCTGGGTGAACTGTTATAGTTACTCCGAACCTGACATTTTCTCCAACGTATGCAGTGCGGTTATACAAAGGCAGAGTAAATTCTGGTGGACGCTCTAATAGTCTCATAGTATCAGTCCGTCGTTTCACTTTCCTAACAGTTCTGCATCTGTAGTGGTCAGAAATTTCTCTCACACCTTTAACAAAAAGTTCTGCATAAGAGCTGTCTTCACCGTAGTCATTTACTACCTTGCATCTGTAGGTGCCATCATCAGATTTGGAAACATCTTTGACATACATGGTTGCCTCACCTTCTGCGTATTTGATTTCATATTTCTCACTGCTTTCTAATTGCCTCATACCAAAGTACCATGTGACCTGTGTGGACTGATCATAGTTTTCAATCCTACATACGTATTTGGCATGCCCTCCTTCTTCTGTAACAGCATGCTTTATCTGCCCAGCAATGGGACCAATGTCTATTGGGGCAACTTTAACTTTAGCCACCGTTACGCCTTTCTGAGATCTAATTGCGCCTCCGCAGGAAATGCGGGCTACTGACACAACTGTGTTCCACTCCTTCTTTACTAGAGTTTGGTAGTAACGCCTGTGCCTCAAGGTCTTGATGACTTTAGTGCTGGTCTTTTCTGTCTGCTGTTTTAGCCACACATGGTTAAGCGCTTCAGCAGCTGTCATCCGAGCTTTTCTTTCCTTGACTAGTAGGCGATCAATGAAGTCCATGGCCTCAATGCTTATGTCTTTGAATGCTTCATCATCAAAGTTGTATTCAGCATTTAGAATATTTTCAATAACTTGTTGGTTTGTTTCAGCAATGAAAGGATTAATGCCACTGAGAAGTATGTATGTTAGAGCACCGACCGACCACATGTCAGTAGCTGTGCTAACCAAATCGTGATGATGTACTTCAGGTGCATAATACTCAGGAGAAGTGAATTGGAGTCTGAAGCTGTCTCCAGGCTTCAGTTGTCTGGCTTGACCAAATTCAACAATTTTAACTACAGAGCTTCGTCTTGTGAAATAAATAATATTGTCTGGTTTAATATCAAAATGTCCGATGCTGTGGCTATGTAAAAATTCTAGTGCACTGCAGACCTGGCGTACATAACTTACTATTTCTCTTTCATTTAGTTCAAATGAAGCTGTGCTGATTCTTTCAAAGATGTCAACTCCAGAGATGAATTCAAAAATCATGACCAATTCTTCTAGGCTCTCAAATGATTCATGAAGGTACAGGATATTTTGGTGCCTAGCAATGTTTAGAATGGAAATTTCTTTCTTTACCAAAACTTGGTCAGCACCCTTTACTTTGACAAACTTGGCCAGGTAAGTCTTTTTTGAAGCTGCCTCAACACACCGATGTGCAATGCCAAACTGCCCACGTCCAAGCTCTTCTGCAATCATATATTTGTCATAGAGTTCCTTTGTAGAAGAGTGAGATGCTTTAACTGTGGTGACTTCTCTAGTCTCATCAACTTCTTCATCATAGTTCATCACTCTGGTCTTATCTTCCTTTGTTATGATGGGATCGGTAGGTTCAGAAGGCTGGCTTTGGCCAAACTTGTTTTCTGCAATTACACGGAACTGGTAGGAGGTCTTGCCAAACAGGTTCACCACTGTGTATCGTGTATCACGAGCTTGTGCTACACGAATCCATCGCTCTGCTGTTGTAGCACGTTTCTCAATAATGTAGTTTATGATTCTACTTCCACCATCAGTGGCTGGTTCATTCCAGGTTAAGTTGACTGAATCCCTTGAAATGTCAGTTACCTTCAGACCTCTTGGTGGATCGGGCACATCGGCCACATCTAATTCAACTGTTTTTTGATCAATTCCAAATCTGTTTTTGGCACAAACGATGTAAAACCCTGCATCTTTTCTGTCAACACCATTTGGGAAAACAAGAGATGTAAATGATCGTGTAACAATGACTTGGTAGTGTCCATTAGTATCAATGAGGTCTTGTCCCTTCTGCCATGTGATCACAGGGTGAGGTTTGCCACTGAATGGAATCTTGATGCTCACTACTTCCCCTCGGAGGGCATGAACAGCCCCCATGCCTTCCAGGTTTTTGGGCAAATGAATCTTCGCAGGAACTGGAATAGAAAGAGGAAGAAAAAAACAACACATGACCAAATGCACATGAGAAGAGCACCAATAGCATAAATATTCAAAGCTTAAAAAGAATTTGTCTTAGGAATCAAGACCCTTCATTCACCTTCAACATCCAAAGAGGCAGTGCCAGACACAGATCCTCCTTGGTTGGTAGCTCTAACTTGATATACAGTGGCATCATCATCCGTTACATTTGTGATGACCAGCTGGTGATATCCACCCTTGAATTCCTGTATCTTGATCTTTTCACCATCTGGCATGATTTCTTTGCCCTGTCTGTACCACTTTACAATTGGTTTAGGATGACCAGTGACTTTGCAGACAAATGTGGCGTTAGCTTGAAATTTCACATTCAGATTCCTTAGTTCTTCCTTGAAATGTGGAGCTTGAATTGGAACATCAGATTTCGGAATGACTGGTTGTGATACCTCACTCCACTCACTTTCACCACCAAGATTTTCACATTTTACACGGAACTCATATTCAAGACCTTCAATAAGATCTTTCACAGAATAGACAGTTTCACGAATTTCATCTGTTGTTACAGATATCCACTTGTTTTGTTTTTTCTCACGCTTCTCAAGATAGTAAGTTCTAATCTTTGCACCGCCATCACTTGCAGGTGGCTTCCATGACACTACACAAGAATCCTTTGTAACAGCACTTGCTACTGGCTGGCCAGGTTGTCCTGGTTTTTCTGTAAAGAATAAAAACGTTCAAACACAGAGGTGAGCTTGCCTTAGTAATTACAGGGGCATACAGAAACTGATATTTCTGTGTCCACTTACCAAATGGCGGCTTCATAACAACAACTGATGAAACTTCCAGTGCTTCACTAATGCCATATGTATTCTGAGCAGAAACACGGAAATAATAGCCTGCGTTTTCAGTTAGGTTAACAATTCTACAGGTGGTGCCTGAAATGCTTGAAGATACAAGTTGCCATTCTGCTCCTTCCTTGGCTTCACATTTCTCTATGATGTAATTGGTTATCATAGCACCTCCATCATCCTCTGGTGGTTGCCAGCTTATCACCACAGAATTCTTCAGTATAGACTCTATAACAATTGGCCCTGCCGGTTTATCTGGCTTATCTGTAAAAGCAAAAGCACAATATTTTTAATTTTTTTGCCAATAAATATTTGAGAAAATACTCACAAAAAATACGGAAAATAAAATTGATTACCTTGTATTTCCACATTAAGTACAGTGTCAACTGTTCCAAATGTGTTACTGAGTTGCACTTTGTACTTCCCAGCATGAGTCTTGTGCTGAACATTCTTAATAGCAAGATGAGTGTAATGCTCTGTGTTCTCAATAGTAACCGTTTCTGATCCTCTCAATGGTTTGTTGCCGTGGAACCAAGTTATTGCTGGTACTGGTCGGCCAATATACACAACATGAAGGCGGAGGGTGCCACCTGCACCTGCATAGTATTTCTCTTTCAATGGGAAGCCAGGATGGAACTGAGGAGGAGCCTGCAATAACAGCTTGCCACTAGTTTCAATTTCTCCAACATCATTAGTAGCCATACAAGTGTAGAGACCTTCATCCTCCTGTTCATCTGTTATTACTGTCAGCGTATGGTTGCGTCCATCCGATGACATTTTGTATTTTCGGCTTTGCACCAGTTCTTTGCCGAAGCGGTACCATTTAATATCAGGCAAAGGTCTCCCAACAATTTGGCATGTCAGCTGAGCTGCTTCACCCAGTTTAGTTGTAACATCCTGCATTTCTTTTTTTATGGCAGGTGCTTCTCCAGCTATGACAAAGAAAATTAAAAAATAATGAAGATTACTATGAAATTTTCCTCTATTACTATATTACTGGAAATTAATTTTAATTTATACTTGTCCCTCATACTTGAAAAACTGTGCTTTAGGACAGTCATGATAGCAAATAACACGTAAAACGAACAGGCAGCATAAGTGCAGCACCATGGTTTATGGCACAGCAAATCAGAACAATATCACAGCAAATAAGACAACATATTTTTGCTTACATGTTAATTTAGTTTTCACTGCCATAGCAGTCCTTCGAGGTCTGCTGAGGCCAGTCTCATTTTCTGCAAAAACACGGAACTCATATTCTGTAGCCTCTAGTAAACCTCCTACTGTAAATTGCCTGTCCTTGATGCGTTCTTTATTGCATTTTTTCCAGGTGCTTTCTCCAGACTGGCGATATTCAACCCAATAGCCAAGGATCTCTTTGCCACCATCACTTTCAGGTCTTTCCCATTCTAATGTAATGCTGTCCTTAGATATAGAAGTGATCTCAATTTCTCCAGGCTGGCTTGGTTTGTCTGAAAATTAAAATATATACAGAAAATAAATTCCCTCTAAATGTCACTAGTTGCTCTTCAGAAGATCTGTTAATGCAAACATTTTCTTACCAAATGGATCCTTGCATACAACTGGTTCAGAAGCAGGACTTGCTTCACTTTCACCAATGTCATTTTGAGCAATGATACGGAATTGATATTCAGCATCTGGAACAAGTCCTGTGACTGTGTACATTGTAGTGGTAATCTGTGTCTTATTATGCCGGACCCATTTTTCTGTAGATGTCTCTTTACGTTCAATGTAGTAGCCAGTTACACGAGAACCACCATCATCTTTAGGTCTGGACCAGGACAAGTTGACAGAAGTCTTTGTAACATCAAGCACTTCAGGTGGGTTGTTTGGAGACTCTGGAGGATCTGTTAATAATTACAATAACAAAAATAATAGAAATAATAGTAATGTAGCATTAATACATTTGCATATACCACTGCACTTTTAGAACCATAATGTAGTAATTAAATAATATTTTTTTAAAAAGATCTAAAAGGGTACTTACTTAGAGGTGTCTTTGGTACTGCTGGCTCTTCAGATTTGAGAGATTTGCTAATACCAAAATGGTTTTCAGCAGAAACACGGAAGTGGTATTCCACATTTTCTTTGAGCCCTTTCACCACTAGTGATGTTCCTTTCACTCTAGAGTCAACAGTATACCAGGCAGTCTTCGGTACTTCTCGTCTCTCAACAATATAACCTAGGATATCTGCACCACCATCATCTGTAGGAGGTCTCCAGCTTACTCTGACAGAACGAGCTTGTATATCATCATACTCAAGTGGCCCTTCTGGTGGATTTGGAATGCCAATCACTCTGACTTTAATATACACAGCTTTTTTGCCACACTTGTTTTCAAGTGCCAGATCATAGGTGCCTGAATCTTCTCTTTCTGCATCTTTGATCACAAGTTCTGTGTGAGTGTCAGAAGTCGCAATCATGGCCCTCTTGCTGATGTCATGTCCTTCTTTTGTCCATTTGCATATTGGGATGGGCTTACCCTTAATGGGTATTGTGAGCCTGATAACTCCACCTTGTCTCACCATGAGACCTTCCTGGTATTTTTCATCAAGTTCATAGTCAGGATATTCTGTAAACAAAATTAACATGTCATGCTATGCCTGTTTTACAGATGATATCATACCTGCTTTAGGCAAATACTTCATTAGGACAACTTTCAATGAAAGTTAAGACTCGAAGTGTCTTACCAAGCATTTCTGTTATTTTGACTGTCCCTGGCACTTCAGCAGGTTCTCCTGGTCCACCAGCATTGCAGGCTAGCACACGGAATCTGTACTCTGCACCCTGGGGCAGATGTGTCAAGGTGTATTCACGAATCTTGGTTGGTGTGGTATTGCATTTGGTCCATTCAAATTGATCAACCTTCTGCATCTCAATTAAGTAGCCAGTAACTTTAGAACCACCTTCATCTTCTGGTGGACTCCAAGCCAGGGAGACAGATGTTCTAGTAGTATCAGTGACTCTTGGATTCTGAGGTTTACCTGGAGGAGCTGGAAGAGAAGATCAGATGGGGTGGTGGTGGTGATATCTTTTTAATGAATATTTGAAAGATGTAATAAATGCTAACTTGCAACATATGATCAGTATTAAGTCTATAGGATTTATACAGTAAAACTTAGAACGAAAGATTTTCACTAATATTTTCTTGGTTTTCTCCAGTCAGAATCTCATTTGTTAATAGACCCAGATAAATTTCCAAATTAGAAAAAAAGTAAATTCTACTAGTATCATTCCCTTCTGCCATAACCTCCTCAATCTATGCAGGAAATTACTTACCAATTGGATCTCTGGCGACAACAGACTTGGAAGGACGGCTGGGTTTCCCAGTGCCTCTAGCATTGATTGCTGTGACTCGGTGTTCGTATTCTAATCCTTCAACCAAACCAGTGGAACGATAACGAGTCATAGTGACTGGAACTTTATTTACACGGATCCATCTATCAGCTCTAACTTCTTTGCGTTCCACAATATAACCAGTAATCTGTGAGTCACCATCATCTTCTGGAGGATACCAAGTTAATGTCATGCCATCTCGAGAGATATCAAACACTTCTGGAGTGCCAGGAGGACCAGGAATACCTGTAAAAACATAACACAGAATTAGTGACGGAAGCGTCAAATGATTCTACACATTAGTAATATGCAATGTATCGTGAGTGACAATGTAATATCCATGTCCTATCAAACTCTTTATCAGCAGATATCAAAGTACTTAAAAAACTATATCAGTGAAATACTCCTGTGTTTGTAATGGGGTAAAGCAATTTTTAAGGCTAATGGTAGATCTGAGCAGAAAATCCAAGTTTGCCATCCAGGTTCTATGCAGTGCATCTATAATATCTATATATATTTATGGATGGCATTTTTCTCCGGAAATATAACAAGACTACTGTGCATCACAATGTACCATTTTATTTGGCAAAAGGAAGTAGTGACATCTAGAAAAATAGTATCTATGTGTGGATATATTTGCCCATTTAAATATATTTTTATTTTTAAAGCAAAAATTTGGACTTACGGATTCTGCTCTTGCATTCTATAATTTCAGATTGCAGGTAAGATCCAATTCCAAAGCGGTTTGTAGCAGCCACACGGAACACGTATTCTGCACCTTCAACAAGCCTGGTGAACTTAAACATTGTCCTGGTTACCGACTCTGAAACTGGCAGCCATCCGGGACGGTGAGCATCACGCTGTTCTACCACATAGCCGCTAAGAGTAGCTCCACCGTCCAGCTCAGGTGGCTCCCAGGAGATGGTTACATAATTTGAATCAATTTCATCAATTCGAATAGGTCCAACAGGTGGTCCAGGTTTGTCTAGAAAAAAAAGAAAATTAAAAGAAAAAAAAAAAACATGTAGAGAAAATGTGGAATCATATTACTGATGTAACAAAGTTCAGATGGAGAAAGATCACGGACAACTATTTTCACAAATCCTTACCAAGGATTATAACCTTTATTGTATCAGTAACCGTTCCAGTTGTGTTCTTCAGTTCAAGTGTATACTCTCCAGTGTCATGTATGGTGGTCTCACGCACAGTTAATTTAGCCATTTTGGCAACAGTCTCGATTTTGATGCGTTCTGATTCTTTTAGTTTAGAACCAGCAAAGAACCAAGATGCAGCAGGAGGTGGTCGTCCTTCAATTGGAATGGCTAACTCAATGGGCTTGCCAGCAGGTACATGGATTGTCTTCTGAGGTATTCCAGTGAAGTCAATTGTTGGTAGAACTAAGAAAAGCAAATCATTGATATTTTAAATATCCATTTTATAAATATCACGCTCATTTGGTGTAAACTTCAGGGTGTTATTTTCAACTGTGGATACCTACCTTTTTGGTCTTGTACTGTCACTGCTGTGACAATCTCTCGTGGTTCTGACACGCCCTTCTGATTCTGTGCTCTGACCCTGAACAAGTACTGTTCACTTTCATTGAGAGAGATAATTGTATGCTCGTAGACTGTAGGCTTCAGTGTCACTACCTTCAACCATCTTTCTGTTCCAGCTTTGCTGGCCTCAATAACATAGCCAGTCAATCTGCTGCCACCATCATGTAGTGGTTTCTCCCATGCAAGAGTAACAGTTGATTTAGTGGTGTCAATCACTTCGAGTTTTTGTGGTACCATGGGGACATCAGATACTAGTACTGCATCGGATGTTTCACAAGCTTCACCAATGCCATAAATATTTTCTGGTAGTACTCTGAAATAATACAAAGCTCCTTCTAGAAGTCCAGTAACTCTATAAAATGTCTTGCTGCATTTGGTAGTGACAGTCTTGTAAGCTCTCATGGAAGCCTCACGTTTCTCAATGATATAATTGTTGACTGGGGCTCCACCGTCAATGGTTGGAATATCCCAAGTAAGTGTCACAGAATCTTTTGATACTTCCTTAATTCTCACTGCAGCTGGTGGACCAGGTGTATCTAAAACAAAGAAACAAATATTTTTTTTTCCTTTTGGATCCGTTCCATTTACAGTCAACGACTGATTCTGCATAAAAAAAACGAAAGCTGGGATTTGATTTATAAAAGAGCACAGCTTTAGAAACTATGTATTTTCCTTTGGGTTAGATTGTTTCTGTGACTTCCCAAGCATTCTCATGTTATTTAAACTGCGAACTTCCATTGGAAACTAATGACTTTCTTACTCCTGAGCAAAGTGCATTATGAGGGACGTAATGCCCATATATAATTGTCGCAGTACTTACCATACACTTTTACAGAAATAGTTGCTGATTTTTTTCCTGATTGATTTTCAGCCTCAATGACGTATTTTCCAGCATCATACCGATTAACTTTATCCACAATAAGCAGAGTGTAGCTGTCTGTAGTATCAATAATAGCTCGACTTACAAGGTCAACACCCTGCTTGCTCCATGTGATTACAGGAGCAGGTCTGCCAGACACAGAGACCATCAGGCGCAGGGAACCACCAGCTCTAACTGTAACTGTCTTCTTCAGATCATCAGCAAGCTCAAGCTCAGGTATTTCTGATGAAGGGTGAAAGAAACATGAAATTAGTTAACCTTTTAGTAGTTCTAAAGGAAAATGTAATTATTCCTTAAAATATACATTAAGTCTTCAAATTACCTATTCTTTCCACGGGTTCTATTTCTGCTGATGATTCACTAAATTCACTCATACCATTCACATTTGTAGCAGCAACTCTGAATTGGTATTTCTGGGTTGTTTTAAGACCAGTCACGGTGAACTCAGCATTCCTCAGAGTGGCAGTTGTATGTGGTCGATACCACTGTTCCGTACCTTCTTCTTTCATCTCAAGAACATAGCCTAAGATGTCAGCACCACCATCATATGTGGGCTTTGACCATGCTAAACTTATGCTGTGTTTTGTAGTATCCACAACTCTTGGAGCTGAAGGTGGTGCAGGAGTATCTTTGAAAAAGAAGAAAATGCATTTCACAGTGGTGCAGGAAACTTTTTACAGTTAAAAATGATTTCTAAACAGCTAATGCCAGCAAATGCATTTAAAATGAACTATGACCACTTTTACGTTTATTCTAATACTAATTAGTTCAGTGAGATCATACCTGGTTTTGGGTATCTTAGTCAAAGTGTCAATGTGGGTTTGTGCTCCATTATTATAAGTAAATATACTAAAATATCTTTTAAATGGGGTAACTTACATGATGGTTCTTTACATAACATGTATTGTGAAGCTTCACTAGGCTCACTGTTCCCAGCAGCATTCACTGCAGTGACACGGAACTGGTACTGGCTGCCTTCCATGAGACCAGTGACTTTCAGTCTGGTATCGTAAACAGTGTAATCTCTGTTCACGCGTGTCCAGCGCAGACTTTTCCTTTCACGTTTGTCCACAAGGTAGTCCTTAATCTCACTGCCACCATCTGATTCTGGTTTTGTCCACTGAATAATGATATGTTCCTTGCCGACACTCACTTCTTCAGGAGCACCAGGCTGTGTTGGGATAGCTGTTTTTTTTTTTTTAAAGTGAAAAAAATAATTATTATTTAACAATTTGTTTATCTATAACAAATATTCCACAAGTTCTGATGCAGAATAGAAGGTGGTAACACTCACTGAAAGCATTCCTGGCAATCACAGGTTCTGTTTCAAGTGGAACACCTGGTCCATATTTGTTGACAGCTCTCACACGGAAGATGTATTCGTTATTTTTAATAAGTTTTGTTACCACACATGATAAAGTCTGGCATTCAGCCTCAACAATAACCCAGTGAAGTCTGCTGGTTTCACGCCTTTCTACGATATAGTGAGTGATTTGTGCACCTCCATCTTCCTCTGGAATGTTCCATGCCAGAGTACATTTCTCTTCTGTTACTCTGCTAACAGTGATTTTGCCTGCACATGGACCTGGTGAATCTGGGTAGAGACGAAAATAAGTATTGTTAATAGCAGCTAATGCAAAGCCTCTCACTCTTATTTAAAAGAATTCGGCTTTTTTAGTATACTAAGTATGAATGTTAATCACGGGATACATACCAAGCACTTTGACAAGAACAGAAATTTGTTTCATCCCACTGGCATTTTTAACTGTTAGAGTATATTTTCCACTATCACTTCTGTCACAGAACTTGATAATTGCAATGGCTCGTTTGCTGGTGTATTGCAGAGATATCTTTTCACATAGATCCAATTCCCTGTCACCTTTGGACCAGAAGACTTTTGGTTCTGGTTTCCCACCAACAGCCGCATCAAGAACGAGATCTGATCCAGCCCTAATGGTCACAACTTCTCCCTGCAGTCTGGCATCGAGTTCAGCCTTTGGTGGTGCTGTCATAACAAAAGAGAGATGAAAAACAAATTACTTGACAGTACTAAAAATAGAACATTATGTTTTCAATTGTTCCAAGCGAATATCTCTTACAGTATTCATCTTTGCAAATGACAGCACCAGTTGATTCAGATCCTTTGCTAATCACACCAGCTGCATTCTTTGCTAGTACACGGAATTCATATGCTTCGTCTTCACTCAGAGCTGTCACAGTAAAAAAGTTTTCTGAGACAATGGTATAATTGCACTTCAGCCAGCGTCCATCACCAGATTCATTGTATGGTTTGCGTTCTACAATATATCCAATAATTTTGCTTCCACCATCATAAAGGGGTGCTGACCAGCTCAGCGACACTGTAGATCTGGTGACATCTGTTACCTCTGGTCTTCCTGGTGGATCTGGAGGAATAAAGCAGGAAAATGAGAAATGCAATTCTCTTTTAGCTTCAATAACAGCGTAACTCTAAAAGTAATACTTACCAACTGGATTTTGAGCCACTACAGGTCTGGAAGCTTCACTAGCTTTACTAACACCCGCAGCGTTTAGAGCATATGTTCTGAATTGATATTCTAGGCCTTCCACCAATCCCGTGACTTTGTAGTTGCATTCACAGCATGGCACTTTGTTTTCCTTCACCCAAAGGATGGTGTTGCGCTCTTTCTTTTCAACCCAGTATCCAATGACTTTGCTGCCACCATCATGATAGGGTTCTTCCCACCGAATGGCCATGGCAGTTGCAGACACAGAATAGACTTCTGGCCTTGAAGGTGGGCTTGGTGGAACTAAACACAAAAAAGATGGGGATGAAAATGTTAGTTATTACAAATGCCTCGGTCAGAGGAAAAGAACAGATTTTCAAAAGTGTTTCACTTACCGAATGGATGCTCAGCAACTATTGTTTTTGATTCAAGGGGTTTGCTGACACCAAATCTGTTTTCTGAGCTTACTCGGAAACTGTACTCCTGGTATTTTGTGAGATGAGTAACTTTGATCTGTGTACGTTTCACACTGGAATTTACCAGCTGCCATGCTGTTGTGCCAGATTCGCGTTTCTCTACAATGTAGTTTGTAATGTCACTGCCACCATCATCTTCAGGTTCTTTCCAGGTCAACACGCAGGATTCAGCAGAAACAGATGATATTTCAATCGGGCCGGTGACAGGACCTGGCCTTCCTATGACTACCACTGTGACAGTAAATGTTTTCACACCAGCAGTGTTTTCAAGTGTGAGGTAGTATTTACCAGAGTCACCTCTCATACTGTCCTTTACAGTCAGTGTGGTTCTGTCTTTTGTTGTCTTGATGGTCACTCTCTCAGTTTCCTTAAGTCTCATCTCCTCAAGCTTCCATGTGACTTTTGGAGCTGGGCGCCCACTGATTGGTATATCAATAGTAAAGGTGCTTCCAGCCTTGCATGTTATGAGCTGTCTGCTTATTTCGCTGAGATCTGCTGTTGGTTCAATCTGTGGCTCCTTAATAATAACAGAAGAGAAAGCTTCTCTTGGCTCACTATAGCCAGCATCATTCTTTGCCTTGACCCGGAATTCATATTCAGTGTTCTCCACAAGGCCTTCAACAGTGAAAGTAAGTTGTTTGGTTTGTCCAGCTTCAATCCAGGAGTCAGATCCTTTTTGTTTCATTTCAAGAAGGTATCCAATAACACGGCTACCACCATCATGATCAGGTTTAAGCCAAGCTAAAACTACAGAAGATTTGGTTGTGTCAACAATATCTAGTCTCTTAGGTGGAGCAGGTTCTTCTGTGGCTACAATTGGTTCTGTTAATTCACAGGGTTCACCTACACCGTATTCATTTTCTGCTGACACTCGGTAGTAATATGGCACACCTTCTGCCAGATCAGTGACCTTAAAGATTTGTCGAGTGCATTTTGAACTCACCACTTGCCAGCTACGACGGCTTGCTTCCCGTTTTTCCACAACGTAGTGATGGATACGCGAACCTCCATCCAGAACAGGAGCATCCCACATTAAAGTAATAGATCCTCGAGTCACATCTTTAAATGTAATAGGACCTGGTGGACCAGGTGTGTCTAAAACCTTGACAGTAAATGTGATAGACTTACTTCCACTGTTGTTTTCCACAGTAAAGACATACTTGCCAGCATCATTTCTATTGCATTCCTCCACAGTCAGCGTGCTGAATGAATCGGTTGTTTGAATGTCAGCACGCAAACTAAGATTAGCATCTGCTTTGGACCACACAGCAGTAGGAACAGGCCTTCCAGAGAAGGCAATAAATAGACGAATGCTTGCACCTGCTCTTACAATATGAGTCTGCTTGAAGTTTGCATCGATATCAATTTCCGGAGCAGAAAGCCTGTCCACGGTTTGGACTGAAGCAGAAATTTCACAACTTTCTCCTTTGCCAGCACCATTTACAGCACTAACTCTGAATTTATAGTGTTCTCCTGCCTCCAAATCAACAACGGTATATTTAGTAGCAAGAACAGTCTCTGCATTGACTTTCTGCCATGTTTCGAGATCAGCTTTGCACATCTCAATGATGTACCCAATTATTTCCATGCCTCCATCAAAAACTGGCTTGGTCCACTCTAAGCTTACACTAGTTTTTGATGTATCTGTCACCTTTACAACATTAGGAGCACTTGGTGGACTGACTGGTTCTCTACATTTAATCAGCTTTGAAACGTCACTTGGAGGTCCAACTCCTGCAGCATTTTCAGCCATGACATGGAATTCATACTCATTGCCTTCAATAAGGCCAGTTACTCTGTATCTATTCTCAGTAATGGGCCTCTTACTGGATACTTTAACCCAGCGCATGCTCTTCTTTTCTCTCCTTTCTAGAATATACTCATTTATCTCGCTTCCGCCATCTGATTTTGGTCTTGCCCATGTGAGTGTGATACTGTCTCCTGTTACATTGGTAGGCTCTGGAGTTCCTGGTGCATCAGGGAGAGCTAGAAAAAGAAAAAAGGTCATTAGAAAAACAAGATGGTAACTCCACAGTTATTTCTACAGAATGAGGTGGAAACTTACTGTAAGGTATCTGTGCAGTAACTGGATCAGACTCCAATGGTCTGCCAACTCCAAATTTGTTCACTGCAGAGACACGGAACTGGTACTCGTTGCCCTTAATTAATTTAAGTGCAGTGTAGCTGCAAGCTTCACATTTGTCTTCAACTAATGCCCAAGCAATCCTACTGGTTTCACGTTTTTCAATTATGTAGTGGGAAATAGAAGCACAACCATCATTAGCTGGAGGCTCCCACCATAATGTGACTTTTTCTCCAGTAATGTTTGTGAATCGTATTGGTCCACCAACTTTTCCTGGTGTGTCTGCAATTTTAAAGGTTCAGAATTATAATTTGTTGGCATTTAGAATAAAATAGTATTTTAAAATAGCATGCTGAAAGTGTTTTGTGCAGTACCTTGTATTCTGAAGGTAATATCTTCTCGTTTAGTGCCTGATGCATTTTTGGCTTCTACTGTGTACACTCCACGATGATCCCGGGTAGCATCTCTAATGAAGATTGTACTATATCCAATAGCTGTAGTTATTTCTATATTCATTATTTTATCAATCTCCTTACCATCCTTAAACCATGTCACTTTAGGTACTGGACGTCCTTTGATTAGAGCTTTAAGTCTAATGCTCTCTCCAGCTTTAACAGTAAGGCCTTCAAAGTGCTCAGAGCCAAATTCAATTGTTGGAGCAACTAAAAAAGGAAAAAATAATTAAATTCCCATATAGCTAAGTATTGTGGCTTGGTACTATTTTTAATGTACTAATTATAAAAGACCGTTATATATAGAATTCTTTCACTCAGAAAATGGCAATCTCTAAAAAGCAGTTATTACATGAACTATAAACTTATTTTTCCTCTAAGCATACAGTGCATCATATTAACAATAGGTGAAAGACACCATTAATATATGCTGTTACAGTATGCCAAGCTACCTGAGGCACACTCAAAAATTATTCAGTGCATCAGAATATTGCAGTTTATGATTTCTTCCCAACTTTGCTGCTGCTGCATATGCAACACAAATGTAGAATGCCATTTCTTTCAGCAATTGATGACATATGTCTGCCAGATTTGGGTCTTTAATTTAGACCCTTGCACCTTGGAGTACAAACAGAAATGTTCTGAGTTGACTGGAAGGACCTCAGTCACACATCCCCCCACCCCCCTTGGCCTCCCCTTTCCAGTCAGTACATCCAGAAGCTCTAGTTGGTTTTAGTACCCAAATACAAGCATATTTAGAAATAATTCTTACTGTTTTCATCTCTGGTCATGATATAGCCTGAAGACTGTGAAGGTGGGCTGATTGTACCAACAGCGTTTCTTGCAAGCACTCTGAATTCGTATCGGTCACCTGAACTGAGTCCTGTAACTGTATATTGGCATTCACTGACATCAGTAAAGTTACATCTGAGCCAACGGTCTTCACTTCCTTGCCGTTTCTCAATGCTGTAGGCCACAATCTTACTGCCTCCATCACGCAGTGGGGGGGTCCATTTAAGGGTGACTGTTTCCCTGGTGACATCAATGTAATCAGGAGTACCAGGTGGGTCTGAAAGGAAAATAATTAAAATTTATTTTTAATACTGCTCACCATGGCCTATAAGACAAGAATTTTCTTGGATGAGTGATTGATCATTCACTCACCCACTGGAGAGACTGCCAAAGTAAACTTGCTGGGCTCGCTAGCTCGGCTTAGACCTGCAGCGTTTTCAGCGTATACTTGGAACTGGTAATCCAGGCCCTCAAGCAGTCCGGTAATCCTGTATTCTCTGCTAGATATCAATGCAACATTAACTTTCTGCCACAAAATACTGTTTCTTTCCTTCTTTTCAACATGGTATCCCATAATCTCTGAACCACCATCATAAACAGGAGCATCCCAAGATATGGTCATTCCATCAGCGGTTATGTTGTATACAACAGGCTTGCCTGGGGAACCTGGTGGTCTAAACTGATGCTTGGCCACAACATCTGCTGAGACAAGAGGTGGGCTCACTCCATATCTGTTTTCTGCACGAACTCTAAACTGATATTCAGTGTCTTTAACAAGGTTTGGTACTTTGAAAGTTGTTCTTGCAGCACTTGAACACACCAGCTTCCAGTTCATTTGTGAAGTTTCTCTCTTCTCAATACTGTAGCCAGTAATTTCTCCTCCTCCATCATCTTCAGGAGCTTCCCATGACAACACTACACTATCTGCTTTGATTTCATCTAGTCTTAAAGGTGCTTTTGGCTTAGAGGGAGGGCCAAGAGTGATGACAGTGATTGTGAACGTTTTTCTGCAGACGACATTATCAAGAATTAAACTGTATTTGCCACCATGCTCCTTTTTCACATTCTTGATGCTTAAGCTTATCTTGTTTTCAGTTTTCTTGAAACGAAGATGTTCAGTTTCTTTAAGAGGGAGGTTGTCCTTGAGCCAGCTCATTGATGGCTTAGGTTTACCTTTATAAGGTAATTCAATGTGCAGGTTATGTCCAATTCTTACTGCAATTTGACCTCCAGGAATATCAGAAAGGTCAGCTTCAGGTGTTATTATATGCTCTTTCACTGTAATGGGTCCAACAGTAACACCGTCACTCATTCCTTTTTCATTTTTAGCAAAGACTCTGAATTCCATGACAGAAAGCTCTTTAAGTTTTTCGACTTCAAATTCACAGCTCTTGCTTGTGCCTGCATATGTCCATTCTTTTTCATCCTGAAGCTTCTTTTCAATAACGTAGTCCGATATAATGCTACCACCATCATAGTCAGGTTTGCTCCACTGCAATTTAACAGAAGTCTTTGTAGAATCTTTCATGGCTAGGTCTTTTACAGGTCCAGGTATATCTGCAGCTTTCACTGGTTCAGCTGTCTCACACGGTTCACCAAGTCCAATTTCATTTTCAGCAAGAACACGGAAGAAGTATGCAGTCTTCTCTGACAGGTTAGTTAGCTTAAAAGTGGTATGAGAACACTTTGTTGTTACAGCTGACCAGGCCCTCTTTGTGGCATCTCTTTTTTCAACAACATAATTTGTTATTTCAGAACCACCATTAATGAGAGGTGGCTCCCATACTAGTGTAACTGTGCCACGAGAAACATGCTTAAGCTGCAGCTTCTGGCAGGCAGATGGCGTGTCAAGTACTTTTACATTCACAAATGATGATTTTGCTTCTCCAACTCCATTTTCAATGGTAAGAACATATTTTCCTGTATCATTTCGGGTAACTTGAGGAATAGTAAGTAGTGTAGATGATTCTGTGTTCTGGATGATGTATCTTTCATCAGTCCCAAGATTCTTGTCACCCTTTCTCCATGTGACTGTTGGAGGAGGTCTTCCTTTGAATGGAATCATTATTTGTACATCTTCACCTGCTTTAGCAACAATAGAGGTCCGTAGAGCAACATCTAGATCAATCTCTGGTGCCACTGTGGAAATAAGTAAAAATTAATAGTGCATACTTGGAATGTAAAATAAGAAATGCTTTGAAAAAAAAAAAACACAGAAAAATTAAAAATCATGGAAATGTACAGTACCAAGAATATCTTTAGCTTGAACGGGTTCCATCATTTCAATAGGCTCTCCTTGTCCAGCACCATTTATAGCAGACACGCGGAAATAATAGTTAACACTTGGCTGAAGGTGGGATACAACATACTCAGTTGTTCTCACTTCTCCCTTAGTACTGACTACAGTCCATTCTTGCTCTTCACCTTCCCTTTTCTCTACCACGTAGCTGGTAATTGGACTTCCCCCATCATATGCAGGTTTAATCCAGCCAAGAGTGACAGATGTCTTGGTTGTATCCACAACCTTCAGCTTCGTTGGTGAGCCTGGCTTATCTGTAAGTGATAGTTTACAGGGGAGGAAAAGAAATCAGAAGCCATATTTACAATTAATCATAAAGAGGAATAACATCTGCCCCCAGTTACATTGGTGCAATCCCATCCTAATTGCACATTCTCCATTGATTTCTAACCAATGAGAAACACTGAACATGGTATCTTACCAATAGGATCTGCGGCTTTGTAGAAGTCAGAAGCTTCAGAGAACGGACCTTGTCCAGCTGCGTTGACCGCACAAACTCGGAAATGATATTCACTGTTTTCAGTCAGACCTGTTACTTTCTGTCTGGTGTCCCGAATTGTTTCTTTAGTAACCTTGAACCAACTCAGACTCTTCTTGTCACGCTTCTCAAGAAAATAACCTGATATTTCACTGCCTCCATCAACAGTGGGCCTATTCCAGACAACAGTCATAGAATTCTTGGTTATCATTGTGACTTCTGGTACACTAGGTGGTCCAGGTGTAACTGAGTAAAAAAAAAAAAAAATGTCAGTAGATCAATACTACTTACAAATAATACACAAGACAATTCAGTTTCATAAATTATTCTGTATGTTTCTTACCAAATGAATTTTTGGCTATAACGGGTTCAGACTCCAGTGCATCACCAACTCCAAACTTGTTGACACCACGAACACGGAAGACATATTCATTTCCTTTGATGAGTTTTGTTGTAGTTATGATACACCCCTCCAGTTTTTCAGAAATTAAAGACCATACAACCCGACTTGTCTCTCGCTTTTCAACAACATAGTGTGTTACAGGTGCACCACCATCATCTGCTGGTGGGTCCCACATAATTGTAATCTTTTCAGCAGTGACTGTCTTAAACTGTATAGGTCCACTTGGGGGTCCTGGCTTGTCTGTGGAAGGCAGAAGAACGGTGATGTTAAGTATTTATTGCTGAATTATCATTGTTTAATATTACAATACAGTTGTATCTCAAAACATACCAAGTATCTGTACTCTAACATGGGCTGATGCTGAACCCATGGCATTCTTCAATTTTAATTCATAGGTGCCACTGTTGAGTCGAGTTGCATCCTTGATGAGTATAGAAGCAAATTCTGTTGTGTTTTCAATAGACACTAGTGCACTGGTTTGTACCTCGTTGCCATTTTTGAACCATTCAATCGTGGGTATAGGCTTGCCCGAGATGCCTAGTTTCAGCTTAACTGAAGTTCCTGCTTTATATTTCACCACTTCTGTATATTCTGGTGGCACATCGATTTCAGGTGCACCTTGAGAATAATTTAAAAAAACCACTTATTTTAGACTTGTATTTGATAAAAACAAAAACATTTGTACTTTATTTAAGCTAATAGTTATAGGCATTTTATAATCACAGATCAAAGTAAAGATAGCATATGTAACTTTAATCATAAACCTAGAACAAGCTAGAGGTAATCCTACCAGGCACAAAAGGCAACCATATGTATAAATATAACCACTTTGGCTATGCGGCATGGGCAAATTTCTGGGGCTCAAAGAATAAAGATACCATAAGACTTTAAAAATGCAGATACAGCCAGAGATGTTCATTACAATCATGAGAGCTCACAGTCATTCAAGCTTATTGAATCAATCATTGTAAACTAGCCTTCCATATTTAAAAGACTACAGTTCTACAAAACGGTGCTGCCTTTAAGCTTCTTAGTACCACAAAATGGTACTTTTATATCACTGCAAAACACTTACCGTACGTATCAACACATGTGATGGGACCCACAACATCTGAGGGATTACTAATGGAACCAATAGCATTCTTAGCAAAGACCCGGAATTCATAGCGGGAATTCTGTGTCAGACCAGATACTGTGAACTGAGTCTCAATAACATTGGTGAAGCTGGCTTTTGTCCATCTGCCATCTGGAAGATCACGTTTTTCTACGATGTATCCGGTGATCTTGCTACCACCATCAAATGCTGGCTTCTGCCATGACAGAGTGATAGCAGTCTTGGAAATATCTGACACACGAACGTTTCTTGGTGGTTCTGCAGTAGGAAACATAAGAGTATTGCTAATGAATAACAGCTGTTTTGGATACTGGCTTACTGTACAGGACAGACTATCCCAGGGAAAAGAAAAAGCACTACGTAAATGGCTGGGCTTCCTTACTTTCTAGGGAATACATACCACAAGCATCAATTGCAAGGACTGGATCAGAAGGATGACTTGCTTTCCCAACGCCAGCTGCATTTTCTGCATAAACTCTAAATTCATAGATAAGGCCAGCGCTGATGGTGGTGACTTTGAAGTGAGTTGTGCGAATAAGGGTCTTGTTAGCCTTCTGCCATAATATGCTATTCCTGTCTTTCATTTCCAGATGGTATCCCATGACTGCACTGCCACCATTAGTGACTGGTTCATGCCATGCAACAGTAATAGTCTCTCGGGTGACATTCGTGACCCATGGTGTGGAAGGAGGGCCAGGGGTAGCTGATGATATAAAAAGAAGCGATTAATTGTTAACAAAAATTATATTTTCAACATCAGAGCATTAAAACATTGACCTATGGCATGAGAAGCATATTACTCACTGTAAGGAAGCTTAACAACCACACATTGTGAGTCTATGTGATCGCTGATGCCAAAGCGGTTCTCAGCTTTGATGCGGAATTGGTATTCTTCTCCTGTTGTGAGCTTCATAACTTTGATAACAGTTCTAGCAACGGTTGCAGATACTTCAGACCAAGCAGCAGTACTTGTTTCTCTTTTCAGTACAATATAGTTGGTAACTTGACTTCCACCATCATAAGCTGGCGGCTGCCATCTGAGCGTTACACTCTCTTCAGTGATATCACTAAGGACAACAGGACCAACAGGAGGACCTGGTCTATCCAGCACAACAATATTAACAAAAGATTTCGTGGTGCCACTTGAATTGGCAGCAGTAATGTCATATCTGCCAGCATCAGCAGCCACACTTTCTTTAAGATTAATGATGAGACTTTCTGCGGTTGTTTCTGTGTGAAATCTCATGGTAGGTTTCAGTGGAACACCATCTCTAGACAATGTCACCTTTGGCACTGGCTTTCCAGAAACTGGAATTTCAACTTTCAGGTTTGATCCTGCTCGAATATATACAGTGTTATGAGGGAAGCCTTTCATGTCAATCTCAGGAGATTCTGAAAAAGAAAATAGTTTAAAACCATGAAAAAACGTTCTCTCTTTTAAAATATGAATCCACTTTAATGTGGATCAACTTTTGACACACGTCAGGAAGCATACCTAATTGTTCTTTAACTGTAACAGGCAGCAGTAGTTCCTTAGGATCACTTAAACCAGCTTGGTTTTCTGCAGACACCCTGAAGAAATAGTCAACATTCTCCTTAAGACCATGGACAACATGATGAGTTGTCTTTACAACTGCACACTTAACCCATTTTTGCTGTCCTTTCTCAAGAGCTTCAATGAGGTAGCTCACAATTCTGCTTCCACCATCATGCTCTGGTTTTAGCCATGAAAGAGAGACACTGTCCTTTGTGACATTTGTTACTCCAAGTTTTTCTGGTGGGCTGGGTTTTTCTGAGAAAAAAAGTGCAGCACGTTAAGCAATATAGCAAGTATTTACTTTTTATATTAGCAATTACACA